>NC_072389.2:45736082-46040121 GCF_028885625.2 Pongo pygmaeus
CTTACACACCTCCAGTGACAGGGAATTACTATCTTCTACAAGGCCACCCTATTGTTGAACAGCTATTAGAAAGTTCTTAACACTGAATGGTAATTGGTCTTCCTGAAACTCCCTGCCATTGGTCCTAGTTTGTCCTTTGTACTTCAGTGTCTCAGCTTTCTACCCAATAATCCTCCAAATATTTTAAAGCCAACTGGGTCTCTCTTAAATCTTCTCTTTTCTATGGAAAACAATCTTATTGTCTTGTCCTGTCTTCAAATGACTTGATCTTCTGAGCCTGCTCATCCTGGACCCCTCCTCTAGGGAGCATTGCAGTTTGTCAATGTTCCTCTGTAGGAAAAGACCCTGTTGCATGGCAAGAATGGCACCATCTTGAAGCAAAACTGCCATAATGACTGATGTTTGACTCCTGCATACCAAGGCATTCCTGTGGCAAGAAACAATGCCTGAGCCGGGCGCGGTGGCTCACGCCTGTAATCCCAGCACTTTGGGAGGCCGAGGCGGGAGGATCACGACGTCAGGAGATCGAGACCATCCTGGCTAACACGGTGAAACCCCATCTCTACTAAAAGATACAAAAAATTAGCCGGGCGTGGTGGTGGGCGCCTGTAGTCCCAGCTATTCGGGAGGCTGAGGCAGGAGAATGGCGTGAACCCAGGAGCAGAGGTTGCCACTGCACTCCAGCCTGGGGGACACAGTGAGACACAGAGTGAGACTCCGTCTTAAAAAAAAAAAAAGAAAGATGCCTGGCCGGGTGGGGTGACTCATGCCTGTAATCCCAACACTCTGGAAGGCAAAGGTAGGAGGATTGTTTGAGCCCAGGAGTATGAGACCAGCCTGGGCAACATACTGAGATTTCTTTTCTTAAAAAAAAAAAAAAAAAATTAGCCAAGGGTGTAGTCCCAGCAAACTCAGGAGGCTGAGGAGGGAGGACAGCTTGAGCCCGGGAGGTTGAGGCCGCAGTAAGCTGTGATAATGCCACTACACTCTAGCCTGGGTGACAGAGCCAGACTCTGTCTAAAAAAAAACAAAATGGAAAAGAAAGAGAAAAAAGAAAAGAAAGAATGCCTGTAGCATAAATAACCCCTCATAAAGATGCTTATCTAACCCCCCCCAGTGGTCATGAAACTTGCAATAAAGTCTGAGGTGTGACCAGCTGCACATGTTTTCCCCTAAAAGCTTGTTATATAAAGGATACTTTCTGGAGGGCAGGCATGGAAAGCACCATCTCGTGATCACCCAAGGTATCGCTTCTGTGCATAAGTTTCTATTAAGTATTTCTCTCTGAGAAACTAGATTCGTCAGCCTCTCTCTCTGTTTTGTTTGTTGTTGTTGTTGTTGTTGTTGTTGTTTTGAGACAGAGTCTCACTCTGTTGCCCAGGCTGGAGTGCAGTGGCATGATCTTGGCTTACTGCAACCTCTGCCTCCTGGGTTCAAGAGATTCTTCTGCCCCAGCCTCCTAAGTAGCTGGGAGTACAGGTGCACGCCACCATGCCCAGCTAATTTTTGTATTTTTAGTAGAAATGGAGTTTCACCACATTGGCCAGGATGGTCTTGAACTCCTGACCTCGTGATCCACCCACTTCAGCCTCCCAAAGTGCTGGGATTACAGGTATGAGCCACTACGCCCGGCCTTGTCAGCCTGTTTCTTTGGCCCCTCAGCTTGGCCTTTAGGGGTAGGTTTGCATAGACCCGCTCACTGCAGAACATCCTCTTACAACGTGGTGCCCAGACGATGCTTTCAGAGAGGCATGACCACTGCAGAATATATTTTTACACTACTATGTCCCCAGTACATTTCCACTGTTTATTCCTAGAATTATAACTTTTTTTTAGCAGCACATAACACTGCTGACTCCATTGAACTGTTAAGACACTGAACACCTGTTTGGAGTTTTCCATACCACTTTCCCCTTTCTTCAGCCAACAGCAATCCTCTTTCACTTCCCATTCTCATATGGTTCTGGTGGGACTGTTTACCACAGTATCCTGTACCCCTAAACCATAGATCTTGCCCTTGTCATAGTCAGTGCTCCAATGATGAGCATGTGACCCAGGCCAAGCCAATCTGAGTCCCTCCCCTGGAATGTATTTATTTATTTGAGACAGGATCTTGCTCTCTCGCCCAGGATAGAGTGCAGTAGGGCAATCATAGCTCACTGCAGCATCGACCTCCTGGGCTCAAGCAATCCTCCCACCTCAGCATCCCGAGTAGCTGGACTACAGGCATGCAGTACCACGCCAGGCTAATTTTTAATTTTTTTTTGTAGAGACGGGGTCTCTTTCTGTTGCCCAGGCTGGTCTCAAACTCCTGGGGTCAAGTGATCCTCCCACCTTGGCCTCCCAAAGTGCTGGGATTGTTAAGCCTAAACCACTGTGCCGAGCCCCCTGGGTATCTATTATATGGGGTTGGAAAGTGTTATCTTTCCTCTGGAGTTCCTAAACTGGAATGATGTCAGCCCAGAGCTCCCTGTGCTATACTAGCACAAAGAAAAAGTCAACAGTGGGAGGATGAGAGGCTAAAGATACTGCTGGAGTCCTGTGCTCCAGCTAGCTGAAGCCAGCTCTATATGTCTTAGGCTAGAATTGAGTCTGGCTTGGATTTTTTTTTTTTTTCAATAGCCTTGGAAAACTTTCCAGAGTCTGGCTTCTTGGCTTCTGTCACTAGAACAAACTAATAAATACTCTGTTCTTCTCTGTCCTCCAGTTGTGTAGTTAATTTCTGATCCCAAATGAAAGATTTCACGTTTATCTGTATTATGTTTCATACTTTGTCCCATCACTCTAGTCTAAGAAAAATTTTAGAATTGTTATTCTTTTATTCAATTACCTACTCCCTCACTTTTGATAAGGTTACCTTCTATTCACTCAGCCAAATCATTGATAAAAATGTTGAGCTGAACAGAGGAAAAAGAAACCAACAACATGTCAGTTTATCAATAAAAGAGTACCTTAGGGATGATTGTTCAAACAACTGTGAGTCTCCCCATCATACTCTTACCCAACGTACACTCCGCATCCTGTCTGACTTGATCAGGCACCATGCTGAAGACCACACTGTACCTTGGCATTCTGCTAAGCCAATATTTGATGGTCTCATCCCCAAAGGATGTAAGATTAAAGAACCAAAACTGGTCCTGGAGATATCTATTCTTTAAAATGCTCATAAACTCTCAGTAACCTATCTGCTTTCTTCTACACACACACACACACACACACACACACACACACACACACAGTCCCTCTCACCTTTGCCTCCTCCCTTTCTACTTATCTGCTAAAGAAGTAATTTTTAAAAGTGGATTAGGTCAACATGAAGGGAGGAGAGAGTCAGTTTGTTTGGGAAAAGAAAACCTTTACTTTAGAGCAATGTGTGACAAAACACTTGGGACAGAGGAGGTGGAGAGAATGGGGGGAGATGAACATCTCTCTGCCACACATTGACAAATGGGAATAGTACATTGAGGGCTTAGGAAAGGCTGGGGCTGGAGGCTAGGGAATCCAGGAGCAGAGGCCCACTACCATTCCACTTTGGCCCGTAGGAGGTGGTGTGGGGTACCAGCAGAGAGCACAGGCGCTGGAGAGCTAGGCTTGGCTCTCCATCCTCTGGCACCACCACCTGCTAACCACCCACTACTACCTGCTGAGAGCCTGCAGCTCCCAAGACAGACACTCAGGTGCCACACTTTCCTCCACTCAGTGACCAAGCCTCTTGCAAATGCTCCCATATCCACTTCCCTCCAGCCTTGCCGCCACACCTCATTCATGTAACTATCATCTCTTCAAAGATTTATTCTGCCTCATTCTCTCTCTCTTCACCTTCTGAGACTGGAATCACACGTATATTAGACTGTTATTGTCCCACGGCTCTTAAAGGTTTTGCTTTGTTTTGCTTTTCCCCCATCACAGTTTCTCTTTGTGTTTTAGTTCAGAGAATTTTTATTGACCAGTTCAAGTTCACTGGTTCTTCACCTATGCCTACCTACTGAAAAGCCTGTGGAAGCAATTCATCTCTAATATCATGTTTATTTCTAGCATTTCCATTTGACTTTATTTTTCTTTTTCTTTACTTTTTTTTTTTCTGAGACAGGGTCTCACCCTGTCACCCAGGCTGGAGGGCAGTGGCATGATCTTGGCTCACTGCAACCTCTGCCTTCTGGGTTCAAGCGATTCTCTTGCCTCAGCCTCCCAAGTAGCTGGGACCACAGGCACGAGCCACCATGCCTGGCTAATTTCTGTATTTTTTGGTGAGATGGGGTCTCATGTTGCCCAGGCTGGTCTCAAACTCCTGTGCTCATGTGCTCCTCCTGCCTTGGCCTCCCAAAGTGCTGGTATTACAGGCATGAGCCACCACACCCAGCCCCATTTCACTTTCTCTTAGTTTCCATGTTTCTGCCAAAATTCCCTATCTGTTCATGCAAGTTGCCCACCCTTCCCCACTAGACCCCATAGTAATTATAATTATTTTAAGTCCCTCTGTGATAGTTCCAACATCTGTGTCATCTGTGAGTCTGGTTCTGTTGATTCATCTTCTGATAATGGATTGGGTTGTTTTCTTCTTGTCTTTTTGTGTGTTTTGCAATTTTTTTTTTTTTTTTTTGAGACAGAGTCTTGCTCTGTTGCCCAGGCTGGAGTGTAGTGGGGCCACCTCAGCTCACTGCAACCCCACCCTCCCAGGTTCAAGTGATTCTCCGGCCTCAGCCTCTGGAGTAGCTGGGACTACAGGCACACACCACCAACACCTGGCTAATTTTTATATTTTTAGTAGAGATGGGGGTTCGCCATGTTGACCAGGCTGGTCTGAAACTCCTGACCTCAGGTGATCCACCTGTCTCGGCCTCCCAAAGTGCTAGGATTACAAGTGTGAGCCATAGCGCCCGACCTGTGTTTTGTGGTTTTTTAACTGAATGCCCATGGTGTATAAAACAGCAGAGACTGTGGTCAATAGTATCTGTATCTGGGAGTGGGGCTGCCTCTTCTGTCAGCCTGTTGGTCTGGGGGGTTGGGTCAGTCTTGTTAGGAATTGGACAGGGTTTGGGTTTGGTTGTGCTCTCATTACCTTCAGTGCACCCCAGGTTTCAAATTCCTCTAGTGGTGGGCTGCTTAGAGTGGGGACTGGGATGTCAGGGCTTCCTCAGTGCTGCTGTCCCACACTCAGCTTTTCAGCTGGGAGAAGACTTCTGTTGCTTGTGATCTGGTGCCAGGCTCAGGCGGGGCAGGGCAGGGTTGATTCTGTTACCCTGGCCCAGCTTCAGTCTTAAATAGGTCCTAGGCACCTGAGCTTCAGCAGTGGGACTTTCTCAGTGTTTCTGTCCCTCTTCCCTATGGCAGCCAAACTCTGCCTTATATGTGGTTCATCTGGGATTAGCCAAAGTTCTTGCCCTCCCCACAACAGAGTGGACCTTCGCTTGAATCTTCAGCCCAGGACAGTTTCCTGCTTCTGCCCCTGGGTAGGGGGTTTCTGCTCCTAGTCCCAGGAGCAATGGGTCTTTGCCTGTTCAAGAAGGGCAAGAAGGTTTTGACGCCTTACCAGAAGCAGATAAGTTTTGCTTTTATTCCCCCAACTGAAGCAAAAGTTTGTTACTCCTCCTGCCGTGGCTTAAGGCTTTTCCTTAAAGGAGAGGGTTGTGGAAGTTGAGGCTTTTTCCTTAAAGGAGAGGGTTGTGGAAGTTGAGGCTTTTTCCTTAAAGGAGAGGGTTGTGGAAGTTGAGGCTTTTTGCTTAAAGGAGAGGGTTGTGGAAGTTGAGGCTTTTTGCTTAAAGGAGAGGGTTGTGGAAGTTGAGGCTTTTTGCTTAAAGGAGAGGGTTGTGGAAGTTGAGGCTTTTGCTTAAAGGAGAGGGTTGTGGAAGTTGAGGCTTTTGCTTAAAGGAGAGGGTTGTGGAAGTTGAGGCTTTTTCCTTAAAGGAGAGGGTTGTGGAAGTTGAGGCTTTTTCCTTAAAGGAGAGGGTTGTGGAAGTTGAGGCTTTTTGCTTAAAGGAGAGGGTTGTGGAAGTTGAGGCTTTTTGCTTAAAGGAGAGGGTTGTGGAAGTTGAGGCTTTTTGCTTAAAGGAGAGGGTTGTGGAAGTTGAGGCTTTTGCTTAAAGGAGAGGGTTGTGGAAGTTGAGGCTTTTGCTTAAAGGAGAGGGTTGTGGAAGTTGAGGCTTTTTCCTTAAAGGAGAGGGTTGTGGAAGTTGAGGCTTTTTCCTTAAAGGAGAGGGTTGTGGAAGTTGAGGCTTTTGCTTAAAGGAGAGGGTTGTGGAAGTTGAGGCTTTTTCCTTAAAGGAGAGGGTTGTGGAAGTTGAGGCTTTTTGCCTTCCACCAGCAGCCGCCTTGATCAACCTCTGCATGCATGCATCACCAAGGAAGAACAGTCCCTCCCTTTCCTGACCTGTTCCCACTTTTCCCCATGAACCCCAGGGGAGGCCTGTAGAAAAAAGGTTGCCTTTGCATGCACTCTCGTGTCTAGAATCCTATTCAGCTATTCTAAACTGACATGCTAGGCCACATGTGGACTTTACACATTTGTTAACATTTTTATTGTTTTTTTCTTACCCACTTGTAAGACAGCCACATCTTCGCCAAAGTTGAAACAGTTGATGGGTCACTATCTCTCCTTCTATTTCCTCTCACTCCTATTCATTTCTGTGGACTCAGCTCCCCTAATACTATCTCTCCTTTATTTGGTTGCCTTGTGGCCTTGGCTTTCTGATGGGCTCAAGAAAAGTTATGATTTTGTACCTGCTTTTTCACATTGTTAGGACGGAAGGGACATTTTCTTGCAGTATTCTACATCCTAAGTGGAAAAAGTCCTGAAGTACTATCATCTCTTTCTTAGACAACTGCAACCACCTCACAGCTGGTCTCCTGCGTCCAATTTTGCCCCTCTCCCTACTGTAGCCAGCATAAGTATTAAATTCTGCAACCATCGCAGACTAGAGGGGGCTGCAAAATAAAATACTTAAAAATTAGCTACTTAAAACCTGAAGCTTAGCTTATGGTGCATTGGTTATCTATTGCTGAGTAACAAATCAACCCAAAACTTAGTGGTTTAAACCATGACATTTATTGAATCTGCAGGGCTTTGCAGGGACAGCTTGTCTCTGTACCACTTGGTGTCACCTGGGACAGCTAAAAAACTGGGGGATGAAATCATTTGAATTACTTACTTATATGTCTGATACCTGGGGTGGGAAGACTCAAACAGCTGGGACTCCCTGGGCTTCTCTACCTCTCTGGGGCTGACTTCTTACATGCCGGCCCAGAACTACCAAGGAGCATGCTGAGAGACAGAGAGAGACCCCAGGTGGAGTGCTTTTATGACCTTGCCTCAGAAGTCCCATTATTTGTGCTGTACTCTATTAGCAAGGCAGTTACATAGGTCTGCCCAGGTTCAAATGGAGGGAATATTGACCGAAGATCTCAGGGGAGGAGTGTCCACATCACACTGGAACATGAATGAGTGGGATGGGATACACTGATTTGGCCATCTTTGGAAAATACAATCTGCCATACATGATTCTACTTGTTCTGTAATAGTGAAAAAATAACAATAAAAATTGAAGTAGAAAATAAAAACAAAGAAAAACCATTTCACATAGACATGTATCACTGCCAAGTGTGAATAACTTGTCCACCCTCAATCACTTTAATTATGGCAAACCCATGGCAGCCATAACCTTCTAGATGTACATCTTATCTTGTCACTGCCCCTCTTAAAATCAGCCATTAGCTCCCTGTTCTCCCACAATAAACTCCAAACTCCTTAACATGGTTTATAAAACCCTTCACACCTGGCCTTGTTTAGTAATTTCCACTCTCACCTCTCGTCTGTCCCTCCTATGTTCTTTGTGCTCCAGCTACACTGAACTACCTTCCATCCTCCAAGTTCCCTTTTGCCTTTAGGCCTTTGCACATGCTGTTTTCCTCTTCCAGGACTCCTCTTGGTCCCCATGCTCTTACTCTTCTATTTCCTCTCATTCCTATTCATTTCTATGGACTCAGCTCCCCTAACACAGCCTCTCTCCTACCCCACTCCAACTAGTCTAGGGCTCTCATATCTCCTTCCCACGTGCTCTCAAAGCACCTTGTGCTTACAACGTCCACAGAATTAATGAGGTAGGCTCTATTCCCCCCTCCATCATTCTATGTGGGAAGATGCCGTTTTGCTTTATTTCACACCATGCACAGTGCCTGGAACATGGCAGGGGCTCAACAAATATTGGTTAGATGAATGAATCTCTGCCTTAAATAACCTATTTCTGGGTTCAAGTAAACAGCCCTCGCACAAACCTAACATCCCAATGGCAGTATCCTATCTTGAGTCTTATAACTGACGTAGGGCCAAAGCTGGTTGGGATAATTTAGAATTTTCAAGAAAACCTTGCCTGCTTCATGTGGCTGGGGCTGTTCTCAGCCTTGGAAGACTCCTTCCAAAACAGAGCCACGGAGAGGCTCCAGGGCTTCCGTCTTCCAGCAATGGTCCTGGTGGGCAGGTCTGCCTGGAAGGGTGCACCTCGGCCACAGCTGGCGGGATGTTTGTTTACTTACTGTGCCTACAGCCAGGGCCTATTTCTGGATCAGGTATTGGATGCATGCCTGTGTCACTCCAGCCCTGATCTCGCCAGGCGCTGAGTGATGAGCATGTGTGCGCGCCAGGAGAGAACAGCGGCAGTCCCTTAGGTTATCTGCCTGGCTGCAGCCCAGCCTTCTCTGGGTGTACCAAGTCATTACGGCTTGGCCCCTGTTGGTGATTACCCTCCCCTGGCTCTAAGGCTTAGCACTAAATATTGCTCCTTTTGCTCTAACTTGCTGTCTGTTTCACTAAGGAGGAAGAAGGAAGAAAGTCAGGGGTGATAAATAAGATTCTACCAACTTACAAATCTTACTAGGTTGAGGAAGCCCTAACTGGAGTTCCTTGGAGTTTTCAGGGTCAAAGGAAACAGATCAGCATTTTGGGCCAATACTATTTTTTCCTATGGTTAGTCCCATTACTAAAAAGGAACTGGAACATGAAGAGGTCACTTGACTTATTTATGACCATTCAGTAAACCACAAGACAGATAAAAGACAGCACCCAAGACTCTCAGTTTCAAATTTAGTGCCACTTCACTAGCCTAAGATAAATCTATATTAACAAGTTAGCTTTGGGAGCTAGTGTCAAATTTGGTTTTGGTAAATGGAGTTTCACCTTTTTTTAGAGCCATTGTTTACACTGTCACCTCTAAATCAATTAAGAAACTATAGCTACAACTCACTGGGTTCCCTTCCGTGGAGTCGTGCAGAGCTCCTCTCACACCGCACCCAGGTTTACACATGGGCTAGAAACCGTTCAACTTACAACCCTGTTTCAGTTCCTCTAAAGCGATTCTCCACTCTCTCATATTCCAATTTCTGTTTCTGAGGTAGAAAATGGGAAGTAGGGAAAAGGCAAAGCTAGAATCTTGCCTGAATGACAGAAACACTATTTTCGGGTACAGAAACATTCTCTTACCGTCCCATGATCTGCACTTTGGGAGCGTGTTTTGGGACCTCATTGGTTTTTTCTTAAACTGTTGTTTCTGAGAAAGAATAATTTTTGTTTGTTTATCATGCAGGGAGAATAAAAATTTTAGTTTTTCTTTCTTTAAAAAATCCATCCTGGCAGGGCACGGTGGCTCACGCCTGTAATCCCAGCACTTTGGGAGGCCGAGGCGGGCGGATCACAAGGTCAGGAGATGCAGACCATCCTGTCTAACACGGTGAAACCCCGTCTCTACTAAAAATACAAAAAATTAGCCGGGAGTGGTGGTGGGCACCTGTAGTCCCAGCTACTTGGGAGGCTGAGGGAGGAGAATGGCACGAACCCGGGAGGCGGAGCTTGCAGTGAGCCGAGATGGCGCCACTGCACTCCAGCCTGGGCAAGAGAGTGAGACTCCATCTCAAAAAAAAAAAAAAAAATCCATCCTGAAAGCCATCGGATGGCCCTGGAGAGGAGTGAGGCCTGGCATCTGAACTCCAGGCGGAGATGGCAGCCTGCAAGCCTGGACCAGGGCTGGATGACCGTCAATATTCTGGCTTCCTCAACGTACCCAGGGGCCACAGAGAGCCACTCTCTGTGTCACATGTATCCTGCCAATAAAATACAGTAGGAATAAAGCGACTAAATCTACTAATAAAGGTGTTAACCCAGCCCGGACAACATGGCGAAATCCCATCTCTACAAAAAATATAAAAAATTAGCCGGGCATGGTGGTATGCACCTGTAGTCCCAGATACTCGGGAGCCTGAGGCAGGATCACCTGAGCCTGGGAGGTCAAGACTGCGGTGAGCTGAGACCGTGCCACTGCCCTCCAGTCCACCTGGTGATAGAGTGAGACCCTGTCTCAAAAAAAAAAAAAAAAAAAAAAGGTTAACCATTAGTCAATAAAAAGAGAGGAAAGGGCCAGGCATGGTGGCTTGCACCTGTAATCCCAGCACTTTGAGAGGCCAGGGTGGAAGGATAGCTTGAGCCCAGAGGTTCGAGACTAACCTGGGCAAAATAATGCAACCCTGTCTCCACAAAAAAAAATTTTTTTTTAAATTAGCCAGGCATAGTGGCACATGCCTGTAGTCCCAGCTACTCAGGGGAAGCTGAGGCAGAAGGATGGATTGAGCCTGGGAGGTTGAGGCTGTAGTGAGCCATGATTGTCACTACACTCCAGCTTGGGTGACAGAGTGAGGAGACCTTGTCTCAAAAAAACAAAAAAAAAAAAAGGAAAAAAGAGGAGCAGCCAGGCGCGGTGGCTCATGCCTGTAATCCTTGCACTTTGGGAGGCTGAGGTGGGCAGATCACCTGAGGTCAGGAGTTCGAGACCAGCCTCAACATGGAGAAACCCCAAATCTACTAAAAAAAAATACAAAATTAGCCAGGCGTGGTGGTGCATGCCTGTAATCCCAGCTACTCGGGAGGCTGAGGCAGGAGAATTGCTTGAACCTGGGAGGTTCAAGCAAGAGGCTGCGGTGAGCCAAGATCGTGCCATTGCACTCGAGCCTGGGAAACAAGGGCGAAACTCCATCTCAAAAAAAAAAAAAAAAAAAAAAAGAGGAAAGTATATTTGAATACTACAATAAAAATATTTGTATCACTAAGCAAGTATATGGAACCACCTAACTGGTTCCTATCCTTTTAGGCAAGACAAATACTTGATTTAGAAATGAGCAAACAGCCGGGTGTAGTGGTTTGCACCTGTAATTCCAACTACTCAGGAGGCTGAGGTGGGAGGATCACCTGAGCTCAGGAGTTTGAGGTTACAGTGAACTATATGATTGTAACACCGCACTCCAGCCTGGGCAACAAAGTGAGACCTCAAAAAAAAAAAAAAAAAGCAAATGTTCTCAGAAGATTTATTTATTCTATTTTTTCTTTTAGCTCCTCTCTCGATCGGAAGATTTTTACAGCCACCCTACTGATCATTAGGGATTTGTAAACTATTACCCAGGAAGAAGGCCCATGGAGCTAAGGCCTCAGAACACCGAAGTCTGGACTGTCTGAGGGCACATGCTAATAACAGGAGGCTGGCAAAGTGGCCAGCTCCCGTGCCTTTGCATGCATTTGTCTTTACCTCCTGCTGCCTGGGAAAATCCCTCCAGGAGCAATCGAGTCAACAGCACCACAGACACTGCTATTCCGTTGAGAAAAGTTTTATATGGAAACACATACTGATCATGAACATGATAAACAGGGAGGGAAGCTTGGGCTCAGCCAGGAAAGCTGCCACAAGGAAGACGTTTGGAACTATCCAGGAGTAGTGTCAAACACTAACACCATATTTACAAGTTTAATTTGGAACCTGGCCCTTTTTAAGTGCAGGAGGAAGTTGGAGGAGAAGCCGTGCATGAAGTAAAAAATATATATACACAGACATAAACACCCACATTTTCACACTTCTTTTGCCCATTTTCTCCACAAGGAACAAATGAGGGAAAGAAGCCCAGCCTCTCTCCCTGGAGTCCGTATACTTACTACAGATTCGTTAGAGAAGCCCCAGGTGGGGCTTGGATTCAAGGAGCAGACTTCACTCTTACTGGCCCCATTCACGTGACAATTCACCAAGGGAATGCTTGGGACACAAGCATGAATGTCCAGAAGAGGCAAGAAAATATATGGCTCACTTAACTTACACATTACACATAAGAGGCCTCAGTTTCTCCAAGTACTTTCACATTCGATCCTTAGCAGACTTCTAACCTGCAGTGACAGAGCTCAGCCAAGCTGTGAGACACAGAGGAAAGCAGCATTTTGATCCAGTGTGCACTGGGTCAGTCACTTCATCCAAGACAGTCACACATGCCAGCCCCAAGTAAGTCCCTGGGGGCTTGCAGCTGTTTTCTTCGTGGAGTGGAAATTTGGGTTTTTTCCTTCAGTGGATTTCTCCCTGCTGCTGTCACTGAGCTCCACGCTGCTCCCTCTGGACCCAAGACAGTTGCTCGGCGTGTGTGTGTGTGTGTGTGTGTGTGTGTGTGTGTGTAATTTACTGTTCTGCTGCTGCTGGCTTGTCCCCGGCTGCTGGCTCGTCCTCAGCCACTGGCTTCTCAACCTGTGACTCTGGAGGAATCAGATACTGGACCTCCTCTGTGCTGATGGCTACTTTATCTGGCTGGAGCCACCTCTTGAAATGTTCCAAGGTGCTATGAAAGGGCAGAATAAAAGGGTGGCTGTGTCAGACCTCACTGATTAATTACTTAATGATTATCTCAGTTACTCAAACACTACTTTCCCGCCCACCAGCAATTTCTTCCTACAATTGTTTTTCACTGCTAACCTGGGGAGTACAAGGATACTCCTATGGCAGCTGTGCATCCTGGCAGCTCTGCACATAATTTACCCCATAGTGGGCACTTTGGCTACAGGCAGCAGCAGGCCCCCTTCAAATGCAGAGCCTCTGAAGGCTTGATGAGAACCGCTGAAGAGTTTACGCCTCATTCCTAAAGACCTAAAGATAGGTCTTTTTTCACTCAAAACAGGAGAGGAGAGAAATTGTCAAGGGAAAGAAACACTCAAATAAATACCAAATTATTACTGAGGCAGAAATCTGAGTATCTTTTGCCTCTTATAGCTGAAGCAGTCTGGGACTCAATTATAGCACTTACTTGCACTAAGTGATTTTTTTTTTGTGGGGCTTTTTGTCTGTTTATTTCATCCTATAGCAAGTCCCTAAGATCAAAACATCTGAGCAGCAAATATTCCCCACAAGAGAATGACCACTATGCCAGAAGGCTCTCTTTTTGTCTGGATCTGTAGGGAGAGGGGAGATGTAATTGTCAAGCTCAAGGTCCCCTACCCGCCTTCCTTACAGGACCCTATACCCTAAAGCTATTAGATATTCACAGTAAAATATAAATGACTAGAAATATTGTAAACCTTATTCTATGCTCCTCAATAGCACAAAATCTTAACCCAAGAAAGAATACCATAACAGCAGATTTTAGGCATCTCTTGGTGTATGGGGGAATTTATGTTTTGGATAGTTGGATTTCTCAGCCCATTACTCCCTTGCCAAAAGCATACCACAAGGAGGATCACCTACCTGGCCCTCACATACGTGAAGACCTATACAACCCCACTGTAAAATGGCCTCTGTTTAAAAGATAAACTTTGAAGAACTAGTGTTTCCTGATGTTTGTTCTGGATAATGATAGAAAAAAACATTCCCACAGATGTAGGCTCTGGGGAAAAATCTAAATGTCAGAGGGCAATGAGAGCAGCTGATTGACTGTAGTGCTCACAGCTCGGGGAATCAGGTGTGACACAGCATTTAATCTTCATTTACCACACTTTTCATCAAATTGTTCAAATTATTTCCATAGAGAAGGGAAATCCACATTATTTTACATATTGATAAATACATAGGAATATGCTGATCTGATTTCAGAGAAAGAGGATTTCTACTTGAAAATGACACAGGAGAAAGTTTTGTGTTTTCTTCTCAGAGCTGGAGAGAAGAGAGGTATTCAGGGGGAGAGAATATAAGTAAATACCAAATTATCAGTGGGTCAGGAGTCTGCATCTTCAAATCTCCTATGTTTGGAGCAATTTAAGACTTAATTAGGTTGGACCTTTAGAGATAGAAAAGAGCAAAATGTATATAATTTCCTGAACCCTCAGAGGAGAGTTGGCCTGACCTTAGATGCTACGCTGATTTCTGAAGCATCTAGAGGCATGCTGATTGAGCATTTGAGATAATGTAAGTGAAAGTATTTTACACATTTGCAAGTAAATGTACCTATGAAGTTTTATTCACATACTGTCCTGATTTCGGCAGCAGTACTTCTTCTGACATGATGGGACTCTCAACACCAATGTCCATATGTTGGAAACTCAAGTTAAATCACATTCCCCTAAGACCTTTTGTTAAAATTCAATTTTTTACTCCCCCCGTTGATTTTTACTTTGAATAATTTCTTACCACACTCTAAAATTCTGTAGGAAGGATAATATTAGTAACAGCCAACACTTCTGTAGTGCTTACCATGTGCTAGGCATTGTTCTATACCCTTTACAAATAGTAACTCATTTAACCCTCATAACAACTTATGAGGTAAAAGCTGATTGCTCCCATTTCACAGATCAGGAAACTGAGGCACACACAGGTTACTTACTTACCCAAGAACATACAACCAGTAAGTGGCAGAGCCGATTTCCTGTGTCGAGCCCCATTCCTGCTCATTGTGGCAGAGTAGTATGCCCTCTCTATCTTTCTGGATCTAAACTACTTGCAGGTACTGTTCAAGTCCTGCCTCCCTCTATGGCAAAACACCAAAGCCAGGAGGGAGCTCAGCGGCCTCTCAATTCCCAAAGCACATTCTGTCACTTCTACTCAACTGGCCCTTCTCTTATTACTGCCTGGTATTGTTAGGTATGTCTTTATATATATTTGTCATCTGCCCTCAAGTAGTTTTGAGGACAAAAACAAATGGGTTTAAAACTTCCTTATACCATTCCCTCCATGACACCAAGCACAGTGCTATCACACAGTGGATGCTTAATAAATTCATTAATTTAGTCTACATAAATTCATTGAGTGGCTACAATCTGACAAAAATTCTGTAAGGCAGGCCGGGTGCAGTGGCTCACGCTTGTAATCCTAGCACTTTGTGAGGCTGAGGCAGGCAGATCACCTGAGGTCAGAAGTTTGAGACCAGCCTGGCCAACATGGTAAAACCCCATCTCTACTAAAAATACAAAAATTAGTCGGGTGTGGTGGCACACACCTGTAGTCCCAGCTACTCAGGAAGCTGAGGCACAAGAATCACTGGAACCCAGGAGGCAGAGATTGCAGTAAGCCAAGATCGTGCCACTGCACTCCAGCCTGGGCAACAGAGCGAGATTCTATCTCAAAAAAAAAAAAAAAAATCTGTAAGGCAGTGGAAATTCAGAGGTAAGAAGAGACGAAGAGATAGTTCCAGAAAATAATCTCTCTGAGGAGTAAATGGTTTTTCCTTTTGTTACAGTAACATGGTTTCCAAACCTCATGAGAAAGAATTCAAGAACATAAGAGCGATTGATTAGTTACTACTTTCTCAAGTTCATTGCATACTTAAAAATGAACACAATGGTTTATCCTTAACTCTATTCAATCTGTGACCAACATGTAGCTGCAGTATTTGCCTTTTGGCAAAAAAGTCTGTTCTTAAAAATCTACTGCTGGGCTAAAAACAAATAGAACAACTACATATAAAGGATGATTTCAGCTGGAACTAGACGGGGAATCGATTACCTCTCATCAGAATCAAGTCCATCCACAAAGAACTCTGAAGCTAACTTCTCCTGGAGGAACCGATCCCAGCATTCCTTCTTGGCTTGGGCCAGAGTTCGAAGCATGTCCTTGGAAGTCACTTCCTGATTTAAACCTTTGATTCTTCTTAGCTTCTTCTCTAGAGAGAGAAGTAGAGCTTAATAAGGAAAATGAGCATGACATGAAATTTTAACTAAATCTAAAACTCAAAATACCAACTTAAAAAATCTCTCACTGATGAGGACATCCACACTCCCTGCCAAAGAGGTCATTTTTTAAGGACAGATAAAAGGGAATTGAACATTCTTCCTTTTTCCTTCACAAAGTCCTCACCCTGCATTGTATCAAATAAATGTTTAACCCGAGAAAAGGGAAAAGCCATAGGTTCTCATAAATAAATCAATGGCATGTTTTCTTTGAAATCACGTCAGCCCAGCAGGTATCTCTCTAAGGAATGCTTGTTTTCCCTGGTTTGACATGTGTATACTACCGTCTTTTTTCAACTCCTTGAAAATAATCTCTCTGAGGAGTAAGTGGTTTTTTCTTTTTGTTACAGTAACATGAAGTGGTTTCCAAATCTCATGAGAAAGAATTAGAGAAAATGATGAAAGATCCAACGGTTCATTAGATATTAAAATTGACTTGATGAGAACTCAATAAGAGACCTTTAAAATCTCTATGTGTGATTAAATTCTTAATAAAAAGAATCTCCCAACATTTTTTAAAGTTGCTCAACTTGTGGCCTGGATGTTGGAGTCTAATAAAAACAAACGTCTTCTAATCCCATGACAGTGCTCCATATGGCTTCTTGATGACAGAGGTTACATTACTCTTGTTTGCATTTTAACTCTAATTGTTTAACAGATTTCCCCTTTCGAAGAATACAAGAAAGGACATCACCATTTACCGTCTGCCTTAATTTAGTTTGCCTTCAACCATAAGTACATAGGTAAATGATGGCATGGTGGGGTGGTGAACGTTAAGCTTACAGCCAATAGAAACTATGATTTGCAGTTCTGTTTTCATTTCTAAAAAAGTCACATCAGCTAACACCCACTGATCAAAACAAATACCTTTTGTTCCTGTTATTACTATCATGAGCTCACCCATGTAAAAAACCTTCAGTTGATAAGTGTTAAATATTTGCAGTGTTTGTTTTCTCCTTGAGGATATAAAAAGGGTTATCCATAGCATACATTTAAGTTTTTAATTATTGCTGTTATCAGTGGATTCTCTTTGATATAGGTTATTTAGCAATAAAAACAATCTTCATATTGTCTGGCCTCAGTTGTCAAAGAGGAAGGTACTCTTTTGGGCCGGAAAAGGTCTTTCTCTGTCTAAGTATGCTGAGTCCCTGGTCAGGTGTGATTTCAATAGGGCAGGCAGAAATAGGCACTAACGCGTCCTTGTCTGCCGCTGTCTCCCAGTCCGTGCCATAGGCAACAGAAATGACTCTTATTTTCTTCAGAGATGAAAACTTCTTAACTGACTTTAGAAAAGATCATTAACTTTCCAAGCCAGTCTTCACTAATCAAAATCATCACTGTCTTCATTAAACTTTTTCTTTCTTTTTTTTTTTGAGACGGAGTCTCGCTCTGTCACCCAGGCTGGAGTGCAGTGGCACAATCTCACTCAGCTCACTGCAAGCTCCGCCTCCTGGGTTCAAGCGATTCTCCTGCCTCAGCCTCCCAAGTAGCTGGGATTACAGGCGCACACCATCACACCTGGCTAATTTTTGTATTTTTAGTAGAAACAGGGTTTTGTCATGTTGGCCAGGATGGTCTTGAACTCCTGACCTCATGTGATCTGCCCGCCTCAGCCTCCCAAAGTGCTCTCTCTCTTTCTCTTCCTTTCTCTCTCTCTTTTTCTTCCTTCCTCTCTCTCTTTTTCAACAAGGTCTTGCTCTGTCACCCAGGCTGGAGTGCAATGGCATGATCACAGCTCACTGTAACCTCGAACAACTGCTAGGCTCAAGCAATCCTCCCATCTCAGCCCCCTGAGTAGCTGAGATTACAGGCATCTACCACTTCAGGCTAATTTTAAAAAATATATTTGTAAAGACAGTCTCACTATGTCGCCCAGGCTGGTCTCAAACTCTTGGCCTAAACGTGACCCTCCCACATCGGCCTCTCAGAGCGCTGGGATTATAGGTGTGAGCCACCATGCCTGACTTTCATGAAAGTTTCTTAGAAGCCCTTGTCATACAGCACCAACAAGCCAAGGGATCTGGTTCTGTAGCTTTATCCGATTGTTGCCTCTTCTCCTTATCATCATTAAACAGATGCTTTGGCTACCACATGCAGAATTTTCATCCCCTAGGCCATGGCTGCAAGCATTGCTATCCTATCTTTTGTGGCTTCCTGGCAAATTTCACATTACTCCCTATCTTTCTATCACTCCACCTATGTTTGTCTCATATCTTTTTCCTCCAGTACATCATTAACAAAATCCTTTTTGTTTTTGCAAGATATTTCTTAGCTATCATGCAAGCTCTCTTCTGACTCTTCTTTCCGTCTTTCCTCAGAAGCTCCTTCTACCTGAATTGCCTTTCCTTCCTCAAAAAATTATTCCCAGGTTTGTAGCTGATCTTCGACAAAGCATACAACAACACAAATTGGGGAAAGGACACCCTATGTAATAAATGGTTCTGGGAAAACTGGCTAGCCACCTGTAGAAGAATAAAACTAGATCCCTATCTCTCACCTTATACAAAAATCAACTCAAGATGGATATAAGACTTGAAATCTTCAAAATTCTAAAAGAAAACCTAGGAAAAACTCTTCCAGACATTGGCCTAGGCAATTTTTATTTTAAGATGGAGTCTCGCTCTGTCTCCCAGGCTAGAGTGCAGTGGTGCGATTTCGGCTCACTGCAACCTCCAACTCCTGGGTTCATGCGATTCTCCTGTCTCAGCCTCCCGAGTAGCTGGGACTACAGGTGTGCACCACCACGCCCAGCTAATTTTTGTATTGTTATTAGAGATGGGGTTTCACCATGTTGGCCAGGATGGTCTCGATCTCTTGACCTTGTGATCTGCCTGCCTCGGTCTCCCAAAGTGCTGGGATTACAGGCGTGAGCCACCGCGCCCGACTTAGGCAAAGAATTTATGACTAAGATCCCAAAAGTAAATGCAACAAAAACAAAAATAAATAAATGAGATCTAATTAAACTAAAAAGCTTCTGTACAGCAAAAGAAATAATCAGAGTAAACAGACAACCCACGGAATGGGAGAAAGTATTTACAAACTATGTATCTAACAAAGGACTAATATCTAGAATCTACAAGGTGCTCAAACAAATCAGAAAGAAAAAAACAATCCCATCAAAAAGTGTGCAAATGACATGAATAGACATTTCTCAATGGGATTTGAGAAGATATACAAATGGCTAACAAACATATGAAAAAATGCTAAAAATCTCTAATCATCAGGGAAATGCAAGTCAAAACGGTGAGCTACCACCTTACCCCAGCCAGATTGGCCACTATTAAAAAGTCAAAAGACAATAGATGTTGGCATGGATGTGGTAAAAAGAGAATCCTTATACACTGCTGATGGGAATGTAAATCAGTACAACCTCTGTGGAAAACATATGGAGATTTCTCAAAGAACTAAGAGTAAATCTACCATTTGATCCAGCAATCCCACTACGAGGTGTTTACCCAAAGGAAAAGAAGTCATTATATCAAAAAGACACCTGCACGCATGTTTCACAATTCATAATTGCAAAGATATGGAACCAACCTAAGTGCCCATCGAGCAATGAGTGGATAAAGAAAATATGGAATATATACACCACAGAACACTACTCAGCCATAAGAAAGAATAAAATAATGTCTTCTGCAGCAACTTAGATGGAGCTGGAGGCCATTATCCTCTAAATGAAGTAACTCAGGAATGGAAAACAAAATGCCGTACGTTCTCACTTATAAGTGGGAGCTAAGCTATGGATACACAAAGGTATACAAAGTGGTATATTGGCCGGGCACGGTGGCTCACACCTGTAATCCCAGCACTCTGGGAGGCCGAGGCGGGTGGATCACGAGGTCAGGAGTTCGAGACCACTCTGACCAACATGGTGAAACTCTACTAAAAATACAAAAATTAGCCAGGCGTGGTGGTGGGTGACTGTAATCCCAGCTACTCAGGAGGCTGAGGCAGCAGAATTGCTTGAACCCGTGAGGCGGAGGTTGCACTGAGTCGAGATCGTGCCACTGTATTCCAGCCTGGGCAACAGAATGAGACTCCGTCTCAAAAAAAAAAAAAAACAAACACAAAGTGGTATACTGGACTTTGGAGATTCAGAAGTGGGGAGGTTTGGAGAGGGGTGAGAGATAAAAAACTACACATTGGGTACAATGTCCACTACTTGGGTGATGGGTGCACTAAAATCTCAGACTTCACCACTATACAATTAATCCATGTAGCCAAAAACCGCTTGTACACCAAAAGCTATTGAAATAAAAAAATTAGGGCCAAGCGCGGTGGCTCACGCCTGTAATCCCAGCACTTTGGGAGTTCAAGGTGGGCCTTATTCCCAGGTTTGGTTTTGTGAAACATGGATGAATCTCATGGTTGTTCCACAATAAAAGGATATTACAATTCTAAAGACTGCCCATCACCGCCCTAGACTGATATTTATTTTTCCCCTAGCATGGGACAAGTTGAATCTCTTTCCTGTGTTTGGAATCTCTCTAGATACTTATACTATGGCCACAGGACAGGGTACTGAAAATGTGTTCAGGAAATATTTTTAAAATAAAATGGCTCACAAAAGGCAGAATGAATCTTATGTCAATATGCTCCCATTCTCAACAATCAATCTATTTATGTAAGTTTTTCAAACTCCAGCATCAGAAATCCACATGTAGCCCTGGGGCCATCACATTTTCTTGCAGGATGGCATAAGGTTTAACACTTTTGAGTTATTTGAATATATGGGCAACCAACAGTAGGCAAGAGGGTTCTACAGAATGCCAAGAAATCAAACACAGAATTTAGATGAACTGGTCAGAGGCAGGAAGTGACAAAAACTGTTTTAAGAGCTGTTTGGGTAGTCATGGCGGCTCATGCCTGTAATCCCAGCACTTTGGGATGCCGAGGTGGGTGGATCACCTGAGGTCAGGCATTCGAGACCAGCCTAGACAGCATGGTGAAATGAAAGCCCGTCTCTACTAAAAATACAAAAAATTAGCCGGGCGTTGTGCCAGGCGCCTGTAATCTCAGCTACTCGGTAGGCTGAGGCAGGAAAATCGCTTGAACCTGGGAGGCAGAGGTTGCCATGAGCTAAGATTGCACCACTGCACTCCAGCCTGGGCAACAAGAGTGAAAGTCTCAAAAAATTTAAAAAAATAAATAAATAAAGATCTGTTCAAGTAAAAGGGGGCTGCTTCCCAACAGCCAGCTTGAAACATCCCTTGGAATTATATCTGACAGATACATGTGACAGGAATAACAACAACACAAAAGAATAGGAAACCAAGTTTGAAGTAACAGAACTTCAATATGCTTCCCTAGAGCCATCAAACTTACCTAGAGATGCTAAATACACTTCTGAATCCTGCAAGGGAGCCCAAGGCTTTACAGTTGGCTGGACAGCAAAGTCAGCCACCTCCCTCTGGCCTTCACCTTCAGGGCAAGAATCCACAAAGGAGTCTGAGAAGGCATTGTTGACACCATCTTCTTGGTCAGGATTTGGCAGACAGGAACAAATTTCAGCCCAGAGATCCTGGCCAGATCTTGTGGCTGCAGAGTCAGCGCTCTCAAACATTTTCATTTGGAATCTGAGCTATAAAACAGAAGTTCAAGTGAGTAAGAACTGGCTTTAAGAATACAGCATAAGGTTGGGCACAGTGGCTCACGACTGTAATCCCAACACTTTGGGAAGCCGAAGCAGTCAGATCATTTGAGGCCAGCAGTTCGAGACCAGCCTGGGAAACGTGGCAAAATCCCATCTCTACTAAAAATACAAAAATTAAACAGGTGTGGTGGCACGTGCCTGTAGTCCCAGCTACTCCAGAGGCTGAGGTAGGAGGATCACCTTAGCCCAGGAGATAGAGGCTGCAGTGAGTGGTGATCACGCCACTGCACTCCAGCCTGGGTGACATTGCGAGGCCCTGTCTCATAAATAAATAAACAAAATAAAAATAAAAATGGAATTCCTACAAGCCATACACAAAAGGCAGATACTCTGATTCCACTTATATAAGGTACCTGAGTAGTCAAATTCATAGATACAGAAAATAGGATGGTGGGAGCTGGGAGGTAGAAAGAATGGGGAGTTACTGTTTAATGGGTACACAGTTTCAGTTTGGGAAAATGAAAAAGTTCTGGAGGTGGATGGTAGTTACAGTTGCACAACAATGTGAACACCACTGAATCATACACACAAAAATAGTTAAAATGGTCAATTTTATGCTACATATATTTTAACACACACACACACACACACACACACACGAATCTCTAGGGCATTTCCAGGTTGGACAACCAGCCTGCACTTTTCTCCAAAGATCTTCAAAAAGCAACAGTTCTAACTCCAGTCAATTAAATTCTGGTTTTCTTTCTTTCTTTCTTTTTTTTTTTTTTGAGACGGAGTCTCGCTTTGTCGCCCAGGCTGGAGTGCAGTGGCGCTAACTCGGCTCACTGCAACCTCCGCCTCCCGGGTTCACCCCATTCTCCTGCCTCAGCCTCCCAAATAGCTGGGACTACAGGCGCTCGCCACCACGCCCGGCTAATTTTTTGTATTTTTTAGTAAAGACGGGGTTTCACCGTTTAGCCGGGGTGGTCTCGATCTCCTGACCTCGTGATCCGCCCGCCTCGGCCTCCCAAAGTGCTGGGATTACAGGCGTGAGCCACCGCGCCCCACCCCTAAATTCTGTTTTCAACAGAACACAGACTAAAGGTCTTCCACAGTTCCATATACATGAAGATCCTGCTTGGTAAAAAGTGTCTGTCAGAGAGTACTGTCACAATGAAAGGGCTATGTGCTCAGCGCATGCAGTTCAGCCATGTCTCATGTTCTTATTTTAATACAATCACTGAAAGGTAGGTATTTTCACCATTTTACAGCTGAAAAAACAAGTTCAGTAGGGTAACTTGCTCTAGGGCACATTACTGATATGTGGGGAATCCTTGACTGGAAACCAGATCTGTGCTGCTCCAGAATCCATGTTTTTATCAAATACCATCCTGCTTGTTTGGAAAATATAACGAAAGCAGCCCAAGCACGAGCAGGTAGGAAAAGCTACGCAAAGAGCCTGGAGGCTTTTATAACTATCTAGGCATATAAGATAGGCTGACACCTTCTTTCAAGAGGAGACTTAGAAATCAGGAAGGCTGCCTGAGGCAAGGTCTGAATAATGCCAGGAGACAGAGCCCAGCCAGCATAAAGGCCGGAAGTAAAAGGGACAGATATGCGACGGCGGTCCTGGGTGAACTGATGTCTAGCGCTACAGTGAACCCCCAACCCGAATTCGTCTGAAGCCACCCAAAACCAAAACTTTGCTCACACAAGAGCCCCGCACGGCCCCTTACCCCAGGGCAGGGCGTCCAGAACCGCGCAGCAAATTCCGGCGTCCAGATCCCAGGCCTCAGTCGCTCAGGTCTCTAGGGCTGTCTGGACAGGATGAATCAAGTCCCAAGGCCTCTATGTGGTATTCCGGGGCCGGGCCAGAGTGGGAGATCCAAAACGCTGGGCACCCCAGACCCTCCTCACTTACCGCAACAGCTGCCCAGTAAACGCTTGGCTCAGCTCTGTCGCCTGCAGCCCGGAGGAAATCGGGAGGGGCGGAGTCCCCTAGTGACGGAGCCCAGGAGTCCTCCAACTACCTTCCCACCCGACGATGTTCTGTGCGTCGATTGGTCGAGAGGAGCTCAGCGTGGTGAAGAAGTGAGGAGCAGCAAGAGGCGAACGGTGGACGGGGCTCTGGTTGCCGGGAAACGATGGAGTCACGTGCCCTGAGCATTGCCCCTCCCCTCCCGAGGGCCGGGTTGATTCCTTGAAGATCCAGGGTTCCAGTCCCTGCTTGGATAGGGAAGTCGTTTCCAAGACTTGACTTTTCCTAGTCGCCGGAGCCAGTTCACCTCCTCCACAATTCTCTCTGTCGGTGTTTGTCTTCTAAAAATTTCACCCCTTCGTTACCCAAGTTACAGCACTTCCGCGGCTTCTTTCCTTACTCTCCCAGTAGACCCATGTCTCATTCATCAAATTATGAAGCTTTCCTTCATTCATTTAGTAAATAGATACCAAGCTCCTGCCGTGTTCTAAGCATTGTGTTAAGAGTGAATTTAAGACACATATGACTTGATATAAGTCCTGGAGATCCTTACAGCTTAATAGTGTAGGAAGGGGGTCCGCCATGGAGGCATAAAAGTTTACAAATAACAGTAAACAGTGATAGCCAGGCGCGGTGACTCACGCCTGTAATCCCAGTACTCTAGAAGGCCGAGGCGGGTGGATCACCTGAGGTCAGGAGTTCGAGACCAGCCTGGGTGAAACATGGTGAAACTCTGTCTCTACTAAAAATACAAAAGTTAGCTGAGCGTGGTGGCACATGCCTGGAATCCTAGCTATTCAGGAGGCTGAGGCAGGAGAATCGCTTGAACCCGGAAGGCAGAGGTTGCAGTGAGCCAAGATCGCACCACTGCATTCCAGCCTGGGCAACAGAGCAAGACTGTCTCAAAAAAAAAAAAGGGGGGGGGGAGATCATAGAGTATATGATGGAAGTGTGGCCAGAGTACATAAAGGAGAGAGTGGTCATAAGAAGTGTGTGTCAGAATGCTTTGTTGTTGTAGTTGTTAAAGGAGATGACCTTTGATATCCTTCAGGGGATAGATACCAGCTTGTTCATTGAGATCAACACCTCCCCATCACCAACTTCCAGGATCAACACCAGTTACTCTCTCCCAAGAAACACGTGATGAAAGACATCAGCCAACCATCAGTAGCCAAGTAACTTGGCTGAGGAAATAGTTTTCACTCCAGCCTGGGTGACAGAGCAAGACTCCGTCTCAAAAGAAAAAGAAAAAGAAAACAACAACAACAAAAAAACACAGTTTTAGGATTACAGATGTGAGCCACTGCGCCCAGCTAAAATACAATTTAAAATTCAGTTCCTTGCCGGGCTCGGTGGCTCATGCTTGTAATCCCAGAATTTTGGGAGGCTGAGGGGGGTGTGGATCACCTGAGGTCAGCAGTTTGAGACCAGCCTGGCCAACATGGTGAAACCCTGTCTCTACTAAAAATACAAAAACTAACTGGGCGTGGAGGCGCATGCCTGTAATCCCAGCTACTCAGGAGGCTGAGGCGGGAGAACTACTTGAACCCAGGAGGCGGAGGTTGCACCGCCACATCCGGCCTGTAATCCTAACACTTTGGGAGGCCAAAGTGGATGGATTGTTTGAGCCCAGTTTGAGACCACCCTAGGCAATGTGGCAAAACCTCGTCTCTACTAAAAATACAAAAAATTAGCCCGTCATGGTGGCACATGTCTGTCGTCTCAGCTACTAGGGAGGCTGAGGTGGGAGGATCACTTCAGTTTGGGAAGTCAGGGCTGCAGTGAGCCAAGATCGTGCCACTGCACTCCAGCCTGGGTGATGGGAGTGAGATCTTGTCTCAAAACTTGTTAAAATTTTAATTAATTTAAATTTAATTAGCCACATGTAGCTATGGTACAACACATGGCTAACGGTGACCCTATTGTATAGCACAGGATTGGAGAATATTACTTAGTTCACAGAACCTCAAGGTGGGTGGAGAGTCAGGCTTTAGGTCTATACAGCCAGGAACAGTATCTGAATCTCACTGAGAGACTGCTCAGGGAACACCCCACGGCCACTGAACATCTATAGCTGGCATTATTCGTCGATTGGGTACTTGACACAAGAACCTCCCCGACTGTTGTCCTCCCAGATTAGATGCCTCCAATGCTACCTTGTTAGACACGGATTTCACACTGGGCCTGCTTCCGCGGCTGTGTGCCTCTGAACCAAAGCCTCTGTCTAAGAGATAGAGCCCAGGTCAAATGCCTATGTCCAAGCTGCAAGAGAGTGTGGGAAGGCTCTGGCTTCTACCTCTTGGGGGCAGTAATGTAATGTGAGAAATTCTCTACCCAAAAGAAGGGTGTTTGTAAGATGCTGGATGTTTATAGAATATGACAAATGTCTACTCTACATGGTCTATGCCAGTGCTTCTCAAACTTTAATATGCAGAAGAATCATCTGAGGATCATATTAAAGTGCAGATTCTCATTTAGTAGGTCAGAAGGGGAGGAGGAACAAGATTCTGCTGTTTTCTGTCTCCACAGTTTTGCCAGGCACTAGTCCAGGTATTTTACTGGAATTAACTAATTTAATTCTCCCACCCCAATCCTATGGAGCAAAGAGGCTAGCTAAGAATACATACTTTTCTTTTGGATAAGGTTCTGCTCTCACTGTAAATATCTTAATGAAATGACACACTTGAGAGATGATGTCCCTCCTGTGAAGTAGTTTGGTTCTAACATACCCCACAATCAACGGAAAATTCTACCTCTTATTTCTGGAGGTAGTCAGGAATCAGACTTTTCAGCATACGGAGTTCTGCAGCTGTGGATACCTCAGCTGCAGTCCCTCAGTTAGTTTGGTGAGACTAATGACTTGAAGAAGGAAATTAGCTAAAAAAGATTTCCCTTTCTCCTCTCCAGAATACAAATGCCTAGGATAAGAATTAGACTGTCTTTTTTTTTTTTTTTTTTGGCAAACTAACATTGAAATACCTCCTTATTTGGAAGAATCCCACTCTGGATACCAAAGAGGGTTAGATTCTTGGCCAGGCGCGGTGGCTCACGCCTGTAATCCCAGCACTCATAATATAAAAATTAGCCAGGAGTGGTGGTGCGTGCCTGTAGTCCCAGCCACTCAGGAGGCTGAGGCAGAAGAATCACTTGAACTCAGGAGGCGGAGGTTGCAGTGAGGCGAAATCGCGCCACTGCACTCCAGCCTGGGCGACAGAGCAAGACTCCGTCTCAAAAAAAAAAAAAAAAAAAAAAAAAAGAGGTTAAATTCTTCCATCTCCAGGCACCCTGGAAGTGAGGGCTCAGACCAATGAAGTGTGGCTGATGGAAGTCCTCCCCTGCAGGACTCTTAACCTTGGGAGAGGGACACAGAGACACAGGGAGATTTAGGGGTTTCCAAGGGGTGGCAGGGCTGCAGGAAAAAGGGTCCTTTGGCACAACATAGTGTCTTGTGTCTACTGCATCCCAACTGGGTTTCTTCCCTGACATGCCTGAAGCCAGGCTCTCAAAAGGCTTGGTTTCCCTTGATTTGGCCCTTTTTCTGAGCCTATTCTCCAGTTGTCTTGTGAATTCTGAGGCACTAATATTCTTTCCATAATTCCATCTCTGATGAAATTAACCAGAGTTGGTTTATTTTGCACTTAAGAACCCTCGCAATATATTCTCTGATCTATTTGCAGTTTTAATCTCAGGATGGAAGCATATGGGAGGCGAATGGGGATCCCTAATCCTTCTCATGCTGTTAGGGGGAAACACAGGTGTGAACACATTGCTTCTGGGGTGCTTGTGTGTGTTTTAAATACATATATAACAATCTTACTGAGATATAAGTCACATACTATAATATTGACCCTTTTAAAATATACAATACAGTGGGTTTTCGTATATTCGCAGAGTTTAGCAATCTTTATTCTGGTTGTTAGTTTTTGTTTTGTCTTAAATAAAGCTCCTTTCAAGCGTTTCTTCAGACCCAAGGGACTACTCGGAATTTACACGACCTACTCCTGTCATGGCCTTTACACGGAGCAATTCCAAGGGTTTCCTTTATAAATAACGTCGTATCTCCCTAATAGGAAGACGTCTGAGTAAGGTCACTTTTGGTGAGACATTTACAGTCTCTCATCTCTACGCTCACTCAATTCACCTAATTTAACTCGAGCAGCTCACTCATTGGCTCACTCACCGCAGACCCCGCCTCGGGACTGGGCTTCCCTGATTCGCTGGGGCCGAGTGACGTCCTCAGATCGCGACCCTGGGAGAGGAGTGGGGGCCGCGTGGTCATGTGGCTGGGCGGCCGCGCATGGCTCAGGGTTCTCGGACATCGGCGCTGCGACCTTCGGCGCCCTAGCTTTACCAGGACTTGGAGTGGCTATAAGGGCCCAATGGCAGAAACACTGTCTACCCAGGTTGGGACAGCGGGCGGGCTGAGGGCTCCGCATCAGCAAAACGGTGATGCCGGTGGCGACGCGAGGGTTGAGCCGTCCCTCGGGCCCCCGAAGCCGGCTGGCCGGGAAGTGGAGCCGGCCCCAGTAGGCGAGGAGCATCCCTCGGCTGCAGCCCCGGGCCCGGGCAAACATAAGAAGCGGCGGGGCGCAACCAGGGAGCGTGTCGTGCCGCCCCCGAAGAAGCGGCGGACCGGGGTGAGCTTTGGAGATGAGCACTTTGCAGAAACCAGTTATTACTTAGAGGGCGGCCTGCGTAAGGTGCGGCCCTATTACTTTGACTTCCGGACCTACTGCAAAGGTCGCTGGGTGGGCCACAGCTTGCTGCACGTCTTCAGTACCGAGTTCCGAGCTCAGCCCCTGGCCTACTATGAGGCCGCGATCCGGGCGGGCCGCCTGCACCTCAACGAGAAGCCGGTGCAGGACCTCAACATCGTGCTCAAGGTGGAGTTCTGATGGGGCTGGCCAGAAGCGGGCGAGGAAAAGGGGCAGGGTTTTGTTTTGTTTTGTTTTTTAGGCTTAGTAAAGCATAGGTACTGGATTAAAATCATGGCAATTCTAAAGCGTTCTCGCTTTCATTTGGAACACTGTTTTAGCCCCTGTTTCCCACCTCCGCAAGTGGCCAGCGTGTCTGTGCTTCAGGACTCAGCCTGTTTATCCTCTTCCTCAAGGCAGCTTCCTTGTTTCCAAAGGACAGAAGTTGGAATTCTCATAATTCCTTTAAACACCGTCTTGTGGCAAGGGCACTGATCACTTTACCCTGCGTTGTAGATCTCTGTACAAATAGTAATAATAGGGGCTATCATTTATGCCTCTTTACTGTGTGCTGGGCACAAAGTTAAACATTGTATGTCCACTAATTGTAATGACAACCTTGTGAAGTAGGTATTGCCACTCCATTTTACCTCTGAGGAAACTAAGGAAACTCACAGGGGTAAGGCCATAAACAGTGCCACTAGCAAAGCCTATGTTCCTATAACTACTACTTAAACTATTTAACATAGAGTTGTGAGATGTCAGGGATAGAGACTAGAATTGTTTAGCCCAGTGCTTTGACTCCTTTAAAATTCCATCACAGGTATGAGGTACCAGACACCCCTGTCAGAAGTAACACTGTTTACCTGTCAGTAACACTGGTTTACCATGGTTGTGAGTGGAGAAAAGGCGATTACAGCATTTGGGGAATGGATGGTTTTGGAGTAACTTGTTCCATTGATCAAGCGATTTGGGTCAATATATCATAGATTGACGAATTCCCTCTCCTATCCCAATTTCTAAAGCACAGATCTGGTCTAACCCTCACATTCCACAGGAAACAGAGACCCAGAAAAGACAAATGACTTGCCCAAGAGCATGTAGTGAGCCTGTGGCAAATCCTGGTCTAGAGCCCATATCCCTGGACTTAAGCCTTAGTTTTGTTTGTTCAAGATCGTAGTAAGTGATGATTTATGGAGGTTTTTTCCTCCATTAAAAAAATTTTACCTTGATTTTTTTTTTTTTTTTTTGAGACAGAGTCTTGCTCTGTTGCCCAGGCTGGTGTGTAGTGGCGCGATCTCGGCTCACTGCAACCTCCGCCTCCCAGGTTCAAGCGATTCTCCTGCCTCAGTCTCCCAAGTAGCTGGGATTACAGGCACGTGCCACCACGCCTGGCTAATTTTTGTATTTTTAGTAGGGACAGGGTTTGACTGTGTTAGCCAGGATGGTCACTTGATCTCTTGACCTCGTGATCCACCCACCTCAGCCTCCCAAAGTGCTGGGCTTACGGGCGTGAGCCACTGCGCCCGGCTAAAAAATTTTACCTTTAAAATACCTTTATTGTAGAGAAAATACAGTTAGCAAAACCAAAAAACATTCATAATCTAACCACCCAGAGATAACATAGTTAACATTTTTGCATATGTCCTTCCAGTGCTTTTTCAGTGCCAGCTATCTGCCTGTGTCTGTCTGTATTTTTACAAAATGAGATCACACTCTGCACACTGCTTTTTTAGCCCAAGATGTGCTTTCACCATTCTTCCATGTCAGTAAGGAACAGGGGAAGCTGGGTATGAAGTTGACTGATTACAGGCTGCGATCCCTAGGCTGACTTACTACCTATGTCTTTGACAGGACAATGATTTCTTGCGGAACACAGTGCACAGGCATGAGCCACCAGTCACAGCAGAGCCCATTCGCCTGCTAGCCGAGAACGAAGATGTGGTGGTTGTAGACAAGCCTTCCTCCATTCCCGTTCACCCCTGTGGCCGCTTCCGACACAACACAGTTATCTTCATCCTAGGCAAGGAGCACCAACTCAAGGAGCTACACCCCTTGCATCGGCTTGACCGCCTTACCTCAGGGGTGCTTATGTTTGCCAAGACAGCTGCAGTCTCTGAGAGGATTCATGAGCAGGTTCGGGACCGGCAGGTGAGTCAGGGTTTTGTCTCCTACAGGCCACTTCTTGGGCTCACGAATGCTGTGTGTCAAAAGGGCATCATGGAGTTCCGAAGTGGTCCTTCATATTTATCTGGCCATCCTTCCTACCTTCCTACCTTAAGGCAGGTCAACACCTAGTGCCAAATGCAGGATATCTCATATGTTTCCAAAAAAATCTTTAGAGATGGCATACACTGCCTCTCTTAGTAGTTTGCTATTTTGAAGCTTTAAAATGCTGACAAGGCCAGGCTCACACCTGTAATCCCAGCATTTTGGGAGGCTGAGGTGGGAGGATAGCTTGAGCCCAGGAGGTAGAGACCAGCCTGGGCAAAATAGGGAGGCCCTGTCTCTACAAAAAAAAAAAAAAAAAAAAAAGGCCAGGCACAGTGGCTTACGCCTGTAATCCCAGCACTTTGAGAGGCCGAGGTGGGCGGATCACGAGGTCAGGAGATCGAGATCATCCTGGCTAACACGGTGAAATGCCATCTCTACTAAAAAAAATACAAAAAATCAGCCAGGCGTGGTGGCGGGCACCTGTAGTCCCAGCTACTCGGGAGGCTGAGGCAGGAGAATGGTGTGAACCCAGGAGGTGGAGCTTGCAGTGAGCCAAGATCGCGCCACCGCACTCCAGCCTGGGTGACAGAGTGAGACTCCGTCTCAAAAAAAAAAAAAAAAACTTATCCTGGCATGGTGGCACATGCCTGTGGTCCCAGCTACTTGGGAGGCTGAGGTAGGAGGATCACTTGGCCATGGGAGGTTGAGGCTGCAGTGAGCCATGAGCATGTCACTGCATTCCAGCCTGAGCTATAGAGCAAGACTCTGTCTCAAAGAAATAAATTAACATAAGAAAATAAAGTGCTGACAGGCTGAGCAAGGCTTTTAAGATTATGGGGAGAGCCTGCTTGGTGAAAAGATTCTAGATGTAGTTAGAAAAGGCTTGGGTAGAAGAGTTTAATGGTAATGATTGTTGTCCTGAGACTTGTAATTCTGGATCTGAATCATAATACATTTATTGAGTGCATACTGTATACCAGGCTTAGTATCAAGCACATTAGAGCCTAATTTACTGAATGCTTATCACAGCCCAATGAGGTAAATGGTTTTCTTTTCTTTTCTTTTTTTTTTTTTTTTTTTGAGATGGAATTTCGCTCTTGTTGCCCAGTCTGGAGTGCAATGGTGTGATCCTGGCTCACTGCAACCTCCGCCTCCTGGGTTCAAGCAATTATCCTGCCTCAGCCTCCCAGGTAGCTGGGATTACTGGCATGCGCCACCATGCCTGGCTAATTTTGTATTTTTTAGTAGAGACGGGGTTTCTTCATGTTGGTCAGGCTGGTCTCGAACTTTTGACCTCAGGTGATCCACCCGCCTGAGCCTCCCAAAGTGCTGGGATTACAGGCATGAGCCACCACACCCAGCTGGTAAATGCTTTTCTAATTTCACATTTTCTAGATGAGTTAGTAGGATTTAGAGGTTAAGTAATGTACCCAAGGTCGCAAAACTGGCAAATGGTAGAGCTGGAGTTTGAATCTTCTGACACTGGTCCTTATCACTCCACAAAGAGTTTGGACTCCATGAATTTAGGCTTTGTACTGACTTTCTCCCTCTTCCCTCCTATGTAGCTGGAGAAGGAGTACGTGTGCCGGGTGGAAGGGGAGTTCCCCACTGAGGAAGTGACCTGTAAAGAACCCATCTTAGTGGTGTCTTACAAAGTAGGGGTGTGCCGTGTAGATCCCCGGGGCAAGCCCTGTGAGACAGTGTTCCAGAGGCTAAGCTACAATGGCCAGTCCAGTGTGGTACGGTGCCGGCCACTCACAGGCCGCACACATCAGATTCGAGTCCACCTTCAGTTCTTGGGCCATCCCATTCTCAACGACCCCATCTACAACTCAGTTGCCTGGGGTCCTTCCCGAGGCCGAGGCGGCTATATTCCCAAGACAAATGAGGAGTTGCTACGGGACCTAGTAGCAGAGCACCAGGCCAAACAGAGCCTGGATGTACTAGATCTCTGTGAGGGTGACCTGTCCCCAGGACTCACAGACCCTACGGCCCCCTCCTCAGAGTTGGGCAAGGACAACCTGGAAGAGTTGGCTGCAGCTGCCCAGAAGATGGAGGAAGTAGCTGAGGCAGCCCCTCAGGAGTTGGACACAATAGCCTTGGCACCAGAGAAGGCAGTTGAAACAGATGTCATGAATCAAGAGACAGACCCACTCTGTGCAGAGTGCCGGCTGGTGCGACAGGATCCCTTGCCCCAAGACCTTGTGATGTTCCTACATGCCCTACGCTATAAAGGGCCAGGCTTTGAGTACTTTTCACCAATGCCTGCCTGGGCACAGGATGACTGGCAAAAAGACTGAAGGGTGTGGCCAATAGAGGGATTGCTTCTTGGGTTGTGACAAGGATGGGCTATAGGGCAAGGGCTGACCCCATGGGCTAGTACTTGGGGTTTCTATAGGAGTGAGGTCGGGCTTATAAAGAGACCTGCTCATACTTGCTACCTCCTTCCAGTAGGAATTTGGAGACTTTTTGGTTTGTAAATATATCCCTTTTTCTAACATCTTTTGTGTCTGGTTTTCTTCCTGCTTTTTTTTTATTATTGATGTAAAATTCACATAACATAAAATTAACCACTTTAACTGGCCAGGCACAGTAGCTCATGGCTATAATCCTAGTACTTTGGGAGGTAGAAGTGAAAGGATCACTGGAGGCCAAGAGTTGAAGGTTAAAGTGAACTGTGATTGTGCTGCTGCACTCCAGAGCCTGGGTGACAGAGTGAGACCCTGTCTCTTAAAAAAAAAAAAAAATTAACCAATTTAAGATGTACAGCGTAGTCACATTTAGTACATTCACAGTGTTGTACAACCATAACCTCATGTATTTTCAAAACATTTTCATCACCCCAAAAGGAAACCTGTACCCATTAAGTAAGTGGTCACTTTCCACTCCCCTTCCGCCAGCCTCTGGCAACCACTAATCTACTTTCTATCTGTATGGATTTGCCTATTTATTCTGGACATTTTATATAAATGGAATGATAAAACATGTCACCTATGTCTCTGTTTCCCTTAGCATAATGTTTTCAAGGTTTATTCAACTTGTAGCATGTATCAGTACTTCATTCTTTTTTTTTATGGCAGAATAAGCTGTTGTATGGATATACCATGATTTGTCTATCTGTTCATCAGTTGATGGACATTTGGGTTGTTTCCACCTTTTCATTATTGTGAATAGTGCTGCTGTGAACATTAAATATGTTTTCAGTTCTTTTGGGTATATACCTCACAGTGGAATTGCTGGGTCATATGGTAATTCTATGTTTAAATTTTTGAGAATCCACCAAACTTTTCCACAGCAGCTGAACCATTTTACATTGCCACCAGCAAGCATAGGGGTTTCAGTTTCTCTACATCTTCACCAACATTTGTTTTGTTTTGATTACAGTCATCCTAGTAGGAGTGAAGTGGCATCTCATTCTGGGTTGTTAGTCTTTTTGTTGTGGAGTGTAAGTATTCTTTATATATTCTGGATGTCAGAGTCTTAGCAAAAAGACTAACAGCCCAACTTAAAAATGGGCAAAGGATTTGAATAGACATTTTTCCAAAGAAGATATACAAATGACCAGCTAGCATATGAAAAAAAAAAAGCTCAATATTATTAATTATCAGGGAATGCAAATCAAAACTGTGGCATTAGTATAAGAATAGACAGAGCGATGGAATAAAATCAAGAGTCAAGAAATAAACCCATCCATCTAAGGTCAATTGGTTTTTGACAAAAGTGCTAAGACTGTTCAGTGGGGAGAGAATAGTCTTAAACAAATGTCTTTTTTCTTAAACAGTTCATGCTGGGAAAACTGGGTATTCACATAAAAAAGAATAAAGTTAGACCCCCACCTCACATATACAAAAATCAACTGAAAATAGGCCAAGGGCAGTGGCTTACACCTACAATCCCAACAATTTGGGAGGCCAAGGCAGGAGGATCCCTTGAGGCCAGAAGTTTGAGAACACCCTGGGCAACATAGCAAGACCTTATCTCTACAATAAATCAATAAATTAGCTGCGTGCGATGGTGTGCGCCTGTAGCCCTAGGTACTCGGAAGGCTGAGGCAAGAGGATTAGTCGAGCCCAGGAATTTGAAGCTGCAATGAGCTATAATGGTGCCACTGCGTTCTAGCTTGGGTAACAGAGTGAGAGCACTTCTGTAAAAACAAACAAACAGAAATGAAACAACAGAAAACAGATCAAAGACCTAAAGAGAGCTAAAACTGTATAAGTCTTAGAAGAAAATACTGGGGTAAATCTTCAAGACCTTAGATTTGGCAATGGGTTCTTAGATACAACACCAAAATAATAATGAAATACAAAATAAACAAATTGCACTTTATCAAAATTAGAACTTTTGCAAATCAAAAGACACTATCAAAAAAGTGAAAAGACAGCCTACAGGATGGGAGGAAATTCCAAAAGAGGAATAGTTGGGTATCTGGTAATACTAATTTATATTTTTGGAGGAGACTCCATACTGTTTTTTATAGTGGTTGCAGCATTTTACAATCCTACAAACAGTGCACAAGGGTCCGATTTCTTCACATCCTCACTAACATTTGTAATATTTCATTTTTTGATAGTGTCCATCCTAATGGATGTGAGATTATATCTCATTGTGGTTTTAATGTACATTTCTCTGATGATTACTGAGAACATCTTTTCATATGCTTGTTGGCAATTTTTATATCATCTTTGGAGAAATGTCTATCCAAGTTCTTTGCTCATTTTTTGATTTACAATTGTCTTTCATTATCCATGCATGATTGGTTCTAGGATACCTCCACCTTCATCCCAAGATACCAAAATTCACAGATGCTTAAGTCTCATATAAAATGACATATTATTTGCATATAAACATCCTCTCATATACTTTAAATCATCTCTAGTTTACTTACTATACATAGTAAATGCTATATAAATAGCTGTTATACTGTGCTGTTTAGGGAATAATAAGGAAAAAAAGTCTGTACATGTTCAGTACAGATGCAACCATCCATTTTTTTCCAAATGTTTTCAATCTAGGATTTGTTGAATCCACAGATGCAGACTCTATGGACATGGAGGGCCAACCATATTTGATTTTTTTGTTGTTGAGCTGCAGGAGCCCTTTATGTATTCTAGGTATTAACTCATTATCAGATATATGCTTAGCACATATTTTCTCTTATTCCATAGGTTGCCTTTTCACTTTCTTGATTGTGTTCTTTGATGCACAGAAGTTTTAAAGTTTAATACAGTCCCATTTGTCTGTTTTTGTTTTATTTTATTTTATTTTATTTTTTTGAGACAGAATCTCATTCTGTCGCCCAGGCTGGAGTGCGGTGGCACAATCTTGGCTCACTGCAACCTCCACCTTCCGAGCTCAAGCATTTCTCCTTCCTCAGCCTCCCGAGTAGCTGGGACTACAGGCGCACACCACGCCCAGCTAATTTTTGTATTTTTAGTAGAGACAGGGTTTCACCATGTTGGTCAGGCTGGTCCCAAACTCCCAACCTCAGGTGATCCGCCCACCTCGGCCTCCCAAAATGTAGGGATTACAGGCGTGGGCCACCGCACCTGGCCTATTGAAGCCTTTCAGTGGCTTGTATATCACACCAGTGATATGGGATTCTCATGGATCTGAGTATTTGCTCAGCTTCAAGAAAACCCTATCTCCATTCCATGAGCCAGCCAACTCTCCTTATCACTGAGACCCTCCATAACTCAGGAGCTGTGGGCTCCTAGGACTGGGAAGAATCAGATATCCAATAAAATGAATACATATGGCAGATGTTTGAGAGCCAGCTATGTGTTGGATTCACACTAGGCTCTGGGTATATAATGGTGAGTAAGTCAGATATGGTCTCCACTCTTATGAAGTATACAGTCTGTCCAGCACAATGTGGGAAAGTAAACAGTAAACAATGTGGTAAATGTTTTGTGTGACAGGAGAAGGAGGGAGGCACACCTAGTGTGATTCCTTCCAGGATCCCAGGGTTCTGAATGGGAGCATTAGCATTAGCCCATTTTCCATCTCACCTCTTCAGTTCTGAATTTTACCCTCTCTAGTGCTGTTTATCCTATTCTCATTATTTCAGAGGTTCTTGAGCTAGAGACATATGGATGGGCTTGAGAGGATCCCTGGATCTCTTGAAATTTTATGTAATATTTTGTATATGTGTATACTTTTCTGAGGAGAGTCTATATATTAATTTCTCAACAGATCTTTTAAAGCTGCATTGTCCAATGCTAGCCACATATGACTATTTAATTAAAATTAAATAAAATTTAAAATGCATGGGAAGCCGAGGCGGGTGGATCACTTGAGTCCCGGAGTTCAAGACCAGCCTGGCCAATATGGTAAAACCCCGCCTCTACGAAAAATACAAAAATTAGCCAGGCATGGTTGCATGTGCCTGTAATCCCAGCTATTCAGGAGGCTGAGCCAGGAGAATCGCTTGAAGCCGGGAGGTGGAGGTTGCAGTGAGCCGAGATTGTGCCACTGCACTCCAGTCTGGACAACAGAGTGACACTCTGTCTCATAAAATAAAATAAACTGCAGGCCAGGCATGGTGGCACATGCCTGTAATCGTAGCACTTTGGGAGACTGAGGCAGGTGGAATGCCTCAGCTCAGGAGTTCGAAACCAGCATAGGCAATATGGTGAAACCCTGTCTCTACTAAAAATACAAAAAATTAGCCGGGCGTGGTGGCGGGTGCCTGTAATCCCAACTACTAGGGAGGCTGAGGTAGGAGAATCGCTGGAACCCGGGAGGCAGAGGTTGCCGTGAGCTGAGATCATGCCACTGCACTCCAGCCTGGGCTACAGAGCAAGACTCTGTCTCAAAAAAAAATAAAAATAAAAATAAAAATAAGCCAGGTGTGGTGGCTCACACCTGTAATCCCAGCGCTTTGGAAGGCCAAGGCGGGTGGATCACGAGGCCAGGAGTTCACGACCAGCCTGGCCAAGAGGGTGAAATCTGGTCTCTACTAAAAATACAAAAATTAGCCGGGCGTGGTGACAGGTGCCTGTAATCCCAGCTACTCGGGAGGTTGAGGCAGATAATTGCTTGAATCCGGGAGGCAGAGGTTGCAGTGAGCCGAGATTGCGCCACTGCACTCCAGCCTGGGGACAGAGTGAGACTCCGTCTCAAAATAAATAAAAATAAAAATGAAACAAAATGCAGTTTTTCTGCTGTATTTGCCCCGTTCCCAATGTTCAAAGCCACTTGGTCCAGTGACCACCATATTGGACAGCACAGATATAGAATAGTTCCATCACCTAGCAAAGTTCTATTGGCTGCCCTTGCTTCAAAGGATCGCTACACAAAACAAGAGTTCCTAACTACAATTACTCCACTAGTCTGCAGATGCCTAAAAAACAGGGTGTGTGTGTGTGTGTGTGTGTGTGTGTTCTTCTATCTTGCACATACTAATCAAGTAATTGGTCTCTCTGTGTTAATTAAATGCTGTGCTAGGTGCCAGTGTGTCCGTTCCTTCGGGTGGGTTCTTGGTCTCCCTGACTTCAAAAATGAAGCCACAGACCTTCGAGTGAGTGTTACAGCTCTCAAAGGTGGCACGGACCCAAAGAGTGAGCAGCAGCAAGACTTACTGTGAAGAGCGAAAGAACACAGCTTCCACAGCCTGGAAGGGAACCTCCGTCTGTGGAAGCAAACCTCCGTGGATTGCCGCTGCTGGCTTTTGGAGGGGGTGGCGGGGGTGGCCAGGTTTTATTCCCTTATTTGTCCCTGCCCATGTCTTGCTGATTGGTCCATGTTACAGAGTGCTGATTGGCCCATTTTACAGAGTGCTGATTGGTTCATTTTACAGAGGGCTGATTGGTGCGTTTACAATCCTTTAGCTAGACACGGAGGGCTGATGGGTGCGTTTTTACAGAGTGCTGATTGGTGTGTTTACAATCTTCTAGCTAGACAAAAAAGTTCTCCAAGTCCCCACTGACCCAGGAAGTCCTCCTGACTTCACCTCTCACTAGGATGTTAATACAAAACCTGTGACAAAGGTACTACTATGAGGAGCTCAGGTTGAATCTAGTTGGCCTTTGCTATGCTTAACAGCTGGCTGTCCTTGAATGTGTTTTTTATCCTTATAAAACGGTATCCTTTTGGCCGGGTCCGGTGGCTCATGCCTATAATCCTAGCACTTTGGGAAGCCAAGGCGGGCAGATTGCCTGAGCTCAGGAGTTCCAGACTAGCTTGGGCAACATGGTGAAACCCCGTATTTACTAAAATAGAAAATAAATTAGCTGGGCGTGGCAGCGTGCGCCCGTTGTCCCAGCTACTCAGGAGGCTGAGGCAGAAGAATTGCTTGAATCCGGGAGGCAGAGGTTGCAGTGAGACGAGATCGCGCCACTGCACTCCAGCCTGGGCGGGAGAGCAAGACTCGCTCTACAAAAAAAAAAAAAAAAAAGTATCCTTTTAAAACTTTTATTATAGCCCCCTTCCCTCACCCCTACTCTGGAGGTAACCACTATTAATAACTAAGGGGTCCCAAAGGGGTGGGGGTGAGGCAGAACAGGGTCTGGAGGCAGGGAACCTAAGGCCATTTCACACTGACTTCCTAGAAGTAAATTGATAGGAAAGCCCTAACTTTCCACTCCTAAGTAACAAAAGGACCAGAGGTTACTCCCTTTGCAAACCCCCAACTTTCTGCCCCGGAGATGGGAAATTGAAAGTACCTCTGATCCGTTGCTTCTTGCAACCGATCAGATGTTTCCATGGGAGTGTGACCTTTGTAACATCACTTCAGCCTCTGATTGGTTGCTGTCTGCAACCAATCAAACTGATTGCTGGCCAAGTCTTCCTTTGCATAGAAGTGCAACTTGTAACTTCACTTTAGCCTCTGATTGGTTGCCTTTGCAACCATGAGGTGAACACCAAGTGGCCAACGGGAAACCTCTAGGGGCTATTTGGACCCCAGAAGATTCTGTATTGGGGGCCCTTGAGCCACTGCTTGGCCCACTCCCGCACTGTGGAATGTACTTCCATTTTCAAAAAATCCCTGCCTTCATTTGGTTCCTTTCCTTGCTTCATTCTTTCCTTGCGTTGCTGTGCATTTTGTCCAATTCTTTGCTCAAAACGCCAAGAACCTGGACAATTTGCAGTCAAGACCCTCTAGCGGTAATGGGGAGGGGGGAAAATAATGATAAAAATTAAGGGTTCTCCTGCCTGTTTTCTATTCATAGATACACAAATCTATATGTATTTCCCTTAATAAAAATAAAAATGAGCTCATGCCATGCAAATTGTTCTGCAACTTGATTTTTTGGATTTTTTTTTTTTTTTTTTAATGCGACGGAGTCTCTGTCACCCAGGCTGGAGTGCAGTGGCGCAATCTTGGGTCACTGCAACTTCCAACTTCCGCCTCCCGTATTCAAGCAATTTTCCTGCCTCAGCCTCCGGAGTAGCTGGGACTACAGGCGCACGCCGCCATGCCCGGCTAATTTTTTTTTTTTTTTTTTTTTTTTTGCATTTTTAGTACAGACGGGGTTTCACCATATTGGCCAGGCTGGTCTCGAACTCCTGACCTCGTGATCTGCCCGCCTCAGTCTCCCAAAGTGCTGGGATTACAGGCGTGAGCCATGGTGCCCAGCCTTGATTTTTTTTTTTTTTTTTGAGACGGAGTCTCGCTCTGTCGCCCAGGCTGGAGTGCAGTGGCGCGATCTCAGCTCACGGCAAGCTCCGCCTCCCGGGTTCACGCCATTCTCCTGCCTCAGCCTCTTGGAGTAGCTGGGACTACAGGCGCCCGCCACCAACCCCGGCTAATTTTTTAAAAAATAGTTTTAGTAGAGACGGGGTTTCACCGTGGTCTCGATCTCCTGACCTCGTGATCCGCCCGCCTCGGCCTCTCAAAGTGCTGGAATTACAAGCGTGAGCCACCGCCCCCAGCCGATATTTTTTTTTTATAGCTGCATTGTGTTCCATTGTACTACAATCTATCTCCTGTTGCTGGAATTTTAGGTGTTTGCAGTTTTTCACTACTCTCAGGCCACAGTAAACATCCTTATATAGCCTTCCACACTTGTAGCATAGTTTCTACAGGACAGTTTTTTAGTGTAATTATGGGGTCAATGGCTTTAAATATAAATAGGTAATAGGAAACTGCCCTCCAAAAAGATTATACCAATTTTAATTCTGTCCAGTCATGTGAGAGGCTGAGGCAGCTGAATGCAGCAACTGAAAATGCAGCTGGTCCAGCAGCTGCATTTTTCAAAGTTGGCATTGTTTCCAGTCAGGGATTGGAACCATGGGTTTCCCTGAATGTCTGTATCTTTTCATGGATGACCTAGACTTGCTTGAGTCAATCTTGCTTCCGAAGACTTTAGAGAAAATGGACTGATTTCAAAGCCTTTTCGAGGTTTGGATGATTGATCCTCAAGACTCATATTCTAGAACATAGGATTATTGAAAACCAAAGATAGAAGCAGAGCAGCCATGGAATGTGACCAGTTTTTAGTTGGCTAAGTTTACTGTGGTCCTGATGAGGTATCATCACCAAAGGCACTCATTCTGCTTAGAACACTGTCTTGTATATGGTGAACAATATTGTCTATGATTATAATTATTGTTTTCTTCCCCTCCAAGTCCTCTGTCACCCTCTTCTTTTCATTTGAAACTTGTCCACGTTTTCAAAACTGCAACATTTTTGTCAACCATTAACTAGGTGGAAACAGCTAAGAATTGCCTACTAAAGTTGAACACACGCATAACCAATGACTCTACTTCTAGCTATCTACCTACAGAAACACTTGTACACGTGCCCCAAGAGACATATAAAAACAGTCACAGCAGTGTTCTTGCAGCAAAAAACTGGAGATAACAAAAATGTCCATCAATAAGAGAATGGATACCTAATTGTATGTTCAGACAATTGCAAACTAATCAGCAGTGAAAATGAATGAATTATACGGTTAAAACAGTGTCCAGTGACAGAAGTTACAGATGAATACATTATATAAAATGAACACATTATATAAAATTAAAAAACAGACAAAACATATTTAAGACTACGAATATGTATAAATATGTATATTTGGTAAGAAAAACAAGAGAATGATTAACATGAAATTCAGAAAAGTAGTTATCTTTGCCGGACACGGTGGCTCATGCCTGTAATCTCAGCACTTTGGGAGGCCAAGGCAGGTGGATCACGAGGTCAGGAGATCGAGACCATCTTGGCTAACACGGTGAAACCCGTCTCTAGTAAAAATAGAAAAAATTAGCCAGGCGTGGTGACATGCGCCGCAATCTCAGCTACTTGGGAGGCGGAGGCAGGAGAATCACATGAACCCGGGAGGCGGAGTTTGCAGTGAGCCGAGATCGCGCCACTGCACTCCAGCGGGGGGCGACAGAGTGAGACTCCGTCTCAAACAAACAAACAAAACAAACAAACAAAAAGTAGTTACCTTTTTTTTTTTTTTTTGAAATGGAGTCTCACTCTGTCTCCCTGGCTGGAGTGCAGTGGCGGGATCTTGGCTCACTGCAACCTCCGCCTCCCAGGTTCAAGCGATTCTCCTGCCTCAGCCTCCCGAGTAGCTGGGATTATAGGCGCCCGCCACCACACCTGGCTAATTTTTTGTATTTTTTTTTTTTTAGTAGAGACAGGGTTTCACCATATTGGTGAGGCTGGTCTCAAACTCCTGACCTCGTGGTCTGCCTGCCTCAGCCTCCCAAAGTGCTGAGATTACAGGCGTGAGCCACTGTGCCCGGCCAAACTAGTTATCTTTTTGGTGGGAGGATGCCTCCAGGAAGGGACACACAGGAAGCATCAAAGGTGCTAGTAATCTGCCACCTGCCAAGAGGGTAGGAAAAAAAAAATAACTAAAAATAATTTTTTAAAAAAGAAACAAAGGGGCTGGTTATGTTCTATTTCTCAAGCTGGGTTGTGTATATACAGCATTGCTTTTTCTTTCTTTCTTTTTTTTTTTTTTCGGAGACAAGGTCCTGCTCTGTCGCCCAGGCTGGATTGCAGTGGCACGATCATGGCTCACTATAGAGTCTCGACCTCCCAGGTTCAAGTGATCCTCCCGCTTCAGCCTCCTGAGTAGCTGGGACCACAGGCAAACACCAGCATGCCCAGCTAATTTTTGCATTTTTGGTAGAGACAGGGTTTTGCCATGTTTCCCAGGCCTGTCTGGAACTCTTGGGCTCAAGTGATTCACCCATTTGAGCCTCTTCAGTAGCTGAGAATATGGGTGCATACCACCACACCTGGCTAATTTTTAATTTTTTGTAGAGACAGAGTCTCATTGTGTTACCTAGGCTGGTCTCGAACTACTGGCCTCAAGCAATCCTCCCCAGCCTTGGCCTCCCAAAGTGCTGGGATTACATGTGTCAACCACTGCACCTGGCCTTATTATTGTTATTTTTAAACTGTACATGCATATTACATTACATATGTATGTATTATATAATTGTGTAATACTATCAAGATAAAACTTTTAAACAACAAATATTAAAATATCTCACTTCTTTTTTTAACATTTGGTTATCTCTGAAATAGTGACTCTCCTCTTTCAGTCCCACTGCACAACTCTTTAAGATCCATTTGACCTTCACACAGCTGGTGGGTGCTACTCCAAAGTGCCTAGACCATGGGTCGTTTTCACTAGTGATGGAAAGATAACACCATACACCTAGTACTTTGGAGACTATAATGATAAGCAATAATTAATAATTTGCAAAAATGGGCCAGGCGTGGTGGCTCACACCTGTAATCCCAGCATTTTGGGAGGCTGAGGTGGGTGGATCACGAGGTCAGGAGATCGAGACCATCCTGGCTAACACGGTGAAACCCTGTCTCTACTAAAAATACAAAAAAAAATTAGCCAGGCATGGTGGCAGGCGCCTGTAGTCCAGCTACTCGGGAGGCTGAGGCAGGAGAATGGCGTGAACCCAGGAGGTGGAGCTTGCAGTGAGCTGAGATCGCGCCAGTGCACTCCAGCCGGGCGACAGAGCAAGACTCCGTTTCAAAAATAATAATAATAATAATAATTTGCAAAAATGACTAACTGCTTTAATTTGCCTTAGCAGATTCAAATACGACTCCTCTATCATAAAAGAACTGAGGGATCTAAAAGCAGTTCATGGCTTTGGAATTCTAGACCCGGCATGCTCTCCAACACAGAGAGCCCAAGAACTTGCATCTTCTATCTCTTCATTACCAAGACATCTAGACAAAAGGTTCTTGAAAATGTTTTAGTAATTCAAGTAAATAATAAGTGATGCAATTATTCTGGTTCTTTTTTCTTTCCAACATTCCAAATGTTGAAGTTAAAGTAGGTTAGGAATTTTAAAAGGAAAGCTTTATATCTGATCTAAATGCCAAATCTTCCAGAATCACAGTTGAAGCAAAATTGCAAGGATTAGTAATTTTATAAGCCAAGATACGCCAGAAACTGCCAGTAAACTACAGAAGCTAGATGAGAGATATGAAACAGATTCTCCCTCACACCCCTCCTAAGGAACCAACCCTGTTGACACCTTGATCTCAGACTTTAGCCTCCAGAACTGGGAGACAATAAATTTTTGTTGTTTAAGCAAAATTTTTTGGGTTTTTTTGAGACAGCCTGTCACCCAGGCTGAAGTACAGTAGCATGATCATGGCTCACTGCAGCCTGGAACTCCTGGGTTCAAATGATCCTCCTGCCTCAGCCTCCCGAGTAGCTGGGCCCACAAGTGTGCACACCCATGCCTGGCTAATTTTTTTTTTTTTTTTTTTTTGAGGTAGAGTCTCACTCTGTCTCCCAGGCTGGAGTGCAGTGGCACAATCTCGGCTCACTGCAACCTCCATCTCCTGGGTTTAAGTGATTCTCCTGCCTCAGCCTCCTGGGTAGCTGGGACTACAGGCGCATGCCACCATGCCTGGCTAATTTCTGTATTTTTAGTAGAGACGGGTTTTTTGCCACATTGGCCAGGCTGGTCTCGAACTCCTGACCTCAGGTGATCCGCCCGCCTAGACCTTCCAAAGTGCTGGGATTACAGGCGTGAACCACCGTGCCCAGCCGCCTGGCTAATTTTTTTAATTTTAATTTCATTTTTTGTAGAGACAGGGTCTCACTGTATTACCCAGGCTGGTCTCGACCTCTTGGCCTCAAGCAATCCTTCCGCCTTGGCCTGTCAACATGCTGGGATTACAGGAATAAGCCCTGGCACCTGGCCTCAAAAAAGAATTTTAAAGCCTTACATCTTGGGCTGAAATAAAGGCCACCTCTGATACTTCCTAGGTTATATAAAAAATGACTACTGACAGTCATTGAAAGGAGAGTTGATTGGAAGTGATCCTTTCAGTGAGTTCCCAGAAACCGACATTAAGGAACTATTTCAGTTTTTTTAAAGCTAAAAAATCAAAACAAAAACAAAACATTTTTTCAGATGTGAAGTTTCTGTGTTATTCAATAATTTAAAAATCAGAATTCTAGGCCAGGCACAGTGGCTCACACCTGTAATTCCAGCACTTTGGGAGGCTAAGGGGGGCAGATCACCTGAGGTCGGGAGTTTGAGACTAGCCTGGCCAACATGATGAAACTCCATCTCTACTAAAAATACAAAAATTAGCTGGGTGAGGCGTGGTGTGCACCTGTAATCCCAGCTACTCGGGAAGCTGAGATGAGAGAATCGCTTGAACCTGGGTGGTGGAGGTTGCAGTGAGCCAAGGTCACGCTACTGCACTCCAGCCTGAGCGACAGAGTGAGACTCTGTCTCACAAAAAAAAAAAAAAAAAAAAAACGAAAAAAGAAAACGATCAGAATAAACAACTGGCTAACTATCCATTACTACCTCAGCTTGGGATATACCATAAAGTGTTATTCCCTATTTCCCCAAGTCTTTGGCATTTACTCATTCATCTTGGCTTTCCTAAACAACGTTACTAAAACTGGATTTCCGTTTTGCTCTACTGATCTTCAATATGAAAATGTTATTTAGTTTTCAGTTCACTAGACATTCCTAGAAGCTGTTGTAGTATTTTCACATGATAGAGTACATCTCAGGGAATGATTTTAGCAAAGAAAAACGTTTGGGTCGGTGTTGCAGACTCAGAGTAGAATGAATGGATTCACTTTGGAACCTCTCCAGACCCTGTCATCACTGTGTTCCCAGAGATGGTTCTCCAGTGGGAGAACCTAATGGTAAGGAACAAATTGACTTCACTTCTGTCATTGCCTGCCTCTCAAAACCAGTCTTTGCAAGTCTTAGAGCCTGAGTCTGGGTTTTTCTTGCAAGAGTTAAGAAATAAACTTTAGATGTGTCAAAAAAAAAAAAAAAGCCAAACCAAACAAACAAAAACAAAGCATTGATTTCAATTCTTCCTTCAGAGCTATGTCATATAAGGGCTGCTGCTGACACACATAGCCTGTCTGGGCTGTGGAACAGTTTATTATTTCATAATAAACATTGGCCATTGATTCCCAGAGAACCTCATTTTCAAAAGAGGGAATTGGTCCTCTTAAAGCTGGGCCCAGATAATGAAGACCCATTACCTAACACTCCAATGGTAAAAGAGCTGGAATATCTTGGTAAGATATTTATGCAACAGTCCTTTCCTGTGGTCTTCCAGAGGTTGAGGTGTCCTGCAATAGTTGAGAATAGTACTTGCAAGGAAGAACGTTGGTGTTGGTAGAGAACGGTTTCTTTGAGCTGTGGTTTGTTGAAGAATTTGGGGAGTTAATGGAGATCTCTGTAGACGAGAGCAACCATCTCTGTAGACGAGAGCATCCATCTTTGTAGACGAGAGCATCCATCCCGGTAGATAAGAGAATCTTGTCTGAGTCTTGCAGTTGCAGCTGCTCCAGTAGATGGCGCCTCTAACTCTTTTCCTGTCAGCTTCTTACAAGCTTCTCTTTCCGTTTCTAATTGAAGTATTTCTTTTTCTTTCCCTTGACTTTTTTTTTTTTTTTTTGAGACGGAGTCTCGCTCTGTCGCCCAGGCTGGAGTGCAGTGGAGCGATCACGCCTCACCGCAGCCTCAACCTCCGGGGCTCAAGCGATCCTCCCACCTCAGCCTCTCAGGACTACGGGCGCTAGCGACCACACCAGCCTGTTTTTTTTTTCTTTCTTTTTTCTTTCTTGTCTTTCTTTCTTTTTCTCTTTCTTTCTTTCTGTCTTTCTTTCTGTCTTTCTTTTTTCTCTCTCTCTCTCTTTCTTGAGACAGATTCTCCCTATGTTGCTTGGGCTGGTCTCGAACTCTGGGACTCAAGCAATCCTCCCACCTCAGCCTTCCAGAGAGCTGGAATTACAGGTGTGAGCCACTGTACTCAGCCTAAAAAAGTGAGTTTTCAACTCACAATTTTTTTCTTTTGTTTTTTCCCCTCTATATTCTGCCAGTACATCTCATTTTCATAACTTCTACAGCTGAAGATTTTCCTTTGAAAAAATAATCTTCCCAGCCCATGCAGCAGGCTGTCCCATCCAGCATGGCCAACATGGTGATGTTGCGGGACAATCAAAAGATGGGAGAAACCGAGCAGAGTGAGTTCAAGAAAGGTCTTTATTAAAAGGTGATCACTTGGCCCAGTAGGACTAGCCTCCAGGAAAGTCTGAGCCCCAGACAAAGAAAGTAGCCATGTTTTAAGCAGTCAGTGGCCGGGAGCAACGTGATGCAGGAAGGGTACTTACAGAAGCTAGAACAAAGACAGTTGATCAGTCTTTTACATTTATCTATACTACACATTCCACATCCCTGGGAAACCATGTTTCTGTATCAACCTTGTAACTTTGCAGCTGCCCTAGGGAGGTGAAGCAGGAACTCGCTGAGCCTCAAGGAATGTGAAACTAGCAAGTACAGATAAGGCTCGCGGAGCACAGAAGGCAAAACAGGCAGTTAGTTAGTATTCTTCTCTAACTTGGCCGGGGGTCTTCTCTAACTTGGCTGGGGGCGGGGGTGGGGGAGGAGGTGGCTACACTACACTTAGCTTTTGAAGGAAAAAGTAAAAATTTTTGGTTGTCTTTGATTATACTTGTAAAATTCATGAATTCCTTCTTCAGTGAAACCCAGTCTCTCCTAAAAATACAAAAATTAACAGGACGTGGTGGCACACACCTGTAATCCCAGCTACTGGGAAGGCTGAGGCAGGAGCACTGCTTGAACCTGGGAGGTGGAGGTTGCAGTGAGCGGAGATAGTGCCACTGCACTCCAGCCTGGGCGACAGAGCAAGACCCTGTCTCAAAAAAAAAAAAAAAAAAAAAAATCTACCCATGCTCTGCACAGACATTGATAGACCTATAGTCATCACTGCAAGAAGCTGGCAAACCTCAGGAAAATGATGCAGCCCTGGCATCTCTAGAGAAGTTGCAGCACTAATGGGCAATGTAAATAAAAATGTATTTACAAATGCATTCCCAGCACTTCCCTGGCAAGTGCTGGGAAAAGCCTAGCAGGCCACAGAAGCGTCTAGGAGGGTTACAAAGGTCCAGAAGCAAGAGAGAGCGCACGGGCTAGTTGAAATGGAAGAGGGAGCTGCAGGTTGCAGGGCTTGTTGATGGGGGTGACCTCTAAGCTGAGATTCGAAGGAGGAGCAGGAGCCGGCCAGGCAGTGACATGATGGGAAAGAAGAGGGTGGGGTCACGGGTATGTTGCAGGGAGAGGAGCAGGGACGGTATCTACAAACTTGTTGTGGAAAGAGAAAAAATCCTAGTTCAAGGAAAGGTAAGATCTGTGTCTCCAGGGAGATTTAGAAAGGTATCTCTCAGGGGCTCTTAACCTTTTTTTGTGACACAGACCCTTTTGGCAGTCTGGGGAAGTCTAAGGATCTCGTCTCAGAATTTTTTTTTTAATTTTGATTAAATTTTTAAATTTTTTTGTAGAGACAGGGGTCTCACTATGTTGCCCAGACTGTCTTTGAACTCCCGGACTCAAGGGCTACTCCTGAGATTTCAGGCATGAGCCACCATGCCTGGCCAGAATATTGTTTTTAAATGTATAAAATTAAATATGCTGGAATACAAAGGCAACCAATTTTGTTGGAATAGTTGCCAAAATATTCTCAAAGTTTGTGATGTAATAATATAATAATGCATGCACTTTTTTTTTTTTTTAAATGGAGTCTTGCTCTGTCGCCCAGGCTGGAATGCAGTGGCATGATTTTGGCTCACTGCAACCTCCACCTTCCGGGTTCAAGCAATTCTCCTGCCTCAGCCTCCCTGGTAGCTGGGACTACAGGCATGCGCCACCACGCCCGGGTAATTTTTGTATTTTTAGTACAGATGGGGTTTCACCATGTTGGCCAGGCTGGTCTTGAACTCCTGACCTCAAATGATCCATCCGCCTCAGCTTCCCAAAGAGCTGGGATTACAGGTGTGAGCCACCGCGCCCAGCTTAATGCATGCACTTCTTTATGAATGCATAACATTACAAGACCTAATAGCAGGTCTAAAAATTACCATAATTTTGAAGTAGCAATGAGCCTAAAGCAATAACAGTAATCTGATATAAAAATATCTGTGATTTCTATTGGTGACAAAATAATGGATAAGGTTAATATTACTGTAGTTAGTTGCTTACCATTACTGAAGGGTGTGCTTTCAATTAGGGAGTACGGAAATAAGGATGAAATCTTTTTCTGAACCAAATAACCCACTGAATTCTATCCATGGACCCCTTGGAAATGCGTGGAACCCAGCAGAAACCCTTCCTAGCAGCAGGGTGGAGAATGCATTGGAGAGCAAGGCTAAGGAAGGGTAACTCAATATCCTGAGCCCAAGGAGGTATCAACATTCCCAACGGATTTGGATCTATAACAGAAAGGAGCTATTGGAGCCAGCAGAGAATGGGGCCACTGCTTTCCATATACTCAGTGCCCAAACCTTGCTCAAGCACCTGCCAGAGGCCGGGTTGTGGAGCATGGTGTAATGCAGACAGCCTCGTGGAGGAGAGAATCTGTAAATCATGACTGCAAAAGATTGATAAATACTGATTATTAATCTACAGCACAGTGTAGGATTGATAAATACTAATTATTAATCTACAGCACAGATTAGAAGGGTGATCAAGCCAGCATCTAGTAGATTTGGGGTTACATTCTCCTTTCTTCAATTTAGAAGCTGTATAACCTCGGGCAAGCTAATCTTTCAGACTCCTCATCTGTAAAATGGAGTAATAAAAATATCTGTCATGATCAAGGGTTATAGTGATGTAATTCATGTAAAACATGTGGTGCCTGTAGATAATAAATACCGGATAAAGTGTCTCGTGGTAGCTTTTGAAGTGAAACCTGGTATCTCATAATCAGGACAGGTGTTAAAAACCCCAGAGTAACAGTCTACAATAATTGAAACTCCTTAGTTAGGAGCTGTGTTAAAGTTGGAACAGAGCAGCATTGGAACATATGGGATGGTAATAATTGTGGAATTCTATTCACTGTTGTTAACTCCATATAAAAAGAAATTAAATCCAGCATGATTTCTGATTCCTGGAAAGTCTCTTTCCCTCCCTTATCTTTATCTGTGATGTCGGAACGTTCCAAATACTGTATTTCAACATTTCAGGCCTGAAATTGATGGTGCCAGATTAATTGAGTAATAAATAATGAGTATTCAAGTTTTTCCGCTCTGCAAATTTACTTTGGTTATTAAAAAATTTATTCCGCTCTGCAAATTTACTTTGGTTATAAGCAAAACAAAACCATCACATCGACGAGGATGGGATTCGAACCCACGCGTGCAGAGCACAATGGATTAGCAGTCCATCGCCTTAACCACTCGGCCACCTCGTCCTGAAAACCTCCTATTTCCTGATTGCTATAGGGAGTAATATCAAGGGGATGTGACGCAATGTTATGGAAGCCGCCATTTTGTACGGAAGCCAAAGTCCAATCACTTCCATAGCAAGCAATCGAAAGAAGATGGCCGCTCCCATGATTGTGGGGGAGGTCTGCACTGGGGAAGGGCAGAGGAAATTCGGTCGAAAATGAGATAAACTTGAAGGAAATAAAATTGGCACGGAGGCTGGGAAAGTAGTTCCCCTAAAGGAGTTTTAGAAATAGGGTTGGTCTGGAACCTAAGGGGCGGAGCCGACGCGTAGAGCCGCTTTGCGCGTGCGCATCACCTAGGCGGTTAGATTTGAATACTTCACTGAGGCGAGCTGGGCGTTGTGAGGGGACTGCTACAGGCGGCGGTGACTTTCCGCTGTGAGGAAACTCAGAGCGTGTGGACCCCAAACAAGTCTGCGCAAAATTTGTCGAGGAGGTTGGCCGCGGCAGGTAAAGAGAATCTCTTTCGTTCTGGGCTCCAGGGAAGGCTTCGGGTTTTGTCTGGGCTCCCTGAAGTTCCCGCGGTGGGAGGTAGGGTACGCTCCCTCAGCCTGGCGGCCTCCGTTAGCGCCGGGCCGAGTAGACGCCTCTGCCCCGGGCCGGGCACACTGTGCTCTTTTTTCCTCTCCTCGGCCTGCACGTTGTGCCGCCTCCCGCTTCCCAAACACTTCTCCGCCTGCACCTGGGCCCCTCCGGCCACCCGGCTCGGGTTGCTTGTCCGTCGCTCTCTTGGCGTCCCCTTCCGCCCCGGCCTGCCGTGTTCTGTCAGGGCTCGCGGACTCTTCTTGCACCCCTGCCGCTCTTCCCTAGGGACCTCTCTCCTGTTTGTATTTCTCACTTAAGCTTTTCTTGGCTGTAAATGAAGTGACAGCAATGAGTGATTTTAAAATTCTCAGCTCTTCGTAGTTTAAGGTGTTTGCTCGTAGTGCTGGCCGCACGTAAGATTTTTCTTTTCCTGCAGATATAATAACATTAACAAATGAAGTCAATATTAGTACTGCGCAAATTAGTTTTTAAAAATCCTCTTCTGTTCATTATTCCTCAGGATTTAAGCCCTTATTCTTGACGTTTATTTAAATACTCAAGTTTGAGGGAGGGAAAAGTATTGCCGATTGGAATTTTACAGATAGGTTTAATAGGCATTAACAGATAAAGGATGTGGATGAAGACCAAAGCAGAAGCTTATTCCAGTCTAGATATTAAAATTGATGTTTTCACTTCCGTCGAATTCTGTAGATATTTATTGGGTTCGTTATCCTGTGATAGGGCCGAGGACAGATGATTCAGACCCCCAAACCTAGAGGGGTTTACAATCCAGAAAGGGAAATAACTAATATACACAAATAACTAGAATACAAGACAGAATGTAAAAGATTATAGGACATTCTAAGGTGGTGTGGGAGCACAGAAAAGGGAGAGCTTATTTGATGCTTTTGGTGATGGATTTGTGGAGAAGACCGCATTTGAGGTGGACGTTGGTTAGAGAGATGATTTACAGAGATGGGAGTTAATATATGGTAAAATTTTGGTAATTAAAGATTAGGGTCAAAGCAGTATAATTCTTGACTTTGTGAATGGCTGGAAATCTTTACAAGATGATAAATACATGTAAGTTGAATTAAAATGTTTGAAATGGTAGTATTAATGATGTGTTCGATGTTAAATAATAGACTGTAAAAGATACTGACTCTAGATATTGCCAGTAAAGCAGTGCTGTCCAATAGGGCTTCCTGTGAAAATAGTAATGTTTTATATGTGCACTCCAACATAGTACCCATTAGCGACATGGGACTATGGAGCACTTGAAATGTCATTATTGTGACCAAAGAACTGATTATTAAATTTTATTTTATTTTAATTAATTTAAATGTAAATAACTACTGTATTGGACAGCACAGGTCTAGAGTCTCTGTCATTTCACTCTTATCCTCCTACAATCCCGGAAAATACTAACTCTAGATATTTGTCGTATAAATGTAGGAGTGGGCAAAGAGCCAGATAGTAAATATTTCAGGCTTTGCAGGCTACATGGTCTTTGTCACATGTTGTTTGTTTAGTTGTTATTGCTTGCCTTGTTTTCTACAATCCATTAAAAGTGTAAAAAAACACTCTTAGCTCAAAGGCTAATTGGGCTCAGTCGCTGTTTGAAGACCTACGGATTATTTAGATTAGTGGTTCCCAAATTTTCTTGATGCATGGCACCCTTAGATCAAAGAAATACCTAACAGTCTATTTATTGAGTACAGTGGTTGGGTCCAAATATTAAGTATATATGTCCCAAACTTAGTAGCCATTTAAAAAAAATACAGAAATTGAAGGAAAATATGATATTTTAAATTTTATTCATTTTTTATTCTTTTTTGTGAGACGGAGTCTCGCTCTGTCACCCAGGCTGGAGTGCAGTGGTGCTATCTTGGCTCACTGCAGCCTCTGCCTCCTGGGTTCAAATGATTCTCCTGCCTCAGCTTCCCCAGTAACTGGGATTACAGGCACCTGCCACCAGGCCCAGCCAATTTTCATATTTTTAAGTAGAGACGGGGTTTCACCACGTTGGCCAGGCTGGTCTTGAACTCTTGACCTCGTGATCCGCCCTCCTTGGCCTCCTAAAGTCCTGGGATTACAGGCGTGAGCCACCGTGCCTGGCCAAAATTTTATTATTAAATAATCACACTTACTGATTGGATATCTGTGCCAGTTGGACACTGCACAACTTCTGAAACTTTGGAATCGGTTTATACCCTGTCACCCTCATTTCCTGTACTACTTTAATAAAAAAATACTTGCTTTTGGGCCGGGCGCGGTGGCTCACGCCTGTAATCCCAGCACTTTGGGAGGCCGAGGCGGGCAGATCACCTGAGGTCAGGAGTTTGAGAACAGCCTGACCAACATGCAGAAACCGCGCCTCTACTAAAAATACAAAATTAACCAAGCGTGGTGGCGCATGCCTGTAATCCCAGCTACTTGGGAGGCTGAGGCAGGAGAATCACTTGAACCCGGGAGGCAGAGGTTGTAGTGAGCCAAGATTATGCCATTGTACTCCAGCCTGGGCAACAAGAGTGAAACTCCATCTCAAAAAAAAAAAAAAAAAAAAAAAAAAAAAGGTACTTGCTTTTTATCACAGCAACTGCGAACAGTTTGTCTTTACAGTGATAAGTTATTAAAACTAATGTAATGCAAATGTACTGTTTTGATCTAGTAGTTCACACAGTACCTGACAGATGTTCAGAACTGCTGTGCATCTCTCAAAATTTTTAAATATCCCAGGACACCATTGTGAGTATGCTGTAGCACCCTTGGGTGCCAGGTACACAGTTTGGAATCAGTAACTTTTTTGTTTTTTTTTCTTTTTGAGACGGAGTCTCACTCACTCTGTTGCCCAGGCCAGAATGCAGTGGTGCCATCTCAGCTCACTGCAATCTCTACCTCCTGGGTTCAGGGGATTCTCCTGCCTCAGCCTCCCAAGTACCTGGGATTACAGGAACACGCCTCCATGCGTAGCTAATTTTTTTGCCCTGCTAATTTTTTTGTATTTTTAGTAGACAGAGGTTTCACCATGTTGCCCAGGCTGGTCTTGAACTCCTGGCCTCAAGTGATCCACCCACCTCGGCCTCCCAAAGTGCTGAGATTACAGGCTTGAGCCATCGCACCAGGCCCCTGGAACCAGCAACTTAATGTATCAGTAATCAAGAGTTTGGCCGTAACAGTGTTTTATAAATGAAGCTTAACTTGTGAGTCTGGAGTCTCCTATTTGTGTTGAAAGTGGAACTTAACAGTTATAGAATATTTTAAAAGGGAGACTTCAGTAAGTTTGAATTTCATCAGTTAATTGCTAACCGATTGGTCTACAGATTGGACAGGAATTATGCTTAATGACTGTTTTAAACAACAAAGATATTTAGGTGATCTTGAGTTGATAGTAGTTATTATCTGTGAATTTTGAACATGTGCACTGAATTTGAAAATATTTCCCCTGGGCGCGGTGGCTCACGCCTGTAATCCCAGCACTTTGGGAGGCCGAGGCGGGCAGATCAGTAGGTGAAGAGTTCAAGACCAGCCTGACCAACATGGTGATCACCCGTCTCTACTAAAAGTACAAAAATTAGCTGGGCGTGGTGGCAGGCGCCTGGAATCCCAGCTACTCGGGAGGGTGAGGCAGGAAGGAGAATCACTTGAACCCGGGATGGGGATGTTGTGGTGAGCTGAGATGGCACCATTGCTCTCCAGCCTGGGCAACAAGAGGGAAACTCCGTCTCAAAAAAAAAAAGAAAATATTTCCAAAGGAGAAAAAATATGCGAGTTGGTGGTCAAATAATTGTTTCTTAATTACTCATTCAGCAAATGTTTATTGAGGCCGGGCCTGCTGGCTTATACCTGTAATCCCAACACTTTGGGAGCAGAGGTGGGAGAATCAGTTGAGGCCAGGAGCTCATGACAAGCCTGGGCAACCTAGTAGACTCCAGCTCTACAAAAAAAAATCAAAAAATTAGCCAGGCATGGTGGCAGGTGCCTGTAACCCCAGCTCCTCAAGAGGCTGGGGCAGGGGGATTACTTGAGCCTAAGAGTTTGAGACTGCAGTAAGCCTAGATCACACCACTGCACTCCAGCCTGGACAACAGAGCAAGACCCTGTCTCCCTGCCCCCCTGGCCCCCCCCAAAAAAAAAAAGAAATGAGTGGGTTGGGGATATTGGGGATATATATTGGAAATAGAATTAGATGTTGGATTGAATAGAAGTAAATGGCTGTAATACTTTTTGGATCTTGGAAAGTTTTCAAAGTTTAACTATTAAGTTGATCTTTCCTATTAGTTTTTTGAATAGATACTGTTAATTTACCTTCTATTTCTGGTTTGCTGTATTTAAAAAAATTTTTTTTTAATTTGTTTTCGAGACAGGGTCTAGCTCTGTTGCCCAGTCTGGAGTCTAGTGGTGTGATCACGGCTCACTGCAGCACCTACCTCCCAGGCTCAAGCTGTCCTCCTGCCTCACCCTCCCAAGTAGCTGGGACTACAGGCGTGTGCTACCATACCTCGTTAATTATTTTTATTTTTAGTAGAGACAAGGTCTCACTATGTTGCCCAGGCTGCTCTCAAACTCCTGGAGTCAAGCAGTCCTCCCACCTTGACTTCCCAAAGTGCTGGGGTTACAGGCATGAGCCACCATGCCTGGCCCATTTGAAAAAAAAAAATTTTTTTTAAACAACTATAGCTTTAAAAAAAGAGTATTTTTCAAAAAATTAGCTGGGCATGATGGTGGGTACTTATAGTCCCAGCTACTAGAGAGGCTACTTGGGAGGCATGAACCCGGGAGGTGGAGGTTGCGGCGAGCCAAAATTGCGCAACTGCACTCCAGCCTGGGCCACAGAGCAAGATTCTGCCTCAAAAAAAAAAAAAAAAAAAAAGAATTTTTTTTTTTTTTTTTTTAAACACTAAAGGATGTTAAAATTCATTAAGCATCCTCCCCCACCCCCCGAGACAGGGTCTTTCTCTGTTGCCCAGGCTGGAGTGCAGTGGTTTGATCTCTGCTCACTGCAGCCTCTGCCTCCCAGGCTCAAGCGATCCTCCCACCTCAGCCTCCAGAGTAGCTGGGACTACATGTGCAAGCCACCATACCCAGCTAAGTTTTGTATTTTTCGTAGAGATGGGGTTTTGCCCTGTTGTCCAGGCCCCTTTTGAACTCCTGAGCTCAAGTGATCAGCCTGCCTCAGCCGCCCAAAGTGCTAGGATTACAGACGTGAGCCACTGTGCCCAGCCCTTAACTTTTTTCTTCATCTGTTGAGATGATTATATCATTTTTACCTTTTAATCTGTTAGTAAGGTAAATTGCAAGGTTGATTTTCTGATATTAAACCGATTATGTATTCCTTTTTTTTTTTTTTTTTAAAGAGACAGAGTCTCCCTATGTTGCCCAGGCTGGAGTACCGTAGCTATTCACCGTTACAATCATAGTACACTGCAGCCTGGAACTCCAGGGCTCCAGAGATCCTCCTGCCTCAACCTCCCAAGTAGCTGGGACTACAGGGACATTGCCCCATATCTGCCCACCCAATTTTGCATTTCTGCAATAAAACCAACATGACCGTGATATATTATCCTTCTTACAAATTGCTGGATTCTTCTTGCTGGTATTTATTTGGATTTTTTTTGAGATGGAATCTCACTTTGTTGCCTAGGTTGGAGTGCAGTGGCACCGTGTTGGCTCACTGTAACCTCTGTCTCCTGGGTTCAAGCAATTCTCCTGCCTCAGCCTCCTTAGTAGCTGGGATTACAGGCACCCACCACCTTGTCTGGCTAGTTTTTATATTTTTAGTAGAGACGGGGTTTCACCATGTTGGCCAGGCTGGTCTCGAACTCCTGACCTGAGGTGATCCATCCACCTTGGCCTCCCAAAGTGTTGGGATTACAGGCGTGGGCCACCACGCCCGGCTATTTGGGATTTTTATACTTTTGAGAATGGCATGTAATCTTTCCTTGGTGTGTGTATATGTGTGTCTCAGAGGTGGTTGCAGGAAAGGAAGTTAAATTTTTATCTCCCATGGTGGGAAGACAGACAGTTTAATGGCTAAAACTAGAAAAATAGTTGGGCACAGTGGCTCATGCTTATAATCCCAGCACTTTGGGAGGCAGAGGCAGGTGGATCAAAGCACATCAAATATCTTTCAGGTACCTGTTTACTTATTGCTAAAAGCAAGAACATTGATCCTGTTTATGTGTATTGTATTAATTTAGTGTTGTGGCGGAAATGCTCATACGGTTGAGTCAAAATCTCTAGCTATTCTTTTTTGAAATCTGCAGTAGCATGTTTTTGTTATCCAAGGATGAGATTCTAAAGTTAATACATAAAGTGAAAATGAAATATAGGGAGGCAGGAACTGAGACCAGTTCAGGAAACTTCACGTTATGCCTCTTAGTTCATATTCTTTCCAGGGCAAAAACTCACCGAGTGAAATTTAAAGCATTATCAGCTATGCTAATAAGGTGCTATTTTCATGTGTTAAATTTTTTTGCTGAGTACTTACCGTTGACTTTCCCTCAGATAAATATACATATGATGCAAATTCACTATATTTAGATATCTAATTCAGGTGTCCCCAACCCCCTGGGCCGTGGAACAGTATAGGTCCACTGCCTGGGTGGCACAGTGGGAGATCAGTAGCAGGCGAGCATTAGCGCCTGAGCTCCGCCTTCTGTCGGATCAGCAGTGGCATTTGATTCTCAGGGGAGCACAAACCCTATTGTGAACTGCGCACACGAGGGATCTAGGTTGCGGGCTCCTTATGAGAGTCTAATGCCTGATGATCAGAGGTGGAACAGTTTCATCCCGAAACCATCCCCCATCACACCTTCCTGGTCTGTGGAAGAATAGTCTTCCATAAAACTGATCCCTGGTTTGGAAAAGGTTGGGGACCACTTATCTAATTGATGTCCATTTTGGGAGTGGATTATTAAATAATCTGCAAACTCTTATAAGCTAGGCCAAATTTTTATTTGAACCAGTAAAGTCCCTATCATCCTGATCAAAGTTAGTCACTGATTTTTATCTTGAGTGTGATAATTTTCCGGGAATATTAATTATAATAGTGGTTTAAATTTCTTAAAATGAGCCAGGCGTGGTGGCTCACGCCTGTAATCCCAGCACTTTGGGAGGCTGAGGCGGGCGGATCACGAGGTCAGGAGATCGAGACCACGGTGAAACCCCGTCTCTACTAAAAATACAAAAAAAATTAGCCGGGAGAGGTGGTGGGCGCCTGTAGTCCCAGCTACTCGGGAGGCTGAGGCAGGAGAATGGAGAATGGCTTGAACCCGGGAAGCGGAGCTTGCAGTGAGCCGAGATGGCGCCACTGCACTCCAGCCTGGGCGACAGAGCCAGACTCCGTCTCAAAAAAAAATCCTTAAAAATGCATCTTTTTTTTTTTTTTTTTTTTTTTTTTTTTTTGAGACGGACTCTCGCTCTGTTGCCCAGGCTGGAGTGCAGTGGTGCGATTTCGGCTCACTGCAAGCTCCGCCTCAGCCTCCCTAGTAGCTGGGACTACAGGTGCACACCGCCACGCCTGGCTAATTTTTTGTTTTGTTTTTTGTTTGTTTGTTTGTTTGTTTTTGAGACGGAGTCTCGCTCTTTTGCCCAGGCCGGACTGCAGTGGCGCAATCTTGGCTCACTGCAAGCTCCGCCTCCCGGGTTCACGCCATTCTCCTGCCTCAGCCTCCTGATTAGCTGGGATTACAGGCACCCGTCACCGCGCCCAGCTAATTTTTTTTTTTTTTTTTTTTTTTTTGTATTTTTAGTAGAGACGGGGTTTCACCGTGTTAGCCAAGATGGTCTCGATCTCCTGACCTCGTGATCCGCCTGCCTCGGCCTCCCAAAGTGCTGTATTTTTTTTTTTTTTTTTAGTAGAGACGGGGCTTCACCGTGTTACCCAGGATGGTTTCGATCTCCTGACCTTGTGATCCACCCACCTCGGCCTCCCAAAGTGCTGGGATTACAGGCATGAGCCACCGCGCCCGGCCAAAATGCATCATGTTTTGTATCTTCATAAGTGTAGTTTTTTCCTTCCCTTTTTTTTTTTTTTGGAGACAGAGTTTTGCTCTTGTCGCCCAGGCTGGAGTGCAATGGAGTGATCTCGGCCCACCGCAACCTCCGCGTCCTGGATTCAAGCGATTCTCCTACCTCAGCCTCCCAAATAGCTGGGATTACAGGCATGCGCCACCACGCCCAGCTAATTTTGTATTTTAGTAGAGATGGGGTTTCTCCGTGTTGGTCAGGCTGGTCTGAAACTCCTGACCTCAGGTGATCTGCCTGCTTCGGCCTCCCAAAGTGCTGGGATTACAGGCATGAGCCACCGCGCCCGGCCTTTCCTTCCCATCTTTCGTCTTCCCTCAGAAAGTAACCCTGAAGTCACCATCTGTATGTACTCTTAATCTCTTCTTAGACTGTAGTTGCTCTTCCTTTTTCCTCATCTTTTCTAATATTGTATATTTGTTACAGAAAAGTTTTCTTCAAAAATGGATGGGGTGTCTTCAGAGGCTAATGAAGAAAAGTAAGTTCATTTAATGCAGCTAAAAATATTATATTCTATCAGAGAAAGATATTTTTCTAATTAGTAAGACCTATCCATAACTTCTGAGATCTTTTTCCATTGTGTTCCAAGAAAAAGTAGTAGATTTTTTTTTTAATTATACTTTAAGTTCTAGGGTACATGTGCACAACGTGCAGATTTATTACGTATGTATACATGTGCCATATTGGTTTGCTGCACCCATCAACTCATTTACATTAGGTATTTCTCCTAATGCTATCCCTCCCCTAGTCCCCCACCCCTCGGCAGGCCCGGGTGTATGATGTTCCCCACCCTGTGTCCAAGTGATCTCATTGTTCAGTTTCCACCTATGAGTGAGAACATGCGGTGTTTGGTTTTCTGTCCTTGTGATAGTTTGCTGAGAATGATGATTTCCAGCTTCATCCATGTCCCTGCAAAGTACATGAACTCATCCAAAAAGAAGTAGATGTTACAGACTCATAGCTTTCCTTGCCATTGCCATAACTTTGTGTAAACTCATCTACTCTGGGCATGGTGGCTCACACCTGTAGTCCCCGCACTTTGAGTGGCTTAGGCGGGAGGATATCTTAAGCCCAGTAACTTGAGACCAGCCTGGGCAACATAGTAAGACACGCCCGCCCCCATCTCTACAAAAAATAAATTTTTTTAAAGGGAGGGCTCTTGGCTTTACCAGCCAGGGAGGATGCTTGGCTTTGCCCAGGAAAGAATTCATGGGCTAGCCAGCGGTGTTAAACAGCACTTTTATTGAAGTGGCATAGTGTAAAGCAGCAGCACTGGTATAGATCCTTGCAGAGCAGGGCTACCCTATAGGCAGTATGCCCAGAGTAGCAGCTCAGAGGCAGTTCTGCACTCATATTTATACCTATTTTTAATTATATGCAAATTAAGAGGTGTTTTTTGCAGACATTTTTAGAATGAGGGTAGTAACTTCCAGCTTGTCAGGTCATTGCCATGGAAAGGGCAGGTAACTGCTGGGTTTTTGCCATAGCAATGCTAAACTGACAAGGCACCCTGGCGGGAGTGTCTTGTGGGGAGGTGCTTTTGCCCCAGACCTGTTTTAGCTAGTCCTCAATTTGGTCCTGTGTCCAAGCCCCACCTGCGGAGTCAAGTTCTGCCTCCTACCTCAAGACCCTGTCTCACATATCATCATCATCATCATCATCATCATCATCATCATCATCATCATCTAGGGTCAAATCTGAGAGGGACTTTAGGTACTATCTCCTCTCTCTTCAATTTAAGGATGAGAAAATTGAGAACCAGGAAGAAAAATGATTTGTCTAAAATTGCCATCACAACCTGGTGGCTTGTTTGCAGTCTGCAGTCACAAGTTTTTGGCTTATACATAGTATTTTTTGATTGTCTCTTTTTAAGAGACTGTGTCTTGCTTCGTTGCCCAGGCTAGATTTGGACTCCTGGGCTCAAGTGATTCTCCTGCCACATCCTCCTGAATAGCTGGAACTATAGACATGGGCCACTGTGGCTGGCTTTGGCCTACACATGTTTTTTAGTTTTTGAATTAGTTGCCAAAATTTCAAAATCTCAAAATTTTGTACAATTGGGTTTTCAGCTTCTCTTGAAAAATCAAGCGTGGCAACACTGGGCTCCTATTCTTGTTTGGCAACAGCTAACCACAACAGAGGAATGACTGACCTTTAGGTGAGAGAGGAGTTCTCTAGGTTATTATAATCTCAACACTACCTATTTTTCTTGCTCCTAAAAAATTATCTGTTTAGCCTCATAGGCATTTGAATTTTCAAAACCTGGTCTAAAAATCATATAGTAGCAAAACCAAAACTAGCGTCTCTTGACTTATAGCCCATTTATCTTATTATTATACCTCTGTAAATATGGTAAATTATGTTGTACTGATTATTATTCAAGAGATAGTCTCGTAGTACACAATATGTATTTTAAAACACTGAATTCCTAACTGAATTTAAAGTCTTGTATATCAATTTTGCTTGCCAGAGTGCTAAGTGAAAGTGATGACCAGTTTGAAAGCATGTAAGGGGTGCTGTGATGATGTCTTTTGTGAATTCATTTTTTATCACTGTGTATATAATTTTGTTTTCCTTTTTCAGTGACAATATAGAGAGACCTGTTAGAAGACGGCATTCTTCAGTAAGAAAGACTTTCTTGAATTAATAATTGTCAGCTTTTATTTAATGATAACCATATATCACAGTAGTTTTGACTGTGGCTTCACCATCCTACCCTTACTAGCTTCCTATTGCTCTCTAGATAAAGACTCAAATATTTAACGTGGTTATACAATTCTGTAAATATACCAAAATTCATACTTTATGAATTTTGGTAGTAATTTTATGAATTTTATGCTATGTAAGTTATACTTCAATAAAGCTGTTTAAAAGATATGTTTAACCTGTGATACAAAGCTGTTGCAAGAGACAAAAGACCTACCCAAACTGCTTTTGTTTTTTTGAGACAGAGTCTCGCTCTGTCGCCCAGGCTGGAGTGCAGTGGTGTGATCTCGGCTCACTGTAACCTCCGCCTCCTGGCTTCAAGCGATTCTCGTGTTTCAGCCACCTGAGTAGCTGGAATTACAAGCATGTACCACCATGTGTGGCTAATTTTTTTATTTTTTAGAAGAGGTGAGGTTTTGCCGTGTTGCCCAGGCTGGTCTCAAACTCCTGGCCTCAAGTGATCCTCCTGCCTCAGCCTCCCAAAGTGCTGGGATTACAGGCGTGAGCCACCGCCGTGCCCAGCCCAAACTGCTTTAAGCACAAAATGTATTGGGTTATGATACTAAAAAATCCAAAGAAGGGATGGCTTTAGGCACAGCTTACTGACCAGAGATTCTAAGCATTACACCAGTACTAGGATTTCCTTTTGCTTTTTCTACTCTTAGTGCTTCCTCTGGGTAATCTCCAGCGGATAGATTCTTTCCCTATAATTACTGTGGTACATCTAGCTCTTTTACTTCCAGGCTCAAGTCCTACGTGAAGAATAGTGTCTTTTTCCTGAAAACAGAAAAGACTCAGAATTGAATCATGTTAGCTCGATTATCCTGATGTGGGTCAAGTCCTCATAGCTGAACAAATCATCATTGACAAGAGAATATCAGATTGTTCTAGACAGAGCCATGTGTTTTACCCTAGAGTTGGTGTGGCATTCACTCAGACCATGTGGGATGAGAGTGGGTAAAATAATTGGAGAGGATGGGCAGGTAGAAGGGAATAGATGTCAGATATTTAAATCTGCCACACGGTATAGCATTGAGCAGAATGAACTTGAGGAGTTTCAGAGTTTTTAATGAAAATTTTAGCTTTCTACCTATGATATAACTTAAAATAAACTGATTCTTAATAGATATGCCAGACTTTTTTTGAATAATTCTAATTGTTACCCTAGATTTTGAAACCCCCAAGGAGTCCTCTTCAGGACCTCAGAGGTGGGAATGAAACAGTTCAGGTAAGTCTCTTGTGCAAATACTTTATAGATGACTATTTTCAGTTATATTTTTAAGTCAAGAACTTTATTAGCTCTATGAAGAGGAAATGTGTAAGCATCCCATGAGTTTCCAAAGACTTGAATATACTGGCATTCTTGATTTTTCATTTTTCTTCTTTTTTCTAGAAATGGCGTCTCCCTCTCTTACCCAGGTTGGAGTGTAGTGGCACAATCATAAGTCCCTGCAGTCTTGCATTCCTGGGCTCAATCAATCTTCCCGCCTCAGCCTCCTGAGTAGCTGGGACTACGGCACATGCCATCATACTTAGCTATTTATTTATTTATTTAGAAACAGGGTCTGACTGTTGCCCAGACTGGAGTATAATGGTGTGATCATGGCTCACTGCAACCTCCTCCTCCTGGGCTCAAGAGATCCTCCTACCTTAACCTTCTGAGTAACTAGGACTACAGGAACATGCCACCGTGCCCGGCTAATTTTTTATTTTTTATAGAGACAGGATTTCGCCATGTTGCCCATGCTGGTCTTGAACTCTTGGGCTCAAGTAATCCACCCACCTTGGTCTTCCAAAGTGCTGGCATTACAGGCGTGAGCCACTGTACCTGGCCCTTAAAATTTTTTTTTTTTTTTAGTATAGACAGGGTCTTGCTATGTTGGCTGGGCTGGTTTTGAACTTCTGGGCTCAAGTGATCCTCTTGCCTGGGCCTCCCAAAGTGTGGGTATTATAGGCATGAGCCATCGTGCTGGGCCTTTCTTTTTTCATGTCAGATGTATAATGTGCCAACATCGTAACAAAGTTTGAAAAAAGCACATCTCACACATGCATGTGAAAACCCAGTCACACCTATGAACTACGAAAAGATCAGTGTTCTTTTTTTTTCAGTAAGAAATGTATTAGTCTCTGTTAGTCCCAGTGTTTACCATGTCAGTATTATAATTGTCATATTAAGCTCAAGGCTACCTGTAGCATCTTCTAGGGCCTTAATCACATCACTGCTTTGATGCAGAGGGGTTACCATTTCTGATTCTTTATTATAATAAGACTTATGATCAGGTATTCACAATTAACCCAGTAAAACTCTCTGTGGATTTTGTTTCTGTCTTTTGATTATTATTATTATTTTATGTTTTTACTTAACAGCAAGCTCATCCTTAATGTCTTTTAGTTTTTGTGTGTGGTATTTATGTGAGTAGAAATGTTTGCTCTTGTTAAGGAAGGTGGGGAAGGAAAGTAAAAATAGTGTATTCTAATGAAGAAATGCTCAACATCATTGACCATTAGGGAAATGTAAATCAAAACCTAAATGAGATATCACCTCACACCCATTAGGATGGTTAAAATAAAAGACAATAATAAGTGTTGATGAGGATGCAGAGAAATTGGAACCCTTGTGCTTTCTTGGTGGGGATATAAAATGGTACAGCTGCTATGGAAAACAGTATGGCAATTCCTCAAAAAATTGAAAATAGAATTGCCATATGATCCAACAATTCCACTTCTGGATATATATCCAAAAGAATTGAGAGTTTCAAAGAGATATTTGTACACCCATGTTCATAGCAGCATTATTCACACTAGCCAGAAGGTGGAAGCAACTCAAGTGTCCATTGATGGATGAATGGATAAACAAAATGTGGTAATATATACATGCAGTGAAATATCATTCAGCCTTGAAAAAAAGAAGGGAATTCTGACACATACTACAAAATGTGAAGAAGTAATTCAGAATAAGACTTGATATCTGGCCGGGTGCAGTGGCTCATGCCTGTAATCCTAGCACTTTGGGAAGCTGAGGCAGGAGGATCACTTGAGGTCAGGAGTTTGAGACCAGCCTAGTCAACATGGTGAAACCCCATCTCTACTAAAAATACAAAAAATTAGAGGTTGAGACATGAGAATCACTTGAACCTGAGAGGCAGAGGTTGCAGTGAGCTGAGGTCGAGTTACTGTATTCCAGCCTGGGCAACAGAACAAAACTGTCTTGAAAAAAAAAAAAAGACTTGGCTGGGTGCAGGGGCTCATGCCTATAATCCCAGCAGCACTTTGGGAGGCCGAGGTGGGTGGATCACCTGAGGTCGGGAGTTCGAGACCAGCCTGACCAACATGGAGAAACCTCGTCCCTACTAAAAATACAGAATTAGTCGGGCGTGGTGACATATGCCTGTAATCCCAGCTACTCGGGAGGCTGAGGCAGGAGAACCGTTTGAACCCGGAAGGCAGAGGCTGTGGTGAGCCAAGATTGCACCTTTGTACTCCAGTCTGGGCAACAAGAGCGAAACTCCATCTCAAAAAAAAAAAAAAAAAAAGGACTTGATCTCTGTCTATAGTACTCTGGAGATGTAATTCACAGTGATTTTATTAAGAATTATACCATATATTCTCTGCCCTTAGGAATCCAATGCTTTGAGAAATAAGAAAAACTCTCGTCGCGTCAGCTTTGCAGATACTATAAAGTAAGTTGAAAGCAGAAATAACTAAAATATTACAGGTACTAGTATTTTGTGTATCAAACCAAATGTATTGGTACTGACTTGAATAATCTGTTTTGATTAAACGTTAGTTATTATTTAAAGGGTTATTCAGTATTATGTTTAAAAGAGAAAGCATTCCCTCTAAAGTCAGGAACAAAACAATGATATCCAACTGTTATTTGACATTGTACTAGGGGCCGGGTGTGATGGCTCACGCCTGTAATCCCAGCACTTTGGGAGGTTGAAGCCAGAAGATTGCTTGAGGCCAGTAGTTCGAGACTAGCCCAAGCAACTTAGCGAGATCCCATCTCTACAAAAAAAAAAAAAAAAAAAATTAGCCAGGCATGATACCATGCACCTGTAGTCGCAGATACTCAGGAGGCTGAGGCTGGAGGATTGCTTCAGTTCAGGAGTTCCAGGCTGCAGTGAGCCATGATAGTGTCATTGCACTCCAGCCTGGGCAACAGAGTAAGACCCTGTCTCAAAAAAGAAAAAAGAATAGCTTCTATATAGTGAGTGATACCTAATATTAGCAGAATTAGAATCAACTGGTCAGATTCAAGGCAGATGTCAAATGCTCCTTGAAGCTTATTCTTAACCGGCCCAGTGAAAAGGGATCCCTTCCTATGGAGTCCATGCTACCATACCTGAACTGTTAATAACAAAAGCCAGTGAAATAATGTTTATAATCACTGTTCTAGCTCTATTTATAGTGGAAGTTCCTTGAGTCAAGGATCATGTGTTTGTATCCCAGGCCCTAGTATGATACCAGGTATATAGTGAGTGTTTAATAAATACTTGTTGAATTAAATGAATATTTTAGGTGATTGAGAGGGATATAATAATTACTAAGTCAGAGCTCATTTAAAAACTATAACCTCTGCAGTAACAAATGGCTCAGCATCTTAGTTAAATATAAATAAATGAATAAATAAGTAAACTATAACAGCCTTGTCTCTACTAGAAATAAAAAATATTAGTCAGGCTTGTTGGTGAGGCTACTCAGGAGGCTGAAGTGGGATGATCACTTTAACCTGGGAGATTGAGGCAACAGTGAGCTGTGATCGCACCACTGCAATCTAGACTGGGCAACAAAGCAAGACCCTGTTTAAAAACAAAAAAACAAAACTATAGCAGATTTTATTGTGGTAAACTACTTTTGGCATTTGAAATACTAGGAGTATATGGCACAGCAAAGAGGAAGCTAAAATCAAAGTATTATCTTTACCTATCTCAACACAGACTATAAATCAGCACCAAAAGATAATGATTACAAATTGCAGGTTTTCAATAATCTTTATTTTCTCTTCTAGGGTATTCCAGACGGAGTCTCATATGAAAATAGTGAGAAAGTCAGAAATGGAAGGTAAGTATGTTACTATAATTCCTGCTAAATCTGCTTTTTTAAAAAATTTACTGTAGCTATCTAACCAGACAACTAATATAACTTATTGTCTATCTTATTGCTTAAAAAATATATGATGGGCCATGCATAGTGGTTCACACCTGTGATCCCGACACTTTGGCAGTCTGAGGTGGGAGGATCGCTTGAGCCCAGGAATTCAAGACCAACCTGGACAGCATAGTGAGATTCTGTCTCTACAAAAAATAAAAATTATCCAGGTGTGGGGGTGCATTCCTGTAGCCCCAGCTACTCAGGAGGCTGAGGTGAGAGGATCACTTGAGTCCAGGAGACTGAGACTGCAGTGATTGCACCAGTGCACTCCAACCTGGGCAACAGAGCAAGACTCTGTCTCAAAAACAAAAAAAGTACACCTTGAGTCTTGCGGGTAGAGAGTAGAGTGGATAGTAAGTAAATTTATTTATGTATTTATTTTGAGATGGATTTTTACTCTTGTCCCCCAGGCTGCAGTGCAATGGTGCCATCTCAGCTGCAACCTCTGCCTCCTGGGTTTAAGCGATTCTCCTGCCTCAGCCTCCCAGGTAGCTGGGATTACAGGCATGCACCACCACACCCTGCTAATTTTTGTATTTTTAGTAGAGACGGGGTTTCATCATATTGGCCAGGCTGGTCTCGAACCCCTGGCCGCAAGTGATCGGCCTGCCTTGGCCTCTCAAAGTGCTAGGATTACAGGCGTGAGCCACCACGTCCAGCAGTTAATAATTTTTTAAAATGTTGTTAATGTCCTTAAGTAAGTTTTTAAAAATTTTATTGTATTTGGTTTTTTTGAGACAGTCTTGCCCTGTCGCCCAGGCTAGAGTGCAGTGGTGCAATCTTGGCTCACTGCAACCTCTGCCTCCCAGGTTCAAGCAATTCTCCTACCTCAGCCTCCTAAGTAGCTGGGATTACATGTGCACGCCACCACACCTGGCTAATTTTTGTATTTTTAGTAGAGACAGGGTTTCACCGTGTTGGTCAGGTTGGTCTCAAACTCCTGACCTCGTGGTCCACCCATCTCAGCCTGCCAAAGTTCTGGGGTTACAGGCATGAGCCACCAGGCCCGGCTGTCCTTAAGTAATTTTTCTAATGCTTTATCAGTGTATCCTTGGACAAATTTAATTTTAATTTCATTTTTATTTTTAGAAACAGAAGCAGGAGAAAATCTTGTTTTGATACAGTAAGTAATGTTCAAATTATATTTAAAAAGTTATAAATTAATATTGTTTTTGTTTCTTATTTTTGTGTTCCTTTTGTGGAATATTTAGGATTAATTCAGAAAATAAGTTCTTTGCAGAATTTAGTATACTGCTATTTCTGATTAATATGGCCATTGTACAGTTTATAGTTTTAATAGTGATGAAACAATACAATATATAAACCTTTATATTTATTAACTAATATAAAACAATAGATAGCAAGTCTTTAGTTTTTTTATTAATCTTTCTTATAATATTATTACATAGAAAGGCAAATACCAGTAGCTCTTCAACAAATGAAAAGATGGTTATCTTTATTCATCATAAGAGAAGTACAAGTTTGATTATATTGAGATATTTTTGGCTGGGCGTGGTGGCTCACGCCTGTAATCCGAGCACTTTGGGAGGCCGAGGCTGGTGGATCACCTGAGGTCAGGAGTTCGAGACCAGCCTGGCCAACATGATGAAACCTCATCTCTACTAAAAAAATACAAAAAATTGGCCGCGCACAGTGGCTTACGCCTGTAAACCAAGCACTTTGGGAGGCTGAGGCGGGTAGATCACGAGGTCAGGAGATCGAGACCATCCTGGCCAACGTGGTGAAACCCCGTCTCTACTAAGAATACAAAAATTAGCCGGGTGTTGTGGCGGGCGCCTGTAGTCCCAGCTACTCAGGAGGTTGAGGTAGGAGAATCACTTGAATCTGGGAGGTAGAGGTTGCAGTGAGCCGAGATCATGCCATTGCACTCCAGCCTGGGCGACAGAGCAAGACTCCGTCTCAAAAAAAAATACAAAAAATTAGCCAGGTATGGTGGCACTGTGCCTGTAATCCCAGCTACTCAGGAGGCTGAGGCACGAGAATCGCTTGAACCCAGGAGGCGGAGGTTGCAGTGAGCTGAGATCATGCCCCTGCACTCCAACCTGGGCAGCAGAGCGAGACTCTGTCTCCAAAAAAGAGTTTTTTTTGCTGTTGTTGTTGGTTTGTTGTTTAGATGGCATCTTGCTCTGTCGCCAGGCTGGAGTGCAGTGGTACGATCTTGGCTCTCTGCAACCTCCGCCTCCTGGGTTCAAGTGATTCTCCTGCTTCAGCCTCCCGACTAGCTGGGACTACAGGCACCTGCCACCACGCCTGGCTAATTCTGTTGTATTTTTAGTAGAGACGGAGTTTCACCATGTTGACCAGAATTGTCTTGGTCTCTTGACCTCGTGATCCGCCCACTTTGGCCTCCCAAAGTGCTGGGATTACAGGCGTGAGCCACTGTGCCTGGCCTAAAAAAGAGATATTTTTATCCAGTCAGTTAAGGAAATAGGTAAAAAGTCACTCAGTGCTAGTGGGAGTATAATTTGTAGAAGGCAACTTGGTAATATCATTCAGAATTTTAAATGCACATGCCCTTTGACTTCAGTTTTATGTCTGGAAATTGTCTCACCAATATACGTGTAAATGTTTGAAATGATGAATAGATAAGGTTATTCACTGCAGCGTTTATTATAATAGTAAACATTGTGAAAGGTCCTGAAGGTTCATCAATAAGGGACTGGTTAAATAAATTGTACATTTTCCATATAATTGACTATGCAGCCGGAAAAAAAATTTTATGCTGAATAGAGAAATCTCTAAGCTATATTACTTGAGATAAAAAGCAAGGCGCAAAACAAAGTACATCATGTATTACCACTTGTGTAAAACAGGGAAGAAGAAAAGCGTGTGTGTGTGTGTGTGTATCTTCTCGTGTGTGTACATGTATAATGTATGTATATGTAGTGACTTATGCATATATATGCATAATATCTCTGGAAGAAACTAGTAAGATTGCCTACAGAGAAAAGAACCTTGCTATAGGTTACATGTTGGTTTTGTGGTTTATTAATTGAAAACCATATGAAAATATTACCTATTACATTCTTAAAATTGTTGAAACGAAGAAATGGAAGTAATAGTAGTCATGGTTTAGAAAAGGTACAGAATCAACTCCAACAGAGCTTAAAGGAAAAAGAATTTTTTAAATAAAAAGGTACAGAAGTATATACATTGAGAAGTAAAAATTATTCCCTCTTTCCCTCTTCTTTCTTTTTTGTGAGACGGGGTTTTGCTCTTGTTGGCCAGACTGGAGTACAATGGCATGATCTTGGCTCACTGCAACCTCAGCCTCCTGGGTTCAAGCAATTCTCCTGCCTCAGCCTCCTGAGTAGCTAGGACTATAGGTGTGCACCACTACACCTGGCTAATTTATTTTATTTTTATTATTTTATTTTATTTTATTTTGAGATAGAGTCTCGCTCTGTCCCCCAGGGTGGAGTGCAGTGGCGCCATCTCCGCCCACTACAAGCTCCGCCTCCCGGTTTCACGCCATTCTCCTGCCTCAGCCTCCCTAGTAGCTGGGACTACAGGCGCCTGCCACCACGCCTAGCTCATTTTTTTGTATTTTTAGTAGAGACGGGGTTTCACCGTGTTAGCCAGGATGGTCTCGATCTCCTGACCTTGTGATCCGCCCGCCTCGGCCTCCCAAAGTGCTGGGATTACAGGTGTGAGCCACCACGCCTGGCCCCCCTTTTGTTTTTTTTGAGAGATTGATTCTTGCTCTGTTGTGCAGGCTGGAGTGCAGTGGCCTAATCTCGGCTCACTGCAACCTCTGCCTCATGGGTTCAAGCGATTCTCCTGCCTCAGCCTCCCGAGTACCTGGGACTACAGGCGCACACCACCACGTCCAGCCAATTTTTGTATTTTTAGTAGAGATGGGGTTTCACCATGTTGGCCAGGCTGGTCTCGAACTCCTGATCTCAGTTCATCTGCCCGCCTTGGCTTCCCAAAGTGCTGGGATTTTAGGCATGAGCTACTGCACCCGTCCTAATTTTGTATTTTTAGTAGAAGCGGTGTTTCACCATGTCGGCCAGGCTAGTCTCAAACTCCTAACTTCGGGTGATCTGCCTGCCTTGGCCTCCCAAAGTGATGGGATTACAAACGTGAGCCACCACACCCAGCCTATTCCCTCTTCTTCAGGTGACTCACTCCTTACAGATAACCACTGTTGACAATTTTTGGTGTACTTGCAGAAATTTTTTTTGTATGTCCAAGTGCATGTTTAGCTTTTATTTTTTTAAACAAGACAAAAATGGGATTGCCTAGTAATACGTCTTGTAGCACTATGTTATTACATAAAGATTTACCTCAGTCTGTTACAATCTCTTGTATGGCTGCACCAACATTTAGTGAACTCCCTATTGATGGACACTTGAGTGGTTTCTTTTATGTACTTTTTAAGGCTCAAGTTTTAGAAAAGGAATTGCTTTATAGGTAATTTTTTGAAAAAATAAGCAGTATATATTAAGCATATTTTTCTAGTTTATTTTTTTGAGATGGGGGTCTCACTCTGTCACCCAGCTGGAGTGCAGTGGCATGATTATAGTTCATTGCAGCCCTGGACTTCAGGTCTCGAGTGATCCTCCCACTTCACGCTCCCAACGTGTTGGGATTACAGATGTGAGCCACCACGGCTGGCTGATAATTTCTTGAAATTAGCAAACCATTAAGACCAATCTGGAAAGTATCCTTTAGTTGCCTTGTAATTCCTTCAGCCAGTATTAGATGAGTCTTTTTTTAAAAAGATGTCTTTATAATTTTCTGCATTAGATGAGTCTTTTTTAAAAAGATGTCTTTATAATTTTCTGCTAGTCATTCTATGAAAGTCTTTCACCTTCTGTACTCTTTCAGCTGTTATTGAAAGATTCTTGGTAATTGTTTGGGGTATAGATTATAAAAATACTCTTTAATTTTTAGGAATAAGAAATTAGAAGATAATTACTGTGAAATTACTGGTGAGTATGACTAGAATACTTTTCTTATAGTAAGATAGTCTATTCATCTAGGTTCCTTGATCACTAATATGTACAAGAAACCATGAACCATGAAAGAAAAAGCAAACAGAGGCCAGGCACGGTGGCTCACGCCTGTAATCCCAGCATTTTGGCAGGCTGAGGCAGGCGGATCACGAGGTCAGGAGATCGAGACCATCCTGGCCAACATGGTGAAACTCAGTCTCTACTAAAATACAAAAAAGTAGCTGGGCGTGGTGGTGCGCTCCTATAGTCCCAGCTACTCGGGGCTGAGGCAGGGGAATTGCTTGAACCCAGGAGGCGGAGATTGCAGTGAGCTGAGATCGTGCCACTGCACTCCAGCAGTGGCTCCAAACAGAGCTTTGTTCTTTTTTTTTTTTTTCTTTTTGAGATGGAGTTTTGCTCTTATTGCCCAGGCTAGTGCAGTGGCACAATCTCAGCTCACTGCAACCTCTGCCTTCTGGTTTCAAGCAATTCTCCTGCCTCAGCCTCCCAAGTTGCTGGGATTACAGGTGCCCGCCACCACGCCCAGCTATTTTTTTTGTATTTTTAGTAGAGACAGGGTTTCACCATGTTGGTCAGGCTGGTCTCAAACTGCTGACCCTCGTGATCTACCCGTCTTGGCCTCCCAAAGTGCTGGGATTACAGATGTGAGCCACCGCGCCTGGCCCAGGGCTTTGTTCTTTACACAGTGTCTTCAATTTAAAATTTCAGAGACTCACTATTACTTCTTTTTTTTTTTTTTTTTTTTTTCTGGAGATGAAGTTTCATTCTTGTTGTCCAGGCTGGGGTGCAGTGGTGCAATCTGAGCTCACTGCAGCCTCTACCTCCCGGGTTCAAGCAATTCTCTTGCCTCAGCCTCCTGAGTAGCTGGGATTACGGGTGCCCACCACTACACCCAGCTAATTTTTTTTGTATTTTTAGTAAAGACAGGGTTTCTCCATGTTGGCCAGGCTGCTCTCAAACTCCTGACCTCAGGTGATCCACCTGCCTCGGCCTCCCAAAGTGCTGTGATTATAGGTGTGAGCCACTGCACCCAGCCAACTCACTATTACTTCTTTCAAACCTGCTGTTTCTCCTGTTTTCTCTGTCTTGGACTCCTGCTCGTTCAGTTATTCACTGAAATCAGGAATCAAGAAGTCATTTTCAAATCTTCCTTTATGTCTAATGTCCATTTGGCCTACTTTCTGTTTTGTCTCCTAAATGTCTTGAAAATCTGTTACCTATTCTGTATTCCTTCTGTCACTGCTTTAATTCAAGTCGTTATTATTTTTTCTTGGGCTACTGTATTTCATTTCTTATCCTTCCAATCCATTCTCCATATTTCTAAATTTGATTATGTTACCTCCCAGCTTAAAATGGTTCAATGACACTGTTTTGCTTACAGAATAAAGCCCATACTCCTTAGCAGTGAGTTAGAATGTCCTTTATCACTTGGCCTGTCTTCTTCTCCAAACTTATCTCCTACCCGTTATATAGGTATCCCATGCTCTAGCCCATGATGAATTATTTGCAGTTCACTATATAAACTCTTTTTCTGCCTATATGCATTTATTTTTCATTTTATTTCATTTTATTTTTTTGAGACGGAGTCTCACTCTGTCACCCAGGCTGGAGTGAGGTGGTGCGATCTTGGCTCACTGCAACCTCCGCCTCCCAGGTTCAAGCGATTCTCCTGCCTCAGCCTCCCAAGTAGCTGGGATTACAGGGGGCGTGCCACCAGGCCCAGCTAATTTTTGTATTTTTAGTAGAGATGGGGTTTCACCATGTTGGCCAGGCTGGTCTCAAACTCCTGACCTCATATGATCCACCTGCCTTGGCCTCCAGAGTGCTTGGATTACAGGCGTGAGCCTCCGCACTCAGCCCCTATATGCATTTATAAATGCTATTTTCTCTATCTAAAGTGATCTTTCTACTCCAGTTTGCCTGTCAGGCTTCTCATTTTTCACTTCACTTAGTTTAACTTCAGTGCTATCCAAAGTGTCCAGTCCACAAAGTAACTGCTCAGTCCATGACAGAAAAGGAATTTGCACCATAATGTGCATTAACTGTGGCATTAAGCCACTGTTTAGTTCAGCTTACACTTTTTTCCTAGCAATTATTATTATATGATTTATGTTTGCCACCAGCTCCTTATCTCGTTATGAATAGATAACAAGCAGTTCATAGTCTGGCACCATACTTCAAGTAGCACTGGCTTAAATGGAACCTTCTCTGGCAAAACTAAGGAGTTAGTCACATGTTCTGTGCTCCCATAGCACCTCTTTTATTTCTCAGTATATTTTAGAATTTATCACATTATACTTTAAGTATTTATTTCTGGCTGTCTTATTAAAGAGGCTAAAACTTTTTTTGCAGGGGGTGGGAGATACTCCTCCTTGTGGAGCAGGGCTACCCCATAGGCAGTGTGCTCAGAATAGCCTGAACTACCATCTCTGGGAGTCCAGAAATCCAGAAATTTTGTCTTGTTCTTCTTTATACCTTAGTAGACAGTTGAGGTGTGTTTTTTGTTTGTTTGTTTTGTTTTTTTCATGTAATAGGTTCTGAACCAACATTTGTTGAAAAAATGAATGGAAGCCTGACATATAAATAAGGCTTTTAGTAAAAAAAAAAAAAAAAAAAGCTTATAATTATTTCATTATATGTACTCAAGCTCGTCATAAATTCTTTAATATGTTCTAAAGATTTGCCTTTACACTTTAAATGTAAGTATTTTTAAATGTATTTCCTGTTTTAATGTAGCCTTTTGAATCCCTTCCTTATTTACAAAGTCTGATTTGTAGTTCTAAAATAAGTCTTGAGTCTAATTCTTTATTTCCATTTTCATTGCTCTGTTGCCCTAACATGACCTCTTGCGTTAATCTGAACTGTTGTAGTAACTTCCTTATTGGTTTATCTTCTCTTGAATCTACTTCTCCTTATTACTTTTTACTATTTTTCTAAAATGCATTATATTTTATAATGGGATTATTTTTATAAAGCACATGTGTCTTATCATGGGAATATCTAGATTCCTTAACATAGAATAAAAGACCCTTCAGAATCCTACCCTAACCTTTCAGTCTCATCATTTGATGCTCTTCTCCATGGGACTTCTACTATCCAGGAAATAAAAATAGAGAAGTGAATAATAATAATAATAATAATAATAAGTAGTAGTCCAAACTTTCCATCTTTAAAATCACCACCACATTATAAAAATATTTCAGCCACACAGAGGATACAATAATTATTGGTCTCTCTGTCACTAACATAGGATAATTAAAAGTCTTATGAAATTTTATATGTTCCCAACACAAAAGATAAATGTTTGAGGTGGTGGATATTCCAATTACCCTGATTTGATCATTACACAAGGTATGCAGGTATCAAAATATCACATGTAACACAAAAATATGTACAACTATTATGTATCAATTTTTAAAAAATTAAAAAAATTTAATACGTAAGTTCTTAAGGGCTTAATTACTGGTAAATTCTAGTAAATACTTGTAACTGATGAAGAACCTAAGAAAAGGAAAATCAGGCTCAGTGATATATTTTCTGACTACAGTTTTTTCTTTTTTCTAAATAGGGATGAACACCTTGCTTTCTGCTCCCATTCATACCCAGATGCAACAGAAGGAGGTATGAGTTCATGCAAATACCTTCATATTTTAATGTTGTTTGATTGTTAGAAAACACAATTCAATGATAATGGCATAATTTAGGGATGACTTAACAAAATGAATCAGCATAAACTGGAAAGGCTTCCTACCTTTCCAATTAACTTAAGGATAGTTAAGTCACTGCCAGTTTAAATAATGGGAAATACAGTATACCAGTACCTTTCAAAGTTTAAAGAGCACATGAGTCTTTATTTCTAACTATTTCCTTAGTGATACTAGTACACAAGTCCATAGGCCATACTTTCAGTAGCAAAGAGTTAATCTGTGTCCTCACTGAAAAAACTGTTGTAGCACAGAGTGTAATATATATATATATATATATATTTTAAGCTATCTCCTACAGAAGGATTTTTGTTGTTGTTGTTAGACACAGTCTTACACTGTTGCCCAGGCTGGAGTGCAGTGGCACAATCTTGGCTCATTGCAGCCTCAACCTTCTGTGCTGAAGCGATCCTCCCACCTCAGCCTCCTGAGTGGCTGGGACTACAGGTGCATGCCACCATGCCTAGCTAATTTTGTTCATTTTTTTGTAGAGACAAGGTCTCTGTTGCCCAGGCTGGTCTTGAACTCCTGGGCTCAAGGGATCCTTCTGCCTTGGCTTCCCAAAGTGCTGGGATTACAAGTGTGCGCCACCAAGCCCAGTCTAGAATGTAATATAGATTAGCCATCATGGGCTTATGTCTTTCCTAGACTTTTAAAATTTAGGATAAGAATGACCTTCTATTCAATATAGTAATTAGAATTTTTGTCATGTTTACATTTGGTGCTGTCAGTGTTTTTAATTTTTTAGTCATTCTACTGGGTGTATAATTAACCTTGAATTTTTAATTTGTCCCAAAACACTGAAAAGTAAATTACTCACAGACTTTAGATTTTTTTTTCTTTTCCTAATAGACTGGGTCTTACTCTGTTGCCGAAGTTGGAGTGCAATGGTGTGATCCTAGCCTATGACAGCTCAAACTCCTGGACTCGAGCAGTCCTCCCATCTCAGCCTTCCTAGTAGCTAGGACAACAGGCATGCACCACTGTGCCTAATTTTTATAATTTTTTGTAGAGACAGGATCTTACTTTGTTACTCCTGGCTTCAGGCCGTCCCTCTGCCTCAGCCTTCCAAAGTGCTTGGATTACAGGCGTGAGCCGCTGTGCCTAGCCTAGAGTAATTTTTTTTTTTTTTTTGAGACAGAGTCTTGCTCTGTCGCCCAGACTGGAATGCAGTGGTGCGATCTCAGCTCACTGCAAGCTCTGCCTCCCAAGTTCATACCATTCTCCTGCCTCAGCCTCCCGAGTAGCTGGGACTACAGGTGCCCGCCACCATGCCTGGCTAATTTTGTTTTTTGTATTTTTTAGTAGAGACAGGGTTTCACCGTGCTATAGCCAGGATGGTCTTGATCTCCTGACCTCGTGATCCACCCGCCTCGGCTTCCCAAGAATAATTTTTAATGACAAATTATATGCAACATGCTACACCATTGATTCAAGCAAACCAACGTGTTATGAAACCATCACTGAGGATTTTTTATATAGTACATGTTGTAAAATGCCTTTTTAAAAGTTTGCTTTTGTTCTGATCTCTTATATTTTGCTTTCATTATAGTTTTCAATTATAGAACATAACCATGAAAGGAAACATGCAAATGACCAAACAGTCATTTTTTCAGATGAAAACCAGATGGACCTGACATCAAGTCACACTGTAATGATTACCAAAGGCATTTTAGATAATCCCAAAAGTGAAAAGTCCACCAAGATAGATACCACATCATTTCTAGCTAATTTAAAGCTTCACACTGAGGACTCAAGAATGAAAAAAGAAGTAAATTTTTCCATGGATCAAAACACTTCTTCAGAAAATAAAATAGATTTCAATGACTTCATAAAAAGATTGAAAACAGGAAAATGTAATGCTTTTCCTGATGTGCCTGATAAAGAAAATTTTGAGATACCTGTTTATTCCAAGGAACCAAATAGTGCCTCTTCTACACATCAAATGCATATATCTCTTAATGAAGATGAGAATAACAGTAATATTACTAGGATCTTTAGAGAAAAAGATGATGGGATGAATTTCACCCAGTGTCATACAGCCAATATTCAGACATTGATTCCCACATCCAGTGAGACCAACTCACAGGAATCTAAAGGTAATGATATTACAGTTTATGGCAATGACTTTATGGATTTGACATTTAACCACACTTTGCAGATTTTACCTGCAACAGGTAATTTTTCTGAAATAGAAAATCAAACTCAGAGTGCCATGGATGTAACAACAGGTTATGGAACTAAAGCTTCAGGAAATAAAACAATTTTTAAGAGTAAACAAAATACTGCTTTTCAAGACCTTTCCATAAACTCTGCAGACAAAATACATATTACCAGAAGTCATATTATGGGGGCAGAAACTCACATAGTCTCACAGACTTGTAATCAGGATGCCAGAATATTAGCAATGACCCCAGAATCTATATGTTCTAATCCAGCTATTCAAGGTTGTAAGACTGTTTTCTATTCTAGTTGTAATGATGCCATGGAAATGACCAAATGTCTCTCAAATATGAGAGAGGAGAAAAATTTGCTAAAGCATGACAGTAATTATTCTAAAATGTATTGCAATACAGATGCTATGTCTTGTCTCACAGAGGAAACTATTTATTCTGGAGAGGAGAACATGGACATTACCAAGAGTCATACAGTTGCAATAGATAATCAAATTTTTAAACAAGATCAATCAGATGTGCAAATAGCAGCTGCACCAACACCTGAAAAGGAAATGATGCTTCAAAATCGTATGACCACATCAGAAGATGGGAAAATGAATGTAAATTGTAACTCAGTTCCTCATGTATCTAAGGAAAGAATACAGCAGAGCCTGTCAGATCCTTTGTCTATTGCATTGACTGATAGAAAGACTGAACTCTTATCAGGTGAAAATACGGATTTGACTGAAAGTCACACAAGTAACTTAGGAAGTCAAGTTCCTCTTGCAACTTATAATCTAGCACCGGAGAATACCAATGAATCTCACTCTCAGAGCAAAAGCTCTTCAGATGAATGTGAAGAAATTACCAAAAGTCGTAATGAACCATTTCAACGATCAGACATAATAGCCAAAAACAGCTTAACCGACACCTGGAACAAAGACAAAGATGGGGCTTTGAAGATTTTGCCCTACCCTGATAAAGATTCTCCTCAGTCAGCTGATTGTAATCAGGAGATAGCAACAAGCCATAATATAGTCTACTGTGGTGGAGTTCTTGATAAACAAATAGCTAGTAGAAATACAGTTTCATGGGAACAATCTTTGTTTTCTACCACAAAGCCATTATTTTCATCAGGACAGTTCTCTATGAAAAATCATGATACTGCTATAAGTAGTCATACAGTGAAATCTGTACTAGGCCAGAATTCTAAACTGGCTGAGCCACTGAGGAAAAGTTTAAGCAATCCCACACCTGACTATTGCCATGACAAGATGATTATATGTTCAGAGGAAGAGCAAAATATGGATCTAACAAAGAGCCACACTGTTGTCATTGGATTTGGTCCTTCTGAACTACAAGAACTTGGTAAAACGAATTTAGAACACACTACTGGCCAGCTAACAACAATGAACAGACAGATAGCTGTAAAAGTTGAAAAATGTGGAAGAAGTCCCATAGAAAAAAGTGGAGTACTTAAATCTAACTCTATTATGGATGTGTTAGAGGACGAAAGTATACAGAAACCTAAATTTCCAAAGGAAAAGCAAAATGTCAAAATTTGGGGAAGGAAAAGTGTTGGTGGACCAAAAATCGAAAAGACTATTGTATTTTCAGAAGATGATAAGAATGATATGGATATCACTAAGAGTTATACAATAGAAATAAACCATAGACCTTTATTAGAGAAACATGATTGTCATTTGGTGCCATTGGCAGGAACTTCTGAAACTATTTTATGTACATGTGGGCAGGACGACATGGAGATCACTAGAAGTCACACAGCTGCCTTAGAATGTAAAACTGTCTCACCAGATGAAATAACTACTAGGCCTATGGACAAAACTATAGTGTTTGTAGATAATCATGTTGAACTAGAAATGACAAAGTCCCATACTGTTTTCATTGACTACCAAGAAAAGGAAAGAAGAGGCAAACCTAACTTTGAACTATCCCAAAGGAAAAGCCTAGGAACACCAACAGTGATATGTACTCCTACTGAGGAGAGTGTTTTCTTTCCAGAAAATGGTGAAAGTGACCGTCTAGTAGCAAATGACAGCCAGCTAACCCCTCTGGAGGAATGGTCTAATAATAGGGGCCCTGTAGAGGTAGCTGATAACATGGAATTGTCTAAATCAGCCACTTGCAAAAACATCAAAGATGTACAAAATCCTGGATTTCTGAATGAACCTCTATCAGGCAAAAGTCAGAGAAGAAAAAGCCTTAAGCTAAAAAATGACAAGACCATTGTATTTTCAGAGAATGATAAAAACGATATGGATATTACCCAGAGTTGTATGGTGGAAATAGATAACGAAAGTGCCCTGGAGGATAAAGAGGACTTCCATTTGGCAGGGGCTTCTAAAACTATTTTGTATTCATGTGGGCAGGATGACATGGAGATCACTAGGAGTCACACAACTGCCTTAGAATGTAAAACTCTCCTGCCAAATGAAATAGCTATTAGGCCCATGGACAAAACCGTATTGTTCACAGATAATTACAGTGATCTGGAAGTCACCAATTCCCATACTGTTTTCATTGACTGTCAAGCCACAGAGAAAATACTTGAAGAGAACCCTAAATTTGGAATAGGAAAAGGAAAAAACTTGGGTGTTTCCTTTCCTAAGGATAATAGCTGTGTTCAAGAAATCGCTGAAAAACAAGCACTGGCTGTAGGAAACAAAATTGTTCTTCACACTGAGCAAAAGCAACAACTCTTTGCTTCTACTAATAGAACTACTAATGAAATCATCAAATTTCATAGTGCTGCTATGGATGAAAAGGTCATAGGGAAAGTTGTAGACCAGGCCTGTACATTGGAAAAAGCCCAAGTTGAAAGCTGTCAGTTAAATAATAGAGATAGAAGAAATGTGGACTTTACAAGCAGTCATGCAACTGCTGTTTGTGGATCCAGTGATAATTATTCCTGTTTACCAAATGTTATTTCCTTTACTGATAATTTGGAGGGTAGTGCCATGCCCTTATGTGATAAAGATGAGGAAAAAGCCAACTATTGCCCAGTGCAAAATGATCTTGCTTATGCAAATGATTTTGCCAGTGAATATTACTTGGAATCTGAGGGACAGCCTCTCTGTGCTCCTTGTCCTTTGTTAGAGAAGGAAGAAGTTGTTCAAACTAGTACCAAAGGACAGTTAGACTGTGTCATAACACTGCACAAAGATCAAGATCTGATTAAGGATCCACGAAATCTATTGGTTAATCAAACTTTAGTATGTAGTCAAGATCTGGGGGAGATGACTAAACTTAATTCAAAGCGAGTATCTTTTAAGCTTCCAAAGGATCAAATGAAAGTCTATGTTGATGACATTTGTGTCATTCCTCAGCCTCATTTCTCAACCGACCAACCTCCATTACCTAAAAAAGGACAGAGTAGTATCAATAAAGATGAAGTAATACTGTCTAAAGCTGGAAATAAGAGTTTAAATATTATAGAAAATTCCTCTGCACCCATATGTGAAAACAAGCCCAAAATACTCAATAATGAGGAGTGGTTTGCTGCAGCCTGTAAAAAAGAACTGAAGGAAAATATTCAAACAACTAACTATAATACAGCTCCAGATTTCCGCAGTAACTCAGACTTAACTAAGCAAGTCATTCAAACTCATATCAATGCTGGAGAAGCACCAGATCCTGTAATTACATCTAATGTTCCATGTTTTCATAGTATCAAACCAAATCTGAATATTTTGAATGGAAAAACTGAAGAGTTCTTAGCTTTTCAAACTGTTCATATACCACCCCTTCCAGAGCAATTACTTGAATTAGGAAATAAGGCACACAATGATATGAGTATAGTGCAAGCTACAGAAATACATAATATTAACATAATCTCCAGCAATGCTAAAAATAGTAGAGATGAAGAAAATAAAGAGTCTCATAATGGAGCTGAAACCACCTCTCTACCACCAAAGGCAGTTTTTAAAGATAAAGTAAGGAGATGTTCTTTGGGAGTCTTTTTGCCTAGATTGCCCAACAAGAGAAATTGTAGTGTCACTGGTGTTGATGACCTGGAACAGATTCCAGCAGACACAACTGATACAAATCACTTAGAAACTCAGCCAGTCTCTAGCAAAGATTCAGGCATTGGATCTGTTGCAGCTAAACTGAACCTAAGTCCTTCTCAATATATAAATGAGGAAAATCTTCCTGTATATCCTGATGAGATCAATTCTTCAGACTCTATTAACATAGAAAATGAGGAAAAGGCTTTGATTGAGACATACCAAAAAGAGATTTCACCATATGAAAATAAAATGGAAAAAACTTGGAATAGCCAAAAAAGAACGTGGGTACAAGAAGAAGAAGATATTCATAAGGAGAAAAAAATCAGAAAAAATGAGATTAAGTTTGGTGATACGACACAAGATGGGGAGGTGAGCTCTGTCTTGAACCAAAGAATGTTCTTGAATTTTGGGTTTTGTTTTGTTTTTTTAAATTGTGGGCATTCTCAAATTTTAATCTTAGTCTCAGGTAGGCAGAAAATAATTATTTCCACTTATAGGGCTGGAGAAATATTCTTATGTAGAACCTTCAGGAATTAATTGACTAACAGCTAGACTTCAAAGCAATTTAAAGTGACAAATAGTCACAAAAAAATTAAATGGAAAATTGTACAAAAAGTAGCCAAAGTTAAAATTGTATAATTTCAAAAATTTCAAAAGGTATATACTGTCACCTCTAGTGATTTGTCAATTTGGCTTTATATAAGAATCTCTAGGGAGGTTATATATAGCTTGAAAAGTCATCTTCAGTGTTGTTATATTTGGGGAGTAAAAAGCTTTTTATTTTGCCAACTGCATGAAGTGAAGCTTGACTGAATTTCCTTGGCTGACAAGGATATGTAGAAGTTGAGAGTCCATTTTCTTTATTATTTAATTTTATTTTTATTTTATTTTATTTTTGAGACAGAGTCTTGCTCTGTTGCCCAGGCTGGAGTGCAGTGGTGTGATCTCAGCTCACTGCAACCTCTGCCTTCTGGGTTCAAGTGATTCTCCTGCCTCAGCCTTCCGAGTAGCTGGGATTGCAGGTGCCTGGCATCACACCTGGCTAATTTCTTTTTTTTTTTTTTTTTTTTTTTGTATTTTTAGTAGAGATGGGGTTTCCCCATGTTGGCCAGGCTGGTCTCGAACTCCTGATCTCAGGTGATCCACCCACCTTGGCCTGCGAAAGTCCTGATATTACAGGAGTGAACCACCACGTCGAGCCTGCATTCTATTTTCGATAAATATATAGATTATCTGCTATGTCTTAGGCACTGTTTTATGTGCTGGGAATGCAGACAAAAATCTGCTGTCATGGAGTTTACATAATAGCATTTATTCATTTATTTATTTTTGAGACCCTCGCTCTGTCGCCCAGGCTGGAGTGCAGTGGCGCGATCTCGGCTCACTGCAACCTCCATCTCCCTGGTTCAGGTGATTCTCGTGTCTCAGCCTCCCAAGTAGATGGGAGTACGGGTGCACACCACAATGCCCTGCTAATTTTTGTATTTTTAGTAGAGACGAGGTTTCACCACGTTGGCCAGGCCGGTCTCAAACTCCTGGCCTCAAGTGACCCACCCACCTCGACCTCCCAGAATGCTGGGATTACAGGCATAAGCCACCACGGCCCATAATGGCGTTTATTTATTATTTATTTTTGTTTTGTTTTGAGATTAAGTCTTGCTCTGTTGCCTAGGCTGGAGCACAGTGGCGTGATCTCGGCTCACTGCAACCTCCACCTCCCAGGTTCAAGCGATTGTCCTGCCTCAGCCTCCTGAGTAGCTGGGATTACAGGCATGTGCCACCACACCTGGCTAATTTTTGTATTTTCAGTAGAGTCAGGGTTTCACAATGTTGGCCAGGCTGGTCTTAAACTCCTGATCTCAAGTGATCCACCTTCCTTAGCCTCCCAAAATGTTGGGGTTACAGGCATGAGCCACTATGCCCAGCCCCCTTAATAGCATTTACATAAAAGAATATACTGTTTTCAGCCAGGCGCGGTAGCCCACGCCTATAATCCCAGCACTTTGGGAGGCCAAGGCAGGTTGATCACGAGATCAGGAGATCAAGACCATCCTGGCTAACACGGTGAAACCCTGTCTCTACTAAAAATACAAAAAATTAGCCAGGCATGGTGGCGAGCACCTGTAGTTCCAGCTACTCAGGAGACTGAGGCAGGAGAATGGCGTGAACCCAGGAGGTGGAGCTTGCAGTGAGCCGAGATCGCGCCAGTGCACTCCAGCTTGGGCGACAGAGTGAGACTCCGCCCCCAAAAAAAAAAAAAAAAAACTTATCAAAAAGCATGTAAGAAGATAGATGAAGATGGCATTTAAAGCTGTGAAGTCAAATAGTTAAAATAGTAAAAGCAGGACCACATAACTTATTCAGCTAAAGAAGTCTTGGTCAGCTGGGGAGGAACGTAGAAAAGCCTGGAAATAAGTTTATTGTCTGGACTCTAGCCAGGGCCACCACATACAGCCAATATTCTAGTCTGGTTTTCTGCAGTGTGGTTGCCCTGCTGTTGGTGGCTAGTAGTTGAATAATTGGATAGGTGAACATTTGGTAGCTTACAGGATCTGATTATAACTTAGATACATAATGAGAAATAATTTGCATACACAGTATAATCCATAGAGTTATTTTCAATAAAATTACTTTTAACTCTAATTAAAGGCTTAAGATGTTTGTTACTTATTCTAATTCTTTACTAAGATATTTCATATGAATTATAGATAAATTGTATGTTAGAAGTAGTATTTCTGTTAGTGTTTGTCATAAGTATACAGTGTATATTTTATTCTGATGATATTCGTTAATTGACAATTTCAGATTTTTGATCACCATACTGAAGAGGATATAGATAAAAGTGCTAACAGTGTATTGATAAAAAACCTGAGCAGGACCCCATCTAGTTGCAGCAGCTCTCTGGATTCAATCAAGGCTGATGGGACCTCTCTGGACTTCAGCAGTAAGAGCTTCATGAAGGCTAAATAATAGCAGCCATCTGCTTACTTAACTAATATTAAGTAGCTTTCAGTTCAGGAAATATTTGAATGTTGTATATGCCTTTTTGGGGTTATAAAAAGTTGATCAGTAAAATAATATTTAGTTTATTTTTAATTCTTAGTTATTGTAATGCACTGAGAAGTGACATACTACAGAGAAATAGAGTGATTTCCTTCATGGGCTTATAACCAGTGGAGAAACACTGGAGCCTTAAAACTATTATATACTTTGCCCTGCTACATGACTGTCTTCCCAGAAAGATCCCAGTGGGTGGCTTCAGGATCAGAAACAATCTGAATGATAACCACAATTAAGTTCACAGTTTAGTTTTGACTTGTTCATCACCAGAATTTGCTTTACTTCTAGCTTACCACAGTAGTCAAATGGAATCACAGTTTCTCAGAGATACTATTTGTGAAGAGAGCTTGAGGGAGGTATGTTAAAATTCTTTTTCTTTTTTTTATTTATAAAGAAAAGAGGTTTAAACGTCTCGTTTCTAATACACGTAATGTTCTTGGTTTAAAAAATTTTTTTTTAATTACGAAATATTTCAAATATACAGAAGACTACTTTTCTTTGTTAAAGATCCAACATAACAATTAATTAAATGGAGTAGAAGTCACGATTAAAAGGTATTTGTTTTGGCTGGGCATGGTGGTTCATGCCTGTTATCCCAGCAACATGGAGCCTGAGGCAAGAGAATCACTTGAGCCCAGGAGTTAAAGGCTGCAGTGAGCCATGATCACACAACTGTACCCCAGGCTGGGTGACAGAGCAAGGCCTTGTCTCAAAAAAAGAGAAAAAATGATGTATGTTTTGGGTTTTGGGATTTTTAAAACTTTGTTATTCAATAACCTTAAGAAATGATCTTAGATAAAATCTGCTCATGTATAGCCTGCAGATATCTGGATAATATTTCCATAAATGTATACAAGATACCTTAAGCTTTTAGAAACAAATGAAGTGGTTATATATCAAAGTGAGATCACATTGAATGGTCATGCAAACTTTTTTTTTCTTTTCTCAGAAACTCCAAGATGGGAGAATAACAATAAGGGAGTTCTTTATACTTCTCCAGGTCCACATCTTGGTACAGAAACCCCGACAGAGCAATCTCCCAGGCAATGTAAGTGCAGTTTCTTGGCAAACTGGTTATCTCAGTTAAAATATATTGCACTTTTTACTAAACTGCATCAAAGCAAACATTTATTTAAAAGCACAAAAAGAATGGAAGAGAGCAAATTTTCCTATAGAGAGTTTTCTTTTTTTTTTTCCTTTTTTTTTTTTTGAGATGGAGTCTCGCTCTGTTGCCCAGGCTGGAGTGCAGTGGCGCGATCTCGGCTCACTGCAACCTCTGCCTCCTGGGTTCAAGTGATTCTCTTGCCTCAGCCTCCTGAGTAGCTGGGACTACAGGCGCGTGCCACCATACCCGGCTAATTTTTGTATTTTTGTAGAGACAGGGTTTCACCATATTGGCCAGGCTGGTCTTGAACTCCTTACCTCGTGACCCACTCGCCTCAGCCTCCCAAAGTGCTGGGTTTACGAGCGTGAGCCACTGCACCCGGCCGAGAGTTTTCTTACAGTAGAGAGATTCGTGGTTAGCATAAACAAAAAACAAAAATTTTCACATGGATTTTTTTAATCATGGATTTTGATAAGATAAAATTTGAATTTTCCCTTCATTCCTTGCCATCTATTTTTTTGATACATTTTCCTGATTACGAAACTAACAGGTGCTTTTTCCTCCATTATAAAAATCTAAGGGTAGCGGAGGTTTTTAATGAACAGTTTTCAAAATCAAAAATATGTAAACTGGATACAGTGGCAGGTGCCTGTAATCACAGCTACTCAAGAGGCTGAGGTGGAAGAATCACTTCAAGGCAGGAGTTTGAGGCCAGCCTGGGCAACATATCAGTATCCTGTCTCAAAAAATTTAAGATCATAGAATATTTGAATAATACAATCAACGATCTCAATTGAAAAGATTAATAGAAAAACTTATATTCCTTACATAGGAATGTTTTTTCTTTTAAGTCTATCAGACATTTCCAAAAGTTAGTTATACTCTTGGCCACAAAGAAAACATTAATAAATTTTTAAAAATGGAGGTTTTACAGAGACTACATCATCTAATCTTGATCCAATACAATTAGAACTAATAAAAGAACCAAAACATTCTGAGATTCTTAGGAATTAAGAAACACAGTATCTTGTAGATGAAGCATCCCCAACCCCTGGGGTTAGGAACTGGGCCAAACAGCAGGAGGTGAATGGTGGTGGAGTGAGCAAAGCTTCATCTGTATTTACAGCCACTTCCCATTGCTTGCATTACCAACTGAGCTCTGCCTCCTTTCAGATCAGCAGCAGCATTATGTTCTCACAGAAGCACGAACCCTATTGTGAACTGCACACACGAAGGATCTAGGTTGTGCACCCCTTATGAGAATCTAATGCATGATGATCTGTCAGTGCCTCCCATCACCCCCAGATGGGACCGTCTAGTTGCAAGAAAATAATCTTAGGGCTCCCACAGATTGTATATTATGATGAGTTGTATAATTATTTCATTATATATTACAATGTAGTAATAATAGAAATAAAGTTCAGACTGGGCATGGTGGCTGACACCTGTAATCCCAGCACTTTGGGAGGCCCAGGCAGACAGATCGCCTGAGCTTAGGAGTTCAAGACCAGTCTGGCCAACATGGCTGAACCCGTCTCTAAAACAATACAAAAATTAGCTGGGCATGGTGGCACACACCTGTAGTCCCAGCTACTCAGGAGGCTGAGGTGGGAGGATGGCTTGAGCCCAGGAAGTGAAGGTTGCATTAAGCCAAGATTGCACCACTGCACTCCAGCCTAGGCAACAGAGCTGGACCCTGTCTCAAAAAATAAAAATAAAAAAAAAATAAAAACAAGGAAGTTCGCAATAAATGTAGTGTGCTTGAATCATCCTGAGACTATCCCCTCTTCCTGGTCCTTGGAGGAATTGTCTTCCATGAAATTGGTCCCTGGTGCCAAAAAGGTTGGGGACTGCTGTAGTAGACAACATAGTTGGGTAAAAAAAAAACAGGAAACACTTATAGATAACTCCTAGATCAAAGAAGTCGAAACTATTTCTAAGTAAAGGAGAATATTTAATGGCTAATCTGTGGGACATACAGCAAAAGCTATACTTAGCAGGAATTAAAAGCCTTAGATATCTTTGTTATCGTGGAGTCTAAAACTAAAGGAATTTTTATTTATTTATTTTTTATTTTTAGAGACGAGATCTTGCTATGTTGCCCAGGCTGGTCTTGAGCTCCTGGGCTTAAGCAGTCCACCCACCTTGGCCTCCTAAAGTGCTAGGATTACAGGCATGAGCCACCATGCCCAGCCAAGATATTAATACTCATAATATCCACAAAAAAGATAGGAAGATAGAATTAATATAGGTAAAAAGTGGAGCTAATGAAATAGAAAACAAAAATTGATGGAAAGGATAAATCCAGGCCAGGCATGGTGGCTCACACTTGTAATTTCAGCACTTTGAGAGACCAAGGCAAGAGGAATGCTTGAGCTCAGGAGTTTGATACCAGCCTCAGGAAAACAGGGAGACCCTGTTTCTACAGAAAATTTTAAAATTAGCCAAGTGTAGTGGCCTGTGCCTGTGGTCCCAACTACTCAGGAGGCTGTCATGGGAGGATCTCTTGAGCCCAGGGGTTCAAGGCTGCAGTGAGCCATGATTGTACCACTGCCCTCCAGCCTGGTCAACAGAACAAGACCCCATCTCAAAAAAAAAAAGAATAAATCCAAAAGCTATACTTTGAAAAGACAATAAAATAAGAAAACTCCTGAAGAGTCTAATTAAGAAGAAACAAGCAGCTGCGCACAGTGGCTGGTGTCTGTAATTCTAGCTACGTGGGAGGCTGAGGAGGGAAGATCACTTGAAACCAAGAGTTCAAGATCAGCCTGGGCAACATAGCGAGACCCCCCCGCCCACATCTTTTAATTAAATGAGTGAATGAAAAAAGAGAAAGCTAAAATATAGAAGATTAAGAAAGAAAACATACTCATAGATTAAAAGAGACTAAAATAATTTTTTGCTGGGTGCCATGGCTCACATCTGTAATCCCAACACTTTGGGAGGCAGAGGCGGGAGGATTGCTTGACCCTAGGAATTTGAGACCAGACCAGGCAACAGGTGAAATCCTGTACAGAATAATTAGCCAGGCCTGGTGGCATGTGCCTGTAGTCCCAGCTACTCGGGAGGCTGAAGTGGGATTATGACTTGAGCCCAGCAGGCAGAACTTGCAAGGAGCCAAGATTGTACCACTGCACTCCAGCCTTGGAGATAGAGCCGGACCCTGTCTCAAAAAAAAAAAAAAAACCAAAAGAAGAACGTGAAAAGGCAACCCACAGAATGTGAGAAAACAGTTGAAATCATACATCTGATAAGAAGCTTTATCCAAAATATATAAGGAACTCTTACAACTCAGTAATAAAAATACAATCCAATTTAGGCCTGGCTTGGTAGCTCATGCCTGTAATCTTAGCACTTTGAGGGGCCTAGACTAGAGGATTGCTTGAGCTCAGGAGTTTGAGACCAGCCTGGGCAACATAGTGAGACCCCATTTCTATTTAAATAAATAAATAAAACATAGTGAGACTCTGTCTCTATTTAAATAAATAAATAAAATACAACCCAATTTAAAAATGATCAAAGGATCTGAAAAGATATTTTTCCAAAGAACAGTCATGTGCTGCATAAGGACGTTTTGGTTAACAACGGACCACATATATACACAGGGGGTCCCATAAGATTTTTATGGAGGCCAGGCATGGTGGCTCACACCTATAATTCCAGCGCTTTGGGAGGCCAAGGCGGGTGGGTCATTTGAGGCCAGGAGTTTGAGACCAGCCTGGCCAACAGGGCGAAACTGCATCTCTACAAAAATTACAAAAATTAGCCAGGCATGATGGCAATGTGCCTGGAGTCCCAGCTACTGAATCGCTTGAACCCAGGAGGCGGAGGCTGCAGTGAGCCGAGGTCACGCCACTGCACTCCAGCCTGGGCGACAGAGCAAAACTGTCTCAAAAAAAAAAAAAAAAAAAATTGTAATGGAGCTGGAAAATTCCTATTGCCTAGTGACATTGTAATGTAGCACAACACATTACTCACATGTTTGTGGTGATGCTAATGTAAACCTGCGCTGCCATTCCTGTTAAAGGGTAGTACGTATAATTATGTACAGTAACATAATACTTGATAATGATAACGGACCATTAGGTTGCTGTTTTATGTATTTACTATACTGTACTCTTCATTGTTATTTTATTTTTTTGAACCAGAATCTCACTTTGTCACCCAGGCCAGAGTGCAGTGACCTTGGCTCACTGCAGCCTCAACCTCCTGTGCTCAAGTGATTCTCTTGCCTCAGCCTCCCAAGTAGCTAGGATTATATGCACAAGCCACCACACCTGGCTAATTTTAAAATATTTCTTAGAGATGGGGTCTCGGTATGTTGACCAGGCTGGTCTCAAATTCCTGGCCTCAAGCAATCCTATTTTGCCTCTCAAAGTGCTGGGATTGCAGGTGCAAGCCACCATGTCCAGCCCTTATTGTTATTTTAGAGTATACTCCAACTTATAAAATAAAACAAGTTAACTGTAAAACAGCCTCAGGCAAGTCCTTCAGGAGTTATTCCAAAAGAAGGCATTGTTATCATAGGAGATGATAGCTCCATGGGTGTTATTATTTCTCAAGACCTTCCAGTAGGACAAGAAGTGGAGGTGGAAGACAATGATATTAATGATCTTGACCCTGTGTAGGCCTAGGCTAACATGTGTGTTTGTATCTTAGGTTTTTGTTGTTGTTGTTGTTTGTTTGTTTTGAGATGGAGTTTCTCTCTTATTGCCCAGGCTGGAGTGCAGTGGCATGATCTCGGCTCACTGCAACCTCCACCTCCCAGGTTCAAGCGATTCTTCTGCCTCAGCCTTCCAAGTACCTGGGATTACAGGCACATGCCACCACACCTGGCCAATTTTTGTATTCTTAGTAAAGACAGGGTTTCACCCTTTTGGCCAGGCTGGTCTCGAACTCTTGACCTCGTGATCTGCCCACCTCAGCCTGCCAAAGTGCTGGGATTACAGGCATGAGCCACCACGCCTGGTGCATGAATATACTTTAAAATTCATTTAATTGTATACTTAAATGGATGGATTGCATTTTATGTGAATTGTATCTCTATAAAGCTGTTTAGAAACAAATCAATTACTGGAGAATTATATATTTGAATGTGAAAGGTAAATCAAGGATAGAAATTGGGAAGATGGGCACACCTCTTTTGGGCCTCAGCCTCATTACCATGATAGCTGCCAGTAGAATCCTCTTGCCTCAGCTGTAGATAGGGAGGAGAAAGGAGCTTAGGTGTGCATCCAGGGACTGATTTTCTACTTTTCTTACAAAGGGAAAGTAGAAAGAGTATCAGGAGACCAAGACCAAACAGAGGAGAGCAGAGGGGAAGGATAGGAACAGGGAGGATGCTGGCAGGGTGAAGGAGGGACAGGATGCTTTAGGAATTGGTCCTTGACAGATTGATGTTATGAATCTTCTCCTTTCCTCCCAGGTCTTGCTGAAGTCAGGAGGGGCAGTAATAGGAAAATATATCTGGGAACAAACCTATCAAAATGGAAAGAGAGTTCAGGGTACTTCAAGAAAGAAGTTGAAAATCCCAAAATAGGAAAAGGCCAAAGAGATGGATTATATGTGGACCATGGAAAATGAGGTTCATGGCTGTGGGCATCTGTTTCAGGATTTTTTTTTTTTTTTTTTTTTTTTTTTTTTTTGAGATGGAGTTTTGCTTTGTCACCCAGGCTAGAGTGCAGTGGCGCGATCTCGGCTCACTGCAACCTCCACCTCCTGGGTTCATGCCATTCTCCTGCCTCAGCCTCCCGAGTAGCTGGAACTACAGGTGCCTGCCACCATGCCCGGCTAATTTTTTGTATTTTTTTTTAGTAGAGACAGGGTTTCACTGTGTTAGCCAGGATGGTCTCGATCTCCTGACCTCGTGATCTGCCCACCTCAGCCTCCCAAAGTGCTGGGATTACAGTCGTGAGCCACCATGCCCGGCCTGTTTCAGGATTTGTTTTTTGAGACGGAATTTCACTCTTCTTGCCCAGGCTGGAGTGCGGTAGCATGATCTCGGCTTACCGCAACCTCCGCCTCCCGGGTTCAAGCAATTCTCCTGCCTCAGCCTCCCAAGTAGCTAGGATTACAGGCATACACCACCACGCCTGGCTAATTTTGTATTTTTAGTAGAGGCAGGGTTTCCCCGTGTTGGTCAGGCTGGTTTCAAACTCCCGACCTCAGATGATCCGCCCGCCTCAGCTTCCCAAAGTGCTGAGATTATAGGCGTGAGCCACCGCACCCACCTGGGGAATGTATTCTTGAGGCAGGGGGAGAGATGTGTGCCAGCCCTCATAGACATGTACACAGCTCCAATATATACGTACAGTTGCAGGAACTCAGTTGGCGGCACTAGCAGAAGGTGCTATTGTAGAGGCCCATGACCCCTTGCATGCTCATGTAGTGACTCAGGCCAAAGCACTATAACTCACATCCCCTAGTAAGGGTGAGGAACTGTTTTTGTTGTTTGTTTTTTGTTTTATTTGAGACGGAGTCTCGCTCTGTCACCCAGGCTGGAGTGCACTTCCCGGGTTCAAGTGATTCTCCCTGCCTCAGCCTCCCCAGTAGCTGGGATTACAGGCACCCACCACCATGCCTGGCTAATTTTTGTATTTTTAGTAGATATGGGATTTCGCCATGTTGACCAGGCTGGTCTCGAACTCCTGACCTCTGGTGATCTGCCTGCCTCGGCCTCCCAAAGTGCTGGGATTACAGGCATGAGCCACCGCACCCAGCTGGTTGAGAAATTATTGCAAGCGCTCCTGCTAGGCTTGAAGTTCTCAGGTGCTGATTATGTATAAGTTGGACACTACTTAATCATAGTAAGTCCAGGAGAGGAGGGTGGCTTTATACGTGGTGCTGAATTCAAGGTGCAGCAATTAATCCACCCACTGCATACAGCATAGGCAACTGCATTCAATATGTGCCTGCTGTGCATGAGCCTAATATTCATTGGCACTTTTATTCCTGGCAGATCTCTGGGAATGTGGTCTTGTGCTTCACTTCATGTGTTATGAAAGTTTATGATGAAACCTTTTTAAAACAATTTTAGTATTATAGAAAATTTCAAACATATCAGAAAATAGAGAATAGTTGTATTAACCCCCTGTATGTCTGTCACCCAACTTCAAAAATTATCAACTCTAGTCTTGGTGCTATGGCTCATCCCTGTAATCCCAGTACTTTGGGAGGCCTAGGCAGGAGGATCACTTGAGGTGAGGTCAGGAGTTCGAGACCAGCCTGGCCAACCTGGTGAAACCCCCCTCTACCAAAAAAATACTAAAATTAGCTGAGAGTGGTGGTGCATGCCTGTAGTCCCAGCTACTTGTGAGGCTGAAGTGGGAGAATCACTTGAACCCGGGAGATGGAGGCTGCATGAGCTGACATCGCGCCACTGCACTCCAGCCTGAGCAACAGAGTGAGACCTTGTCTCAAAATTATCAACTCTTGTTTTTTCTCTACCTAACCCTCCATTTCCCCTCCCCCCATTATTGTGAAGCAAATCCCAAGCATCATCAATCAATCTGTAAGTATTTCAATGTGTATTCCCTAAAAAGGTGAAGACTCTTATTTTAAAAACATATCCAATATAATCATAACCTAAAATGGTTAATTATTCAGTCAGTGTTTACATTTCCTTGATCGTCTTATGCCTTTTTTTTTTTTTTTTCCCCAGTTTGTTATCTTGGGATCCAAATGAGATTCAAACATTGCCAATTAGTTGAAATCCCTCTCTAGTCTTATAATCTATAAGGTCCTTTTCCATCTCTCTTTTTCTTTTTTTTTTCTTTCTTTTTTTTTTTGTATTTTTAAAATTTTTTTTAATCTTCACTTTTTTTCTTTCCTTCCTTCCTTTTAATGAAGAAACCAGATTTTTCTTGTAGAGTTTACCACAGTCCAGATGTTGCTAATTGTGCATACCCAAATATTTCTCTGCCCTTGTTTTTTTTGTAAATTAATATAGGCTTGATCAGATTAACAGCGTTTTTTTTTTTCAAGTTTACTTTATCGTTGTAATTCCATTAGGAAATAGATAATGTCTGGTGATGACGTGTATGCAGCCATTAATTCATTAGGGGTTGTAAAGAAGTGATATACTCCAGGTTGAGCATCCCTAATCCAAAAAATCAAAAATCTGAAATGCTCTAAAACCCACAATTTTTTAGTGCTGACGTGACAACACAAATGGAAAATTTCACACCTGACCTCATGTAATGGGTTGCTATTAAAATGTACTGTGAGTCAGGAATGATGGTGATGCCGAACAGCCACAGATAGTCCACATGGGTGGCTGAGGTAGTGATACCTTTGCTTTATGATGGTTCAATGTATATAAGCTTTGTTTCATGCAGATGATTTAAAATATTGTATGAAATTACTGTCAGGCTATGAGTATAAGATATATATGAAACATAAATTAATGTCATGTATAGACAGGTTCCATCCCCAAGATATGTCATTATGTGTATGCAAATATTCCAAAAATCTGAAAAAAAAATCCAAAATACTTGGCTGGGCATGGTGGCTCACACCTGTAATCCCAGCACTTTGGGACGCCAAGGCAGGCAGATTGCCTAAGCTCAGGAGTTCAAGACCAGCCTGGGCAACACAGTGAAACCCTATCGCTACTAAAAATACAAAAAAAATTAGCCGGGCCTGGCAGCATGCACCTGTAGTCCCAGCTACTCGGGAGACTGAGGCAGGAGAATTGCTTGAACCTTGAACCCAGGAGGCGGAGGTTACAGTGAGCCAAGATCACGCCACTGCACTCCAGCCTAGATGACAGAGTGAGACTCTATCTCAAAAGAAAGAAAGAGAGAGAGAGAGAGAGAGAGAGAGGGAGGGAGGGAGGGAGGGAGGGAGGGAGGGAGGGAGGGAAGGGGGAGGGGGAGGGAGGGGAGGGGAGGGGAAGGGAGGGGAGGGGAGGGGAAGGAAGGGGAGGGGAGGGGAGGGGAAGGAAGGGGAGGGGAGGGGAAGGAAGGGGAGGGGAGGGGAGGGGAAGGAAGGGGAGGGGACGGGAGGGGAGGGGAGGGGAGGGGGAAAACATAATCTGGGTTCTGGTGTTGTCATTATTTAGAGATGGGGTCTCACTTCCTCACCATGCCCAGCTAAAGTTTAAAAACTTTTAAAGACAAGCTCTTGCTTTGTTTCTCAGGCTGATCTCAAGTGATCCTCCTGCCTCAACCTCCTGGGATTACAGCATGAGCCATTGTGCCCAGGTCTGCCATTTTTTTTTCTTTTCTTTCTTTTTTTTTTTTTTTGAGACAGAGTCTTGCTCTGTCACCTAGTCTGGAGTGCAGTGGTGCGATCTCGGCTCACTGCAACCTCCACCTCCCGGGTTCAAGTGATTTTCTCACCTCAGCACCCCCAGTAGCTGGGATTACAGGTGCCCGCCACCACGCCCGGCTAATTTTTGTATTTTTTAGTAGAGATGGGGTTTCGCCAGGTGGGCCAGGCTGGTCTTCAGCTCCTGACCTCAGGTGATCCACCTGCCTTGGCCTCCCAAAGTGTTGGGATTACAGGCGTGAGCCACAGCTCCTGGCTGCCATTTCTTTTTTTTTTTTTCTTTCTTTTTTTTTTTTTTTGAGACGCAGTTTCACTCTTGTTGCACAGGCTGGAGTGCAATGGCACTGTCTCTGCTCACCGCAACCTCCGCCTCCCGATTTCAAGTGATTCTCCTGCCTCAGCCTCCCGAGTAGCTGGGATTACAGGCATGTGCTACCACATCCGGCTAATTTTGTATTTTTAGAAGAGACAGGGTTTGTCTATTGTTGGTCAGGCTGGTCACCAACTCCCAAACTCAGGTGATCCACCTGCCCTGGCCTCCCAAAGTGCTGGGATTACAGGCATGAGCCACTGCACCCCGCCTGCCATTTCTTTTTTAACCAGTACATATAGTTTTGATTTTTATGTATAATTCTAGCCTTAAAAATCCTTTTTTTTTTTTTTTTTTTGGCTGGGTGCAGTGGCTCATGCTCGTAATCCTAGCACTTTGGGAGACCAGAGGAAGAGGATCACTTGATCTAGGAGTTTGAGACCAGCCTGGGCAACGTAGCAAAACCCCATAACTAAAAAAAAAAATTTTGGCCCGGCATGATGGCTCATGTCTATAATCCCAGCACTTTGGGAAGCCGAGGTGGGCAGATCACCTGAGGCCAGGAGTTCGAGACCAGTCTGGCCAACATGGTGAAACCCCGTATCTACTAAAAATACAAAAGTAGCCGGGCCTGGTGGCACACACCTGTAATCCCCGTTACTGTGGAGGCTGAGGCAGGAGAATCGCTTGAAGCCGCAAGGTGGAGGTTGCAGTGAGCTGAGATCACACCACTTCACTCCAGCCTGGGCAACAAGAGCAAAACTTCATCTCAAAAAAAAAAAAAAAAGGAAAAAAAAATTTTTTTTAATTAGCCAAGCATGGTGGCTGGCATGCACCTGTAGTCCCAGCTAATTGGCAGGCTGAGGTTGGGGGACTGCTTGATCCCGGGAGGCTGAGGCTGCAATGAGCCGTGATCACACCATTACACTGCAGCCTAGGCAACAGCTAGACCCCGTCTCAAAAAAAAAAAAAGGCTAGTCATAGCTGGAGACAGTGGCTCACATCTGTAATCCCAGTGCTTTGGGAGGTTGAGGCAGGAGAATCACTTGAGGCCAGGAATTCAAAACTATCCTGGGCAACATAGCAAGACCCCATCTCTACAAAAAATTTTAAAATTAGCCAGGCGTGGTGACACACCTGTAGTCCTAGCTACTGGAGAGGATGAGGCAGGAAGATCGCTTGAGCCTAGGAGTTGGAGATTCAGTTGTGGGGTTTTGTTTGATTTTTGTAAATAAGGAGCTGACTTGATTTTTTTCTTTTCTTTTCTTTCTTTTTTTTTTTTTTTTTTTTTTTGAGATGGAGTCTTGCTCTGTTGCCCAGGCTGGAGTGCAGTGGCGCAATCTCGGCTCACTGCGGCCTACACCTCCCGGGCTCAAGTAATTCTCCTGCTTCAGCTTCTGGAGTAGCTGGGACTACAGGTGTGCACCACCATGCCCAGCTAATTTTTGAATTTTTAGTAGAGACAGGGTTTCACCGTATTGGCCAGGCTGGTCTCAAACTCCTGACCTCAAGTGATCTGCCTGCCACCTCCCAAAGTGCTGGGATTACAGGTGTGATCCACCGTGCCCGGCCCTGACTTGATTTTATCAATACTGCATCAAGGACATCAAAGCCATTGGATTAGTTCTATAAAACATTTTTAAATAACCAAATTTTCACTGCTTTATTTTATAATTGGAGGATATGCCAGAAAAGTTTGAGTTCAGCCTGGGATAGAGTAAGGATTATGGCTAGAGAATGGGAATAGTTACTAGGAAACTGGCTTAAAAAAAAAATTAAAAAGGGTTCCTGGTAAGTTTGAATTTTTAGGTAATATTTATTTTCTTAACGCAAAGCCATTTTCAAATTACTGTCATTCCCATGTGAGTAAGAACAACCACAGTTCCAATAAACATCTATGGGGAAAGGGACTTAGAAGTCAGAGACTTGAATTCAGATTCCAATTTTTTGTTTACTGGCATTATGAACTTGAGTATTCAAATTTTTCTTTGTAGAACATTTTAAAATAGGCACTCTGAAATTTGAGTTAATTGTTAAATATGGTTTTGTCTGCAAGATACCAGTTCTCAGGGACTGAATTTTTTTTTCCAGTTTACTGTAAACACACCACCTACTCCAGAAGACCTGATGTTAAGTCAATATGTTTACCGACCCAAGATACAGATTTATAGAGAAGATTGTGAGGCTCGTCGCCAAAAGATTGAAGAGTATGAAAGCTTTAATTTTTGTGTGTTTTTTTGAGGGGAGGGATCAGTGAATAGTTTGTGTGGTAAGGTTTTGATTAGAATAATGCTGGCATGGGGTAAAATTGATGGCATTAATTGGCAGTGTGATGTGGGAGAAAGAGCTTTGGCCTCGTAGTCAGATTGAAGCTCAGTCTTGGCTTCAACACTAGCTGTGTAACCTTGGGTAAGTCATTTAACCTTCATTTCCAAATCCTTAAAGTGAGGATAATAAAGCCTACTCAGCCAATAGATATGAACAATAGAAATGGCATATATAAATTGTTTTCATACCATTCTTAGGAAAAAGTAGGTCCTTATTAAGAATAAACAGTAATTTTTAGATTATGATATCATAAGTTGATTGCTAGAGAACACCTTCAAAAGAAAATAGCCTTTAGAGATTTATGCAAGTTGAGTAACCTTAATGTGGAAATCGGAAATCTGAAATGCTCCAAAATCCAAAACATTTTAGCCACCAACATGATGCAGGTGGAAAATTCCACACATACGTAAGTACTTTACACAAACTTTTTCATGCACAAAATTGTTTAAAATATTGTGTAAAATTACCCTCAAACTATGTGTACAAGGTATATATGAAACATAAATGAATTTCACGTTTAGGCTTGGGTTTCACCTGCAAGGTGTCTCGTATATCCGAATAGTCCAAAATCCAAAACACTTCTGGTCCCAAGCATTTCAGATAAGGGATACTCAATCTATATATAGTGCCTGAAATCAGATTGCCTTTGAGTTTATAATTTTACCACATTTATGCTTGTTTACATATATAAAATAACATGGTTTTACATAGAAGATAGCTCATTGCTATGGTATACGTAAATACTGCAGACTGATTTACAAATTAGATATATCTAGATTCCCATAGGTAAATCAGACTGTAAAACTCAAAATAATGTTTATGTCATACTTATCTGGGACTATCCAATTAAATTTGAACCAATCTAACAGAAAAGAAATAAAATAATCTTTAAGAATTATCTGGGTTTTAGAAGTAGAAGAAAAAGAATATTAAAAATTTTTCAAAAGAATTACGTAGTTTTGGCCGGGCGCAGTGGCTCACACCTGTAATCCCAGCACTTTGGGAGGCCGAGGTGGGTGGATCACGAGGTCAGGAGATTGAGACCATCCTGGCTAACACAGTGAAACCCCGTCTCTACTAAAAATACAAAAAATTAGCCAGGTGTGGTGGCGGGCACCTGTAGTCCCAGCTACTCGGGAGGCTGAGGCAGGAGAATGGCACGAACCCGGGAGGTGGAGCTTGCAGTGAGCTGAGATCGCACCACTGCACTCCAGCAGCTTGGGCCAAAGAGCGAGACTCAGTCTCAAAAAAAAAAAAAAAAAAAAAAAGAATTACGTAGTTTTAAAATCAGAAATTTAAGATTTTTCAGATTTTCCTGATTCTGTTCATTTAACAAATATTTATTGAGCACCTACATATGCCAGGTACTATACTAGGCACTGGGGTTCATCACCGAAAAAACTGGCAAATTTTGTATCTTCATGTTGTTGGAAAGAGTTGGCTGTGTCAGGATTTCCCTGAGAATGTTTGTTTGTTTGTTTCTTTGTTTATTTTAATTGAGACAGAGTCTCGCCCTGTTGCCCAGGCTGGAGTGCAGTAGCACCATCTCGGCTCACTGCAACCGCTGCATCCTGGGTTCAAGCGATTCTCTTGCCTCAGCCTCCCGGGTAGCTGGGATTACAGGTGCCCACCAACATGCCAGGCTAATTTTTGTATTTTTAGTAGAGATGGGGTTTCACCATGTTGGCCAGGCTGGTCCTGAACTCCTGACCTCAAGTGATCTACCCACCTCAGCCTCCCAAAGTGCTGGGATTACAGGCATGAACCACTGCACCAGCTGAGAATGTTTATTTTGAATGAAACAGGATCTTACACTCAGTGAGCAGTAGGTTTAGGTGTGCTTTACTCTTTGATTTTGCATCTGTGTGCCTGCATATGTCCTCTACAAGAGATATTCTATCTCTGTTAGAAATTTATTTTCTCCGTTTATTAACAAAAGACTAATATATATTGAGACTATCATGGCTTTGCTGCTTTTATAGATGCTATTCTAAAAATGTGAAATATGACTTTGAACTGAATTGGAAACTTTTATTTTATTTTTTATTTTTATTTTTGAGATAGAGCCTCACTCTGTCACCCAGGCGCGATCTCGGCTTACTGAGAACTCTGCCTCCTGGGTTCATGCTATTCTCCTGCCTCAACCTCTACTACTACAGGCACCTGCCACCATGCCTGGCTAATGTTTTGTATTTTTAACAGAGACGAGGTTTCACCGTATTAACCAGGATGGTCTCGATCTCCTGACCCCGTGATCCACCTGCCTTAGGCCTCCCAAAGTCCTGGGATTACAGGCGTGAGCCACCACGCCTGGCTGGGAACTTTTATTAAAATAATATACAAAAAAATTAGATGGGCGTGGTGGCACACGCCTGTAGTCCTAGCTACTCGGGAAGCTGAGGCAAGAGAATTGCTTGAACCCAGAAGGTGGAGATTGCAATGAGCCAAGATTGTGCCACTGCACTCCAGCCTGGCAGCCTGGCAACAGGGTGAGACTCCATCTCAAAAAAAATCAAATAATAATAGCTACAACTTTATAGCAGCGATCATTGACAGACCTTAGGATTCTTTATAAGCAAAATGTTTCACATTGGAACAAGTTGGTAGGTTGAGATGAGAATTCTCTTAGTGATAGAAGTTTTTTTGATGTATGACATTCTTGAACTGCCATTCTTCAAGTGAATAATCAGGCTTTTCTTGAATGAATTCCCCTTTTATTATGTAGAAAAAAACTAGGAAGAATTAAATTAAGCATGATTGTAGATCTGAGCTGGTTCATTCAAGCTGGCTTCTGAACCCTGTGCTTGAAGGGGTGGCCTGCCCGTCCACACTTGTGGGTATTTCTAGTCGGATGGGACGAGAGACTGAGAAAAGAAATAAGACACAGAGACAAAGTATAGAGAAACAACAGTGGGCCCAGGGGACCGGCACTCAGCATACCAAGGACCTGTGCTGGCACCGGTCTCTGAGTTCCCTCAGTTTTTATTGATTATTATCTTCATTATTTCAGCAAAAAGGAATGTAGTAGGAGAGCAGGTTGATAATAAAGACAAAAACTTGTAAGCAATAGAATCTACGTCATAATTAAGTTTAAGGGAAGGTACTGTGACTGGATGTACACGTAAGCCAGATTTATGTTTCCACCCAAACATCTCAGTGGAGTAAAGAATAACAAGGCAGCATTGCTGCAAACATGTCTCGCTTCCCACCATAGGGCGGTTTTTCTCCTATCTCAGAATTGAACAAATGTACAATCGGGTTTTATACCGAGACGTTCAGTTCCCAGGGGCAGGCAGGAGACAGTGGCCTTCCTCTATCTCAACTGCAAGAGGCTTTCCTCTTTTACTAATCCACCTCAGCACAGACCATTTACGGGTGTCGGGCTGGGGGACGGTCAGGTCTTTCTCATCCCACGAGGCCATATTTCAGACTATCACATGGGGAGAAACCTTGGACAATACCCCACTTTCAAGGGCAGAGGTCCCTGCAGCTTTCCGCAGTGTATTGTGCCCCTGGTTTATTGAGACTAGAGAATAGCGATGACTTTTACCAAGTATACTGCTTGTAAACATTTTGTCAACAAGGTACGTCCTGCACAGCCCTAGATCCCTTAAACCTTGATTTCATACAACACATGTTTTTGTGAGCTTCAGGTTGGGTCAAAGTGGCTGGGGCAAAGTGGTTGGGGCAAAGCTACAAATTAACAACATCTCAGCAAAGCAGTTGTTCAAAGTACAGGTCTTTTTCCAAATGGAGTCTCTTAAGTCTTTCCTTTCTACATAGACACAGTAACAGTCTGATCTCTTTCTTTTCCCTACAGTGCTAATTAACTTTTCCGTATTTTAGATTAAAGCTTTCTGCATTGAACCAAGATAAGCTGTTGGTTGATATAAATAAGAACCTGTGGGAAAAAATGAGACACTGCTCTGACAAAGAGGTACTTTTGTCTCATTTTCTGAATGAGAATCAGTAAAGACATTTCTGAACGATGTTTATTGTGAAATGAGTAACTGTTACTTGGTCACAGTGATGAGTTATTTAACTGATTTTTTAGGTGTAATGTGGTACCAAGGTCTTATTTAATTATACACAATTGTTAATATATAATCTTTTCAAACCTGAGATGATCAATTTAATATATGAAATATAGTTGAAGTTTATTTAGAGTTCCCTCCTTGCTATTTGCCTTTCACTTAGATTTAGACGAAGAAAAGATTTACTTTAATTGATTAAATAGCAAGCGACCCATTTTATATGTGCTCTAATATATTAAAAAGTTTCATTAACTAAGAGCCTGTCATTTTCTAATTCATAATATGAATAAGTGAATTAAAGGCAGGAATCAAAACTGAAATCTTTTTTCTGGTCTTAGACAATTATATGGAATTAAACTTGCAAATGACAAATATCCTGCCTTAGGATATCCTGCCTTAGGATCGGCAAAGCCTAGCCTTCCTAGACCATTTACCTCTTCTGACTCGTTTGTTTTAGTACAGTGTTCTCTATAACTTTCCCTTCCAGCTGAAGGCCTTTGGAATTTATCTTAACAAAATAAAGTCACGTTTTACCAAGATGACTAAAGTCTTCACTCACCAAGGAAAAGTGGCTCTGTATGGCAAGCTGGTGCAGTCAGCTCAGGTAATTTGAGACAGTTAATATCATAGAAAGAAAGAGATATTAAAATTACTTTCTAGTGGTTATAGAATATGAAGAATCTTCCTTAGAAGACATGTGAATAAGACTTGGGCAAAAACTTACAATTAAGAGGTAAGGTTCAATTTGTCAAAAGTGGCAAATCCTGACATCTTGAGTAATATTGGAATAAAATTACTAATGTGGACCTATGTCTCATCTCAAATACTATTATCCATCATACATACTGAAATAAAATACATAGGATTCTGGTCTCCCATTGCTAAGGACTATACCATAGTATTATCTTCTTCATAGTCCATACTAAGCTGTATATGTATGCATATGTGTTTAAAGTAGCATTTCCCAAAATGATTAGCTTTTTTAAAAGGCTCTGCATAAAAAAACTTTCCATTGGCAAGTAAGTATGGGAAATGTTGCAAGCAATATGCCCTTTCAGAGAAATATAACTTTTTTAAGTCTAAGCATTAATGCTGTAATTCTTTTTGACCACTGTTTCCCATGTTTAGTTCATCATAGAAATGTTTTTAAGTAATAAATATTAATATATTGTATTCCATGGAACACCTATAGAAATGCTAAAATAAAGTGCCAGAATTAGTTTTATGTCAATATGCTTTTTAAATTATTTCATTTTCTTTTAATAAAATATTTTATTAAATTTATAAAATAAACTTATTTTCCAGAGTTCTTTTGGCTAAAACTTATTTTAATAAAATTTACTTTTTTTTTTAAGTTCCAACCTAAAGCTTTGACCTTCATTTTAAGATTTGCCTGTTTGTGGGCTGGGCGCGGTGGCTCACGCCTGTAATCCCAGCACTTTGGGAGGCTGAGGCGGACGGATCACGAGGTTGGGAGATCGAGACCATCCTGGCTAACACGGTGAAACCCTTTCTCTACTAAAAATACAAAAAATTAGCCAGGCGTGGTGGCAGGCAACTGTAGTCCCAGCTAATCAGGAGGCTGAGGCAGGAGAATGGCGTGAACCCGGGAGGCGGAGCTTGCAATGAGCCCAGATGGCGCCACTGCACTCCAGCCTGGAATGAGACTCTGCCTCAAAAAAAAAAAAAAAGAGAGAGATTTGCCTGTTTGTGATCATGATAGAGCGATTATGTGAGCAATTTGAACCATTTATAATATTTTCTTTAGAGGTTTAACTTGACAGTCTATAATCTTTTGTATTTAGAATGAGAGGGAGAAACTTCAAATAAAGATAGATGAGATGGATAAAATACTTAAGAAGATCGATAACTGCCTCACTGAGATGGAAACAGGTAAAGTATTTTAAATACTTTTCCAAAAGAAAATTTAATTTTATCTAAATGCTCTCCTACAGTAGAGAATGTTGGTACCACGATATTGAAGACTTGTCTTAGCAACTTGAGATATTAAATTAGAGTAAATTGGCTGGGCACAGTGGCTCATGCCTGTAATCCCAGCACTTTGGGAGGCCGAGCCGGGCAGATCACCTGAGGTCAGGAGTTCGAGACCAGCCTGGCCAACATGGTGAAACTCCATCTCTACTAAAAATTTAAAAATTAGCTGGGCGTGGTGGTGGCCACCTGTAGTCTCAGCTACTCAGGAGGCTGAGGCAGGAGAATCGCTTGAACCCAGGATGTGCAGGTTGCAGTGAGCTAAGATTGCACCACTGCACTCCAGCCTGGGTGACAGAGTGAGACTCCATCTCAAAAAAAATAATAATAAAATAAATAAATAAATAAATTAGAGCAAATTAAAGTTCCTTTACTATAGTCATCCATGATTCAATCAAGATTTAACCTAGACTGTAATTTTGTGTTTTTTAATAGATGAATTTATCTCAGTTTGAAAGCCGTCTGTCCTTTCAGTTTGGTCTTTATAATCCCAACTTTTTAGAGTTACTCTCCTGAAACTCTTTTCTCAAAGATCACATGATTCTGCAGTCATCAGATTTTGTTCTTCTCAGTCCTTAGCCATTTTGACCTCTTTCAGCATTTGACACTGATGACTGTTCTTTTCTTCCTGAAATGTTCATCTCCCTTAATCTCTGTGACAATGCACTATCTTGACCCAGTTGTTTTCTCCTGGCTGCTCAATCCAGCTTCTCTGTTGGCCTCTCTTTCTCTAACTGATCCCTTGTGGGGATTTAGATTTTATCATCTGTTCTTTTCTATATTCTCTCCCCCAATGCTTTCATGTGCCTTAATAATTATGTGACTGATTCCCAAATTTAAATTCCTCAAGCATTTTTTGAGCGTATACTGCATGCCAGATACTGTGCTTAGTATCAGAAAAGAAATAAAAATATTTAAGACACAGATTTTGCCCTAAAGTAGCTTATAATCATTTCAGGTGAGGGCATCTTTAGCCTCTCTTTCTTGAATTCTAGACTCAATTTCTAGCTTCCTTCTGAACCTGTATGCAAAAAATATCCTTAAACACCTTAAACTGTGAATACAGCCTGGGCAACAGAGTGAGGCACTATCTCTACAAAAAACAAGAGATTAGCTCAGCGTGGCGGCACATACCTGTAGTCCTAGCTACTTGGGAGGCTGAGGCAGGAAGATCTCTTGAGCCCAGGAGGTCAAGACTACAGTGAGGCAAGATCACACCACTGCACTCCAGCCTGTGCAACAGAGCGAACTAAATAAATAAATTTAAATATATTCTCCGAACTCCAAAATAAAATCCAAAAACTTGTTCTCTCTTATAATGTTTCTCATCTTTATTTATAGCAGTCACAATTCTTATACATTGTAAAAGACTCAATACTTTCATTGTCTTTGAGGCTCTTTTGACAAGTCCTGTCATCGGCAGCTTCAGCATCTCATGTGTTTATTTTCCTTTCCTATTAAGGCTCATCTTAATTCTGAAATGTGCTATTTCAGTCTTTTAACTAATCTTTATACATTCTTACCATTATTCCACCTTTTTCCATTCCAGCCTGCACATTGCTGCCAGATTAATAATTATGAAAGACAGTTTTCATTAATGTTACTCCTTTGAAAAACTTCTGTCTTTCCATTTATTACAAAGTAAAGTCCAAACTTAATTTTTTTTTTTTTTTTTTTTGAGACGGTATTTCACTCTCGTTACCCAGGCTGGAGTCAATGGCACAATCTCTGCTCACTGCAACCTCCGCCTTCCAGATTCAAGCGATTTTCCTGCCTAAGCTTCCCGAGTAGCTGGGATTACAGGCATGCACCACCAGGCCCGGCTAATTTCTTTTTTTTGTATTTTTAGTAGAGACGGGATTTCTCCGTGTTGGTCAGGCTGATCTCGAACTCCCGACCTCCGGTGATCCGCCTGCCTCGGCCTCCCAAAGTGCTGGGATTACAGGCGTGAGCCACCGCGCCTGGCCCAAACTTAACTTTCTCTGTGGTTAGCTTAAAGAAAAAAAAAAAGTCCAAACTTCTGAGCTTGACATTTCATATCTTCTACAGTTGTTTTCAGATTTACATGATTTGTTACTACTCCCATACACCGCTTAAATTCCAACCAAACATTGCTGTTTTTATGCAGTTCTGCCACTTTTTTGATACAGAATCTCGCTCTGTCACCCAGGCTGGATTGCAGTGGCATGATCTCCGCTCACTGCAACCTCTGCCTCCTGGATTCAAGCAATTCTTGTGCCTCAGCCTCCCAAGTAGCTGGGATTACAGGCATGCACCACCACCCCCAGTTCATTTTTGTATTTTTAGTAGAGATGGTGTTTCACCATCTTGGTCAGGCTGGTCTCAACTCGTGGCCTCAAGTGATCTGCCCATCTCAGCCTCCCAAAGTGCTAGGATTACAGGCATCAGCCACTACACCTGCCTTTTTCTTTTTTTTAAAAAAAAAAAAAAAGAGAGAGAGGCAGAATCTCACTCTGTTGTCCAGGCTGGGGTGCAGTGGCATGATCATAGCTCACTGCAGCTTCAAACTCCTGGGCTCAAGGAATCCTCCTTCCTCAGCCTCCTGAGTAGTTGGGACTATAGGCACATGCCACTAGCCTGATCGTTTCTACTTTGGTCTTTGCTACTACATACTACATTCTCCTTCTGTTTTTCACCGAAGAAAGTAGTCTATTTTCCTTGAGCTCTCGTGGCTCTTTTGTTAGTACTTCTTATATTACCCATCACATCTACTTGTATTATAGTTATTTTGTATAGTTTATCTTCCTGATTAATTTATAAGCTCTGTGGAGGCAGGAATCAGCTCTTCTTTTTCTCCATCTCCTTCAGAGTCCCTAGGACTATATTTCATACAGAGTAAGTGCCTAGTACATGTTTTTTGCACTGAATTGACCATGAGTACATGAATTCCATAGTCTAAAGTTCACCGCTTTGTTGACTACCTTACTTTCTCTTTCACAGAGAAAAAAAAAAATAGAAGCCATCAGACTAGAACTTCTGAACTTCCTACTACCAAAGAAACAATCTGTCATTGTTTAATAAATTGTTTTTGATTGAATTATTCTTTTTTTTTCCTTATTTTGTTTTCTTTTTTTACTTATTTTTCACTGAATTATTCTAACACATACTGTCTACTTTAGAAACTAAGAATTTGGAAGATGAAGAGAAAGACAATCCTGTGGAAGAATGGGATTCTGAAATAAGAGCTGCAGAAAAAGGTAATTGAATTAGTTAAGGAGATAAATGGGTGTGGGGGAAGCCCTTCTGTTCTGAGTTTGTTTATATACTTCGGTGAGATTAAGTCAGAATTTTCAATAAAACAGATGATTTTTGTGGCAACATTCTAATATGTTTGTTCTGGTTTTTTTGTTTGTTTGTTTGTTTGTTTTCTGTTTCCAAAGAATTGGAACAGCTGAAAACTGAAGAAGAGGAGCTTCAAAGGTCAGCCTTCAATCAAAGTGTTAGAAAATATAATGCTAAACTACAGAAGGCTAGATGACTTCCTGCCTCCAGAGACTGACAGGATTTGGGGACATGAGTCTTGACTTAGGCTGACTCAGGGCTTCTCCACTTTAAATGGAAACCTAGAGTCCATCTTAGTCAACAGTAGTTTTGAAGCACTTATTGTTTACAGGGCATTTATCCACAACAGTGTTTCTCAAGCTTGAATACTACCAGTATCCTTTTTGTTTAATAAATATAAATATAAACAAGTATAAAATGAAGTATATATTTCTTAGGCCTATGAATCTTATTCAACTGTAAGTGTAAAAGAAAGTGAATAGAAATAATGACAAAACCACTAAAATTCTAGTTGACAACATTAATTTGGCAGGTGATAGTGTTTGGCTGAAATTAAATTGATGCTAGCAAAATGATTAACAAAGATATGTTCTGTTTAGCTCTAACAACTAAACAAAACCAAATACAGGCAAAAAAAAAAAAACAAAACTGTGACATGTCTCAGTTTTAAAGTAGATCTTATGATCTACATTATGCTTATATTTTTATATTTTTGCTTTTTATCAAAAATAAAAATGTAGTATTTAAAAATTATCTTAATATGTGAATCCCAAGGATATCTTCATGCATCCTAATTTGAAAAACAATGATTTATGCCTTTCCCGGGTAGACCCACTTCTAGATTAATGCTTATAAAAAAATAAAATAAAACTAAACTAAGAATGCAGAAATGGATGCCATACACCTAACATTATTACCTCAATGGGGAGTCATGTAACATGTGACTTCTTATCATAAACCTTTTATATTGATAGAGTCTGAATTCTCTAACAAAAGCCTTATCTCTCTGAATACCTGCTTTTATTTGCAGAAATCTCTTAGAACTGGAGATACAAAAAGAGCAGACCCTTGCTCAAATAGACTTTATGCAAAAACAAAGAAATAGAACTGAAGAGCTACTGGATCAGTTGAGGTAAGGAAATGCAGGCATCATTTGTTTGTGTTTTATTTTGTACCTCGTGGTTGTTTAAACCGATTGGAGCAATTGATGTATTTTTAATGTGTTGCTGTTTTTAACCTATGCAGTGCTGTTTCAAAAAGAGTCAGTGTACTCAACAGTAAGCTGGAAATAGAGTAGAAGAACTATGGAATTATAATTTTTCCATATTTTATACTTTTCATTACGTAGACTTGGTGTTTCTCCGATATACAACTCAAGATTGGATTCTTAGTTATTTCAAAAGCTTAAGTTTGTACATTCACAATATATGAATTGAAATATTTTCTCCCAGTCCAGTGGAAAAACATTAGCAGCTGCTGTTGGTACTGTTTGGGTGGTATCAGAAGTTCTCTTTTATGTTAATTTTAAAAATGCTTTTTTAAAATCTTGTTTATCTCTCTACAGCTTGTCTGAGTGGGATGTCGTTGAGTGGAGTGATGATCAAGCTGTATTCACCTTTGTTTATGACACGATACAACTCACCATCACCTTTGAAGAGTCAGTTGGTAAGGAGCCAAAGTGAGATAATTCTTTTACAGAAAAATGAATGGCTACACTCACTAAAGATTTCAAATCTTTATTTTACTATACTGATAACTATTGGCATGATGAGAGCACTGCTGAAAGTCTTAGAATAGTCACTTTATTGATAGCAGAATTTTATTTTATTATGTAAAGAATAAAATAAAAATGGAATTAGTGAACGTTGCCCTTTGTTGAATTACATTAAATAAAAATTTTGCTATCCAAATAATGGATAAACATATGCTACTCATGTCTATTTACTATGAGTTTCTTTCTTTTCATCTCCATCTTTCGTGATAGAGAATAGAGAATTTACCCTAATGGCTGGAGATTCTTTTTTTTTTTTTTTTTTTTTTTTTTCTCTTTTTTTACTTAAGAGTGAGGCCCTGCAGCTCACGTCTGTAATCCCAGCACTTTGGGAGGCTGAGGTGGGTGGATCATCTGAGGTCAGGAGTTTGAAACCGGCCTGACCAACATGGTGAGGCCCCGTCTCTACTAAAACTACAAAAAATGAGCTGGGCATGCACCTGTAATCCTAGTTACTCGGGAGGCTGAGACAGGAGAATCATTTGAACCCAGGACGGGGAAGTTGCAGTGAGCCAAGATTGTGCCACTGCACTCCAGCCTGGGCAACAGAGCGAAACTCTGTCTCAAAAAAAAAAAAAAAAAGTGAGGCCCTAACAAGTTAATTGGAAGTTCTGTGTGTATATGTGGGTTTATCATCTAAAAGGATAAAACCACTATATAGGGTGGAAATCACTATATGGTAACTGAACAGAGGCCCAGCTGTTTTGTTGGAGTTCACTAATTGTCAGTGTCTTTTAGGTATTTTCTCTTTAACCAATCAGCGTCAACATGGCCAACCATGGGCAAACATGGCCGTATTGGAACTTAGGATCTTCACAATCTCTGGGCCTCTAAACCTGATTCTCCTTGAAAGTTTCTTTTCTCAATGAATAGCGTTACCTTCTGTCCAGGTCCAAAATTAAAACTTAGGAATCACTCTATACCTCTTTCTCCCTTGCTGTACATATTCAAATCATCAGTAAGACATGCTTTTTGTTTTTATTTATTTATTTATTTTTATTTTTATTTATTTATTTTTTTTGAGACAGTCTCACTCTGCCACCCAGGCTGAAGTGCAGTAGTGCAATCTCTGCTCACTGCAACCTCTGCCTCCTGGGTTCAAGTGATTCTCCTGCCTCAGCCTTCCAAGCAGCTGGGATTATAGGCATGCGCCACCCCGGCTAATTTTTTTATATTTTGTGGGGATGGGGTTTCAACATGTATGTTGTCCAGGCTGGTCTCAACTCCTGACCTCAAGCGATTTGCCCACCTTGGCCTCCCAAAGTGCTGGATTACAGGCATGAGCCACAGCGCCCAACCTACTGGTTTTAATTTCTTAATATTCATCCACTGTTTTTCATCTGTTCTGTCAATAATCATCTCTAACCTAGATGACTACAGTAACATTCCAGCTGGACTTTATGGATCTTCTCCTTCTCCTCCCTGAAGCTATAGTGATTACTGAAAATCTGACTATGCACCTATTACTCTTAGGCTAATGATCAAAGTATTTGATCTAGCCTATGAAGCATTGCCTGAATTGAATTTTTCTCCTTTTCCTATCTCATACTACCTTCCTACCTCTGCACATTGGCCACAGTGGACTTCTTTTATTTCCTTAAATGATCATGGTGTTTCCTGCTCAGCCATATTCATCCTATCTCAACACCTTCATGCTGATGTTTCTTATGCCCAAACGCTGTTTTCCCCCGCTTCACTAATGAACTCCTACTAATAATTGTAAGAGCTCAGCTCTCAGTGATCAGTTTCTCACCCTTCTGTTGTATGTTCTTGCTTTCTGTGGTTTTCCTTAATAGTGCTTATCATAGTTTGTAGTTCTTGCAGTGTTTATTAGTGCAGTTATCTGTGCGTCTCCCTGAGTTGTAAGCTTCTTGAGGGCACAGGTTGAGTATGCTGTTTTTCTCATGGTATCCACAGTGCCTAACACATAGAAAATATGTAACAAAGCATTCAATAAAGAGAAAATAATCAATTCAGGAGACAGAGATAACTCTAGAGTTTGGAGGAGCGAGCAGCTATCTCAGCTACCTAAAATGTATTATAGCAATGCTAAAAGCATAACTCATTTTTACTGTATTTATACAATGATAGGAGTTGTGGGGAGATGATAGCCATTTTCCTTATATGATTGCTGAAAATAAAATTATCTTTGCACAGAAGTTAGGGGTTAAAAGAGGAGGCCTTAACAATTATAGCTGTGTACTACCTTTTAAATGTCCTTCAAAGACATACCAATCAATGTAGTTGAACAGTCTCAGGGGAGCCTTTACTAGATACAGAGAATAATGATTCAAGGATAACCCTTCAACTTCCTGTGGAAAAAACTCTGCTACACAGAAGGAGTAGGATTCTAAAGTACTGAGTTTTATGTGACTTCAAATCAGGTAGTTTAAAAAAAAAAAAAAAAAAAAACAAGGCCAGGCACGGTGGCTGATGCCTGTAATCCCAGCACTTTGGGAGGCCGAGGTAGGCGGATCACGAGGTCAGGAGATCGAGACCATCCTGGCTAACATGGTGAAACCCCGTGTCTACTAAAAATACAAAAAATTAGCCAGGTGTGGTGGCGGGCGCCTGTAGTCCCAGCTACTCAGGAGGCTGAGGCAGGAGAATCGCTTGAACCTGGGAGGCTGAGCTTGCAGTGGGCCAAGACGGCGCCATTGCACTCTAGCCTGGGAGACAAAGTGAGACTCTCTGTCTAAAAAATTTTTTAAAAATCATTATTCTGGTTTTTTCTAGTTGGTCTCCCTTTCCTGGACAAGCGTTATAGGAAGATTGTTGATGTCAATTTTCAATCTCTGTTAGACGGTAAGTTGAAAACATTTAAGTCTCTAAAAATTTGTTGGGGCTGGGCACTATGGCTCATGCCTTTAATCCCAGCACTTTGGGAGGCTGAGGCGGGTGGATCACCAGGGGTCAGGAGTTTGAGACCAGCCTGACTAACATGGTGAAACCCCGTCTCTGCTAAAAATACAAAAACTAGCCAGGTGTGGTGGCGCCCTCCTGTAGCCCTAGCTACTCAGGAGGCTGAGGCAGGAGAATCACTTGAACCTGGGAGGTGGAGGTTGTGTTGAGCCAAGATTATGCCACTGCACTCCAGTCTGGTGACAGAGTGAGACCTTGTCTCAAAAATAAAAAATAAGGCTGGGCACGGTGGCTCACGCCTGTAATCCCAGCACTTTGGGAGGCCGAGGAAGGCAGATTACGAGGTCAGGAGATTGAGACTATCCTGGTTAACACAGTGAAACCCTGTCTCTACTAAAAAATACAAAAAAATTAGCCAGGCGTAGTGGCGGGCACCTGTGGTCCCAGCTACTCGGGAGGCTGAGGCAGGAGAATGGCGTGAACCTGGGAGGCGGAGTTGGCAGTGAGCCGAGATCGCACCACTGCACTCCAGCCTGGGCGACAGAGCGAGACTCTATCTCAAAAAAAAAAAAAAAAAAAAAAAAAGGCCAGGAGCAGTGGCTCACGCCTGTAATCCCAGCACTTTGGTAGGCCGAGGTGGGCTGATCACAAGGTCAGGAGATTGAGACCATCTTGGCTAACACAGTGAAACCCCGTCTCTACTAAAAATAAAAAAACAATTAGCCAGGCGTGGTGGCTGGCGTCTGTAGTCCCAGCTACTTGGGAGGCTGAGGCAGGAGAATGGCGTGAACCTAGGAGGTGGAGCTTGCAGTGAGCCGAGATCGCGCCACTGCATTCCAGCCTGGGCAACAGAGCGAGACTCCGTCTCAAAAAAAAAAAAATTATTACGGAGTCTTGAGCAATGATTAATAGTACCTATTTTCATAATTTAAAAATTACAATTATGAGCACTTAGTCTGTATCAGGCATGTGTATTACTTAAATTAACACTATGAAGTCCATGCGATTTGTTCCCCATTTTACAAATTAGGAAACTACAGATCAAAAAACTTAAGTGTTGTGTCTAGGATCACTTAGGTATTAAAGAAAGCCAGGATTGCTGGGTGCCGTGGCTCACACCTGTAATCCCAGCACTTTGGGAGACCAAGGCGGGCGGATCACTGGAGGTCAGGAGTTCAAGACCAGCCTGGCCAACATAGTGAAACCCTGTCTCTACTAAAATACGAAGAAATTAGCCGGGCATTGTGGTGTGTGCCTGTAGTCCCAGCTACTTGGGAGGCTGAGGCAGGAGAATGGCCTGAATCCGGGAGGTGGAGGTTGCAGTGAGCTGAGATCATGCCGCTGCACTCCATCCTGGGCAATAGAGTCACACTCCGTCTCAAAAGAAGAAATGAAATCCAAGATTTAAACTCAGGTCTGTGTTACATGTAAACCCACACTCTCACTCAAGTACTGTTTCTATATGTGATAAAGTCTTGAGTTTTTGTAGAAATGTCTTATCTTCACCATACATGTTATAATCATGTTTGAAAATAAAAATGGAGAGAATACATCTGGGCATGGTGGCTCATGCCTGTAATCCCAGCACTTTGGGAGGCCAAGACGGGTGGATTACCTGACATCAGGAGTTCAAGACCAGTCTGTCCAAAATGGTGAAGCCCCGTCTCTACTAAAAATACAAAAATCAGCCGAGTATGGTGGCAGACGCCTGTAATCCCAGCTACTCAGGAGGCTGAGGCAGGAGAATTGCTTGAACCGGGAAGGCAGAGGTTGCAGTGAGCCAAGATCACGCCATGGCACTCCAGCCTGGGTGACAGAGGGAGACAGGAGACTCCAGAAAAAAAATAAAAAGAAAAAATGGAGAGAATACTTATGTACCTGGTAGTTTGAGAATATTTCTAGCTTATATAATATAGTATTTTTTGCTTATATAAAATATATGAATCATAAGTAATAACCTGCTTTTGCTTTTTTTTTCCTTTCCCAGAGGATCAAGCTCCTCCTTCCTCCCTTTTAGTTCATAAGCTTATTTTCCAGTACGTTGAAGAAAAGGAATCCTGGAAGAAGACATGTACAACCCAGCATCAGTTACCCAAGGTTAAAGCCTGATTGAAGTATTTAAAGGAAAATTTGTGATATCTTTCCAAAAAAAGCAGAACTGAAACTTTACATAAATAATAGTGGATCCTGAAATGATAAATGTATTCAATTGTTTAACTTTTTTGAGTTCTTTATAAGTGAGCCACTAAGCACTGAAATGTTTTCATAATTTCATTGGATTTTTTTTCCCACTTTTTCTAGATGCTTGAAGAATTCTCACTGGTAGTGCACCATTGCAGACTCCTTGGAGAGGAGATTGAGTATTTAAAGAGATGGGGACCAAATTATAACCTAATGAACATAGATATTAATAATAATGAGTAAGTGTATTAGTTCCCAAGGACTGCCATGACAGAGTGCTACAAATTGGGTACCTTAACAGGTTCTGGAGGCTGGAGGTCTAAGATTAAGGTGTAAGCGGGTGTTGTTCTTTCTGAGGGCTGTTAGAATCTGTCCATGCCTTCTCCCAGTGTCTGGTGGTTTGCTGGCAATCTTTGGCATTCCTTGGCTTGTAAATGCATAACCTTGATCTCTCCCTTCATGTTCACGTGGTGTCTTTCATTCTGCATGTCTGCATCCACATTTCCCCTTTTTATAAGGACACTAGTCATAGTGGATTAGGGGCCCACCTTACTCTAGTAGGACTTCATCTTAACATATTACTTGTGTAGTGACCAGATTTCCAAATAAGGTCACTTTCTGAGGTATTGGGGGTTTGGAATTCAACATATGAATTTTGGGAAATACAGTTCAACCCAACAGTAAGTACTTGGTTAGCAATTTATTAAATGAATATATATATACAGTAAGTACTTGGTCAACTTGGTCAACAACTTGGGCGCAGTGGCTCACTCCTGTAATCCCAGCACTTTGGGAGGCCGAGGTGGGCGAATCACAAGGTCAGGACTTTGAGACCAGCCTGGCCAATATGGTGAAACCCCGTCTCTACTAAAAATACAAAAATTAGCCAGGCATGGTGGTGGGCGCCTGTAGTCCCAGCTACTCAGGAGGCTGAGGTAGGAGAATCACTTGAACCCAGGAGGCAGAGGTTGCAGTGAGCTGAGATTTCACCACTGCACTCCAGCCTGGGCACAAAGAGACTCCATATCCTCACGCCTGTAATCCCAGCACTTTGGGAGGCCGAGGCGTGTAGATCACGAGGTCAGGAGTTCAAGACCAGCCTGGGCAAGATGGTGAAACTCCGTCTCTACTAAAAATACAAAAAATTAGCCGGGCGCGGTGGCAGGCACCTGTAATCCCAGCTGCTTGGGAGGCTGAGGCAGGAGAATCGCTTGAACTTGGAGGGTGGAGGTTGCAGTGAGCCGAGATCACGCCACTGCACTCAGCCTGGGTGACAGAGTGAGACTCCATCTCAAAAAAAAAAAAAAAAAAGAGTTTCCGTCTCAAAAAAAAAAAAGAAAGAAAAGAAATAATATATACCTAAGTTGGACATGCCAGTGTGAAAAGAAAATGAAATTGGGCTGGGACGGTGGCTCACGTTAAGCCTGTAATCCCAACACTTTGGGAAGTGAGGCAGGTGGATCACTTGAGGTCAGGAGTTCAAGATCAATGTGGCCAACAAGGTGAAACCCCATCTCTACTGAAAATACAAAAATTAGCTGGGCGTGGTGGCGCACACCTGTAGTCCCAGCTAATCAGGAGGCTGAGGCAGGAGATTTGCTTGAACCTGGGAGGCGGAGGTTGCAGTGAGCCGAGATCACGCCACTGCACTCCAGCCTGGGCGACAGAGCGAGACTCCATCTCAAAAAAAAAGAAAAACAAAAAGAAAATAAATAATGTATGCCTAACTTGGATATGCCAGCGTAAAAATAAAATTAAATTGTGCTGGGACAGTGGCTCACGCCTGTAATCCCAACACTTTGGGTGGTGAGGCAGGCGGATCACCTGAGGTCAGGAGTTTGAGGCCACATTGGTGAAAGCCTGTCTCTACTAAAAATACAAAACTTAGCTGGATGTGGTGGCAGGCGCCTGTAATCCCAGCTACTTGGGAGAATCAATAGAACTTGGGAGGTGGAGGTTGCAGTGAGCCAAAATTGTATACTGCACTCCAGCCTGGGCAACAGAGCAAGACTCCATCTCAAAAAAAAAAAAAAAGAAATTGTGTTTCATGCTATTATTGTGTTGCATTTTTAATTGTGGATCTTGTCTTTTACAGATTGAGACTTTTATTCTCTAGCTCTGCAGCATTTGCAAAGTTTGAAATAACTTTGTTTCTCTCAGCCTATTATCCATCTGTACCATTACCTTCCACCATTCAGAATCATGTTGGGAACACTAGGTGAGTAAAGGGCCAACAGGGTAAGACTCTGGACTTTTTTTTTTTTTTTTTTTTTTTTTTTGAGATGGAGTCTGGCTCTGTTGCCCAGGCTAGAGTGTAGTGGCGCAATCTCGGCTCACTGCAACCTCCGCCTCCCGGGTTCATGCCATTCTCCTGCCTCAGCCTCCTGAGTAGCTGGGACTACAGGCGCCCACCACTGCACTCGGCTAATTTGTTGTATTTTTAGTAGACACGGGGTTTCACCGTGGTCTCGATCTCCTGACCTCGTGATCCGCCCACCTCGGCCTCCCAAAGTGCTGGGATTACAGGCTTGAGCCACCGCGCCTGGCAAGGACTACTTTTTAGTGTTCATTTTATTTGAGAGATTCCTCAAAGTGGTCAGCAAATCAGTGGACCATAGTGAGAGCTAAATGTGAGTTCTCTTGAGATCATTTTGAAGAATTTGTGTGTGTGTGTGTGTGTGTTTGAGATGGAGTCTCGCTGTGTCACCAGGCTGGAGTGCAGTGGCACGATCTCGGCTCACTGCAACCTCTGCCTCCTGGGTTCAAGTGATTCTCCTGCGTCAGCCTCCCGAGTAACTGGGACTTAAAGGCACGCGCTACCACACCTAGCTAATTTTTGCATTTTTAGTAGAGATGGGGTTTCACCATGTTGGCCTGTGGTCTCGATCTCTTGACCTCGTGATCTGCCCACCTCAGCCTTCCAAAGTGCTGGGATTACAGGCGAAGAATTTCTTCTTAAAGTCATTGACCTTTATTGCTATCTCCAGTGGATGCTGGAGACCACTGGTCTATTCTTTTGTACCTGCTTCACTTTTTGAATACTCCAACCTAAAACATGAATCAAGAAGGAAAAAACTCACCATTAGCTTAGTACAGATGATATGTAAACAATTTTTATGGCCTTAAAAACAGAGTTGGCTGGGCACAGTTGCTCACACCTGTAATCCCAGGACTTTGGGAGGCTGAGGCAGGTGGATCACGAGGTCAAGAGTTCAAGACCAGCCTGGCCAAGATGGTGAAACCCCGCCTCTACTAAAAATACAAAAAATTAGCCAGGCGTGGCGGTGGACACCTGTAATCCCAGCTACTGGGGAGGCTGAGGCAGAGAATTGCTTGAACCCAGGAGGTGGAGGTTGCAGTGAACCGAGATCGCATCACTGCACTCCAGCTTGGGAGACAAAGCGAAACTCCATCTCAAAAAAAAAAAAAAAAAAAAAAGGTTAGGGCCGGATACGATGGCGCACGCCTGTAAGCCCAGCACTTTGGGAGGCTGAGATGGGCGGATCACTTGAGCTCAGGAGTACGAGAACGGCCTGGCCAACATGGCGAATCCCCACCTCTACTAAACATACATAAATTAGCTGGGTGTGGTGGTGAGTAGTCCCAGCTAATCTTGAGGCTGAGGTGGGAGAATTGCTTGAGCCTGGGAGGTAGAGATTGTGGTGAGCCAGGATCATGCCACTGGCCTCCAGTCTGGGTGACAGAACCAGGCTGTCTCAAAACAAAACAGAGTCTGTGGAACCAGCCCTAAAAATGTTTCATTCCTCCTAGACTATGATGTATTTTGTGACTTTTTAGATGCACTGCTGACAGATTGGAAGATAACAGTTAAAAATGTGCTCACCTAGGCTGGGCATGGTGGCTCATGCCTGTAATCCCAGCACTTTGGGAGGCCAAGGTGGGCAGATCGCTTGAGGCCAGGAGTTTGAGACCAGCCTGGCCAACATTACAAAACCCTTTGTTTTTGGCTGGGCGTGGTGGCTCACGCCTGTAATCCCAGCACTTTTGGAGGCCGAGATGGGCGGATCATGAGATCAGGAGTTCAAGACCATCCTGGCCAACATGGTGAAACCCCGTCTCTACTAAAAATACAAAAAATAGCCAGGCATGGTGGCAGGCGCCTGTAATCCCAGCTACTTGGGAGGCTGAGGTAGGAGAATTGCTTGCACCCAGGAGAAAGAGGTTGCCATGAGCCTAGATTGTGCCACTAACTGCACTCCAACCTGGGTAACAGAGCAAGACTCGGGGGCGGGGGGGGGGGAAATTTGCTCACCTTATATTTGTCAGCAAACACCAAGACTAAGATTTTTTATGACCAACAAAAGTAGCTAGGTTAAGATACTTCACAATTACATATAGAATTGGTTCTTAGGCCCTGTTTTGGAATCCCATTTCAAACTGGACATCTGGTTATTTCCAGAAATGCTCATTTGTGTTTCCTAGGAAACTGAGAGACCAAGAACATAAATTCCACTGAATTAGAGACAAGTGTAAGATTTTTTTAAAAATTGATTAACCTGGCTGGGTGCGGTGGCTCACGCCTGTAGTCCCAGCACTTTGGGAGGCCAAGGTGGGTGGATCACAAGGCCAGGAGATGGAGACCATCCTGACTAACACGGTGAAACCCCATCTCTACTAAAAATACAAAAATTAGCCGGGCGTAGTGGCAGGTGCCTGTAGTCCCAGCTTCTCGGGAGGCTGAGGCAGGAGAATGGCGTGAACCCGGGAGGTGGATCTTGCAGTGAGCGGATTGCGCCACTGCACTCCAGCCTGGGCGACAGAGCGAGACTCCGTCGCAAAAAAAAAAAAAAAAAAAAAAAATTGATTAACCTTTGTTCTTTCCAGCCAAGATGATATTGCTACCATTCTATCTAAAGTGCCACTGGAGAACAACTACCTGAAGAATGTAGTCAAGCAAATTTACCAAGATCTGTTTCAGGACCGCCATTTCTACCACTAGACCCTTGGACCACCATTGGAACAACCAAGCAGAATGTGCTTGATATTATTTCAGGGTCCCATTGCTGTTCAGCCTTTGTTTTTAGGTCATTACAAGCCGAGTAAAATTCCTTCTGATGATGTTATAGTTAATCTGTATTTTTTTAGATCTCTGCAGAATGATGGTGATGAAGTCTGGATGGTAGGCCTCATAGCCTACTGTCAACTTACTCATCTTTGTACCAAAGGTTTAAGTAATAGGACACTTAGGAAAAATGTCTCCTAACTAAACTAGTGCTTTCTGCTTTAGTACAAGCCCTAAGGATTAACTTTTAAGTATAAGAAGTGTTACCACTGACAAAAACATTAGCCATTTTCCCATAACTAGATAGAGCTATGATTTTTAGGTTGCCTGGCTTCTGCCTAGCAGATATTTCTGGAGTAGAAATGTATCTGTCTACAAACTATTATCCTTTTTCTCTGTTACTAAAATGCTATTAAGAGAAAGTAGGGCTGGGTGCGGTGGCTCACACCTGTAATACCAGCAGTTTGGGAGGCCAAAGTGGGCGAATAGCCTGAGTCCAGGAGTTCAAGACCAGCCTGGGCAACATGGCGAAACCCCACCTCTACAAAAAATACGAAAATTAGCCAGTCATGGTGGCTTGCGCCTGTGGTCCCAGCTACTTAGGAGCTTAAGGCAGGAGGATCACTGGAGCCCAGGAGGCAGAGGTTGCAGTAAGCCGAGACCATTCCACTGCACTCCAGCCTAGGCAACAGAGCAAGACCCTGTCTCAAAAAAACAGAGAAAGCAATAGCACTCAGCTATTGAAATGGTTGCCGTCTTTTTTTGAGGGCCTTGCTTTTTATTCTATGGTGTCTATTATGTTTTCTTTTTCTTTTTTTTTGAGATGGAGTCTCGCTCTGTCACCCAGGCTGGAGTGCAGTGGCATGATCTCAGCTCACTGCAAGCTCCGCCTCCTGGGTTCACGCCATTCTCCTGCCTCAGCCTCCCGAGTAGCTGGGACTACAGGTGCCCACCACCATGCCGGGCTAATTTTTTGTCTTTTTAGTAGAAGTGGGGTTTCACGGTGTTAGCCAAGATGGTCTCGATCTCCTGACCTCGTGATCCGCCTGCCTCGGCCTCTCAAAGTGCTGGGATTACAGGTGTGTGCCACCACACCCAGCAATGTTTTCTTAATAAGTATAGTTTTTCTAGGGAAAGTTAATTCATTTTTGTCTAGTACATATATGTAAATATATTAATGTTGTTTTGTGTTTGTGATGTAGTAAGGAGATATATATAGAAATTCATTTAGATATATAGATACTCATCTGTCTAGGCAGTTCCCAATTTTCTGAAGAATGTTTTACAGCAAAATTTTCTATTTTCTTTTATTAAATAATGACACGTCAAACAATGTCACATCCAAAACACTAGTTTTATCAATTTCTAGCAGTAATAATAGACTTGCTGTAAGTATTGTTTTCTGATGCCATACCCTTGTCATACATATTATTAAATGACCAATATTATGTATGAAGTAGACAAAAAAATTTACTCAAACTTCATTCAAATCCTAATTGTGATCATTTTTGTTTTATATTTAATTCTAAACCAAAATACATTTGCATTTTTAAGCTAATTTGTCTCAAAATTTTGCTTTGTTTTTGGATCAGGTTAAAGTCCTGTGAGTCCCCTGAATGTTATTGTCCCTCTTGATTGGTTTTTACTTCTGAGCTATACATCAAAAGACACATAAGCTTCAAAAGTCAACACAAACCTCATTTGCCATAAAAATCAAGATATAGATGTTCTGTTCCGTAAACTCCTTGAAAAACATTTTAAAGTCATCAGTATGATCTGTTTCCCATGAAACTTAAGTTAGCTTTCTTATTGGAGTTATTTCTTTTCTGTAAGTCTGAAAAGTAGAGATTTTGTTTTATGCATTTTAGTAACCTGCAACAACCAACTCTAAAAAAGGTTTGGCTTGTAATGACGGTCTCTGCTTTTTTGGGTTTGGAGTACACAATTGTAATATTTACTTAGTTATTTGTGTTTTTCTTTGTTCAAGGTATTGACTAGTTTCATAAATTTTTTGAAAGTTTTTCTTTTATTGATTGGAAAGCAGATTACATTTTGCACTATTAAAATAAGTTTATTACTTGAAATCTTTTGTGAGTAGTGTTTCTTTATAAAGAGTATTTTAGCATTTATCCAATAGACCTTTGAAGATATACCAAAGAAACCTTCCTCTGGAGACACCTACCTATTCAAAACTGAGATTAGGCCAAGTGCATTGGGTCACACCTGTAATACCAGCAGTTTGGGAGGCCGAGTTCAAGCAGGTTGCTTGAGGCCAAGAATTCAAATCCAGCCTACACAACATAGCAAGACCCTATCTCTAAAAAAATTTTTTTTCTTGGCTGGGCATGGTGGCTCATGCCTGTAATGCCAACCCTTCGGGAGGCTGAGGTGGGCAGATCACCTGAGGTCGAAAGTTTGAGACCAACCTGACCAACATGGAGAAACCGTGTCTCTACTAAAAATACAAAATTAGCCAGTCATGGTGGCACATGCCTGTAATCCCAGCTACTTGGGAGGCTGATGCAGAATTGCTTCAACCCGGCAGACAGAGGTTGCAGGGAGCCAAGATCGTACCATTGCACTCCAGCCTGAGCAACAAGAGTGAAACCCCCATCTAAAAATAAAAAAATAAAAAATTTTCTTGTTTTCGAGATGTGGTCTCGCTATGTTGCCCAGGCTGGTCTCGGACTCCTGGGCTCAAGAGATCCTTCCATCTCAGCTTCCCAAATTGCTGGGATTACAGGTGTCAGTCACTGCACCCAGTTTGCTGTTCTTTTTCTAACTTCTTGTGATGGTAGGTACCTAGCTCATTTATTTTCATTCTTTTTTTTTTTTGAGACGAAGTCTTGCTGTGTCGCCCAGGCCGGAGTGCAGTGGCCGATCTCGGCTCACCAAAACCTTTGCCTCCCAGGTTGAAGCGATTCTCTTGTCTCAGCCTCCTGAGTAGCTAGGATTACAGGCGTGCACCACCACACCCAGCTAATTTGTGTATTTTTGGTAGAGACAGGGTTTCACCATGTTGGCCAGGCTGGTCTCAAACTCCTGACCTCAGGTGATATATCCACCTCAGCCTCCCAGAGTGCTGGGATTACAGGCATGAGCCACTGTGCCCAGCCTATTTTCATTCTTTTAACAAGTACTTAAGATGATATATTTCTTTTCTTTCTTTTTGTTTGAGGTAATCCATCTGCCTCGGTATCCCAAAATGCTGGGATTACAGGCATGAGCCACCATGCCCGGCCCCATATATTTGTTTCTAAGTAATGTTTTTTTATCACTCATTCTTCTCCTAATGTGTTTTTTTTTTTTTTTTTAATATTTATGTCTTTTTTTGTTTGTTTGTTTTTTTGAGAAACCAAGTCTCACTATGTTGCCCAGGCTAGTCTCAAACTCCTGAGCTCAAATGATCTTCTCGCCTAAGCCTCCCAAAGGGCTGGAATTACAGGCCTGAGTCATTGTGCCCAGTCTTAAATATATATGTCTTTTTTGGTCAATAAGAAAGTGAGAATATTATTGTTTCTTAGAACATGACTTCATAACAGAGCTCAGCCCCAAAGATCCAGATCAGACTTGAAGAACAAGAGTTTGAAGGTGATTGCTCCACAAATAAAAAATACTTGTGGGGCAAGAGATTGATTCCAGCATTAATATGTTTGCTTCTGAAATTTTTTCTTTCTTTCTTTTTTTTAGACAGGGTCTCTCTCTGTCACTCAGGCTGGAGTGCAGTATCACGATCATGGCTTACTGCAGCCTTGACCTCCCTGGGCTCAAGCGATCCTGCCACATCAGCCTCTCGAATAGCTGGGACTACAGATGCACACTACCACCCCCAGCTAATTTTTGTGGAGATGTGATTTCAACATGTTGCCCAAGATGGTCTCAAACTCCTGGGCTCAAGTAATCCACCCACACTGGCCTCCTAAAGTGCTGGGATTACAGGTGTGAGCCACCACACCTGGCCTAAAATTTTCTTCAGTTCTAAAGTTTGTGAAAAGGAACAGTAAGGCCGGGCACAGTGGCTCATGCCTGTAATCCCAGCACTTTGGGAGGCCGAGGTAGGCGGATCACTTGAGGTTGGGAGTTCAAGATCACCCTGGCCAACATGGTGAAACCCCGTCTCTACTAAAAATACAAAAATTAGCTGGACGTGTTGGCACGTGCCTGTAATCCCAGCTACTTGGGAGGCTGAGGCAGGAGAATTGCTTGAACCTGGGAGGCGGAGGTTGCAGTGAGCTGAGATGGTGCCACTGCACTCCAGCCTGGGTGACAGAGACTCCATCTCCCAAAAAAAAGAAAAAGGAATGTAAATAACAAATCAGACTGAGCCTGGTAGGACCTATAGCTGAGAATAATTATACTCACAGCTGAAGAAAGTTTTTAGACTGAATGACAGAATAAATCCCAAGTGGCAAAAATATACATTTCACTCCTTTAAAAATATTTCAGCAGAAATATTTAGGGAAAAAATAATGATGTAAGAGATTTTAATCCCCAGGATATGGCTGGGCGCAGTGGCTCACGCCTGTAATCCCAGCACTTTGGGAGGCCAAGGCGGGCGGATCACAAGTTCAGGCGTTTGAGACCAGCCTGACCAACATGGTGAAACCCCGTCTCTACTAAAAATACAGAGATTAGCCGGGCGTGGTGGTGCGCGCCTACGTCCCAGCTGCTCAGGAGGCTGAGGCAGGAAAATCGATTGAACTCGGGAGGCAGAGGTTGCAGTGAGCTGAGATCGCTGAGGTTTGCCACCACAGTTGTCTATGGGTAAATACACAGATTTCACAATGCATAAGCAGATTATGTCTAAAATCTTTTCCTGGGTCAAACCTTTACTGGAGCTCTGTAAGGTGTTCAGACTGGCACTAACCAAACACAAGAGACTTCTACATAGCAGTTCTTATCTAATGTAACATAAACACCATCACAGCATTTTATTAATTGTTAATAATGAAACCTTAACACATTTATCCATATACTTTATTGTAAACACAACCGACATTCACATTACCAGAAGAGCATTATTGCAGGAGTCAATGTTACGAGAAAGCAATTGCTATGATTTGAATGTTTTGTCCCCTCCAAAACTCTTGAGACTTAATCTCCAATCCACCAATATTGAAATGTGGGGCCTTTAAGAGGTGATTCAGTCATGAGGGCTGTAACCTCATGAAATGGATTAATGTGTTACTATGGGAGTGGGACTGGTGGCTGTTTCAGAAGAGGAAGAGAGGCTGGCCAGGCGCAGTGCCTCACACCTGTAATCCCAGCACTTTGGGAGGCTGAGGTGGGCAGATCACGTGAGGTCAGGAGTTTGAGACCAGCCTGACCAACATGGTGAAACCCCATCTCTAATAAAAATACAAAAATTAGCTGGATGTGGTGGCACCTGCCTGCAGTACCAGCTACTCGGGAGGCTGAGGGAAAAGAATCGCTTGAACCCCAGAGGTGGAGGTTGCAGTGAGCTGAGATCACACCACTGCACTCCAGCCTGAACAACAAGAGCAAGACTCCATTTCAAGAAAAAAAAAGGATGAGAGAGCCAGGTACGGTGGTTGACACCTGTAATCCCACCATTGTGTGAGGCTGAGGAATGGGTTGGGGGATCTCTTGAGCTCAGGAGTTTGAAACTAGCCTGGGCAACATGGCAAAATCCTATCTGCACAAAAAATACAAAAATTAGCAGGGCATGGTGGTGCATGCCTGTGGTCCCAGCTTCTTGGGAGGCTAAAGTGGGAATATCACTTGAGCCCAGGAGGCAGAGGGTGCAGTGAGCCAAGATGATGCCACTGCACTCCAGCTTAGATGAGAGTGAGACCCTGTCCCCCACAAAAAAAAAAAAAAAAAAAGGAAAAGAGACTTGAGCTAACACTCTCAGCCCCCACGACCTGTGGTGCCCTCTGCCAACAGGCACCCCATCAGAGTCCCTATCAGCAAGAAGACCCTCATCAGATGTGTCTCATCAACCTTGGACTTCTCAGCCTCCAGAACTGTAAGAAATACATTTTTGTTTCTTTATAAATGACTTGAGTTTTAGGTATTCTGTTACAAGCAACAGAAAATGGACTAATGGAAAATATTGTTGTCCATGGCTAAGTACAGAGATTTCATGATATATAAACTGATTCTGTCTAAAATCTGTTTTTATGCTAAACTTAGTATCACAATTATTTTTAAAAATTTTTAATCACTTTAGGTTATCATATACTAGATTTTATTCATTCTATCTAACTGTATTTTTGTGCTTATTCACCATCGACACTCGCGTCCGTCCCCATTACCCTCCCAGTCACTGGTAACCATCATTCTATTGTCTTTCTCCATGAGTTCAATTATTTAAATTTTATTTAATTAATTAATTAATTTTTTATTTTTTGAGACGGAGTCTCGCTCTGTTGCCAGGCTGGAGTGCAGTGGCGTGATCTTGGCTCACTGCAACCTCCACCTCCCAGGTGCAAGCAATTCTCCTGTCTCAGCCTCCCAAGTAGCTAGGACTATAGGCGCCCACCACCACACCCAGCTAATTTTTTGTACTTTTAGTAGAGACGGGGTTTCACCATGTTGGTCAGGATGGTCTCGATTTCTTGACCTCGTGATCCACCCGCCTCGGCCTCCTAAAGTGCTGGGATTACAGGCATGAGCTACCGCTCCGGGCCTCAATTATTTAAATTTTTAGCTCCCACAAATAAGTGAGAACATGTAAAGTTTGCCCTTCGGTGTCTGGCATATTTCATTTACTGTAATGACCTCCAGTTCCATCTATGTTGTTGTAAATGACAGGATCTCATTCTTTCTTTTGGCCGAATAGTACTTCATTGTGTGTATGTACCACATTTTCTTTATCCATTCGTCTGTTGATGGGGACTTAGGTTCCTTCCAAATATTGTCTATTGTGAATAGTGCTGCAATAAACATGGAAGTGCCGATATCTCTTTTATACACTGATTTTCTTTCTATTGGGTATACCCCTAGCTGTGGGATTGCTTGATCATATGGTAGCTCTATTTGTAGTTTTTGGGGGTTTTTTTTGAGATGGAGTCTCACTCTGTCGCCAGGCTGGAATGCAGTAACATGATCTCAGCTCACTGCAACCTTTACCTCCCATGTTCAAGCAATTCTTCTGCTTCAGCCTCCCGAGTAGCTGGGACCACGGGTATGCACCACCACACCCAGCTAATTTTTGTATTTTTAGTAGAGATGGGGTTTCACCATGTTGGCCAGGATGTTCTCGATCTCTTGACCTCGTGATCTGCCTGACTCGACCTCCCAAAGTGCTGGGATTACAGGTGTGAGCCACCGCACCCGGCCTATTTTTAGTTTTTTAAGGAACCTCTGAAGTGTTGTACATAGTAGTTATACTAACTTTCATTCCCACCAACGGTGTCCAAGGGTTCCCTTTTCTCCAGATCCTTGCCAGCATTCATGTCTGTCTTTTAGATAAAAGCCATTTTAACTGAGGTGATATGATTCTCATTGCAGTTTTGATTTGCATTTCTCTGATGATCAATGATGTTGAGTACTTTTTCATATGCCTGTTTGCCATTTGTAAGTCTTTTGAGAAATGCCTATTCAGATTTTTTGCCCATTTTTAATTGGATTATTAGATTTCTTGTCTATTGAGTTGTTTCAGCTCCTAATATGTTCTGGTTATTATTATTATTATTATTATTATTATTATTATTAAGATGGAGTCTTGCTCTGTTGCCCAGGCTGGAGTGCAGTGGTGCAATCTCGGCTCACTGCAACCTCCACCTCCTGAGTTCAAGTGATTCTCCTGCCTCAGCCTCCCAAGTAGCTGGGACTACAGGTACATGTCACCACGCCTAGCTATTTTTTTGTATTTTTAGTAGAGACAGGGTTTCACCGTGTTAGCCAGGATAGTCTTGATCTCCTGACCTTGTGATCCACCTGCCTCAGCCTCCCAAAGTGCTGGGATTACAGGCATGAGCCACTGTGCCCTGCCTGGTTATTATTATTATTATTATTATTATTAGAGACAGATTCTCACTGTGTCGCCCTGACTGGAGTGCAGTGGCATGATCTTGGCTCACTGCAACCTCCACCTCCCAGCCTCAAGCAATTTCCCTGCCTCAGCTTCCCGAGTAGCTGGGATTACAAGTGCACACCACCACACTCAGCTAATTTTTTTTTTTTTTTTTTGTAGAAATGGGGTTTCATCATGTTGGCCAGGCTGGTCTTGAACTCCTGACCTCAAGTGATCCACCTGCCTCGGCCTCCCCATGTGCTGGCATTACAGGCATGAGCCACTGCACCCAGCCTATATTCTGGTTATTAATCCCTTGTCAGATGGATAGTTTGCGAATATTTTCGCCCATTCCACGGGTTTTCTCTTCACTTTGTTGATTGTTTCCTTTGCTGTGCAGATGTTTTTTAATTTGATGTGATCCCATCTCTCCATTTTTGCTTTGGTTACCTGTTTTAATAGTTTCATAGTTTGAGGTCTTAGATTTAAGTCTTTAATCCATTTTGATTTGATTTTTGTATATGGTGAGAGATAGGGGTCTAGTTTCATTCTCATACATATGGATATACAGTTTTCCCAGCACCTTTTATTGAAGAGACTGTCCTTTTTCCAGTATATGTTCTTGGCAGCTTTGTCAAAATGAGTTCATTGTAAATGTATGGATTTATTTCTGAGTTCTCTATTCTGTTCCATTGGTCTATGTGTCTATTTTTATGCCACTACCATGCTGTTTTCAATATTATAGCTCTGTAATAAAATTTGAAGTCAGAAAATGTGATTCCTCCAGTTTTATTCTTTTTACTCGGGATAGCTTTGGTTATTCTGGATCTTTTCTGGTTCCATATACATTTTAAGTTTGTTTTTTCTATTTCTGTGAAGAATGTCATTGGCATTTTGATAGTGATTGCATTGAATCTGTAGATTGCTTTGGATGGTATGGACATCTTAACAATATTTATTCTTCCAATCCATGAACATGGAATAGCTTTCCTTTTTATGTGTCCTTTTTAATTTTTTGTATCAGTTTTTTTTTTTTTTTTTTTTTTTTTTGAGACGGAATCTCGCTCTATCGCCCAGGCTGGAGTGCAGTGGCATGATCTCCATTCACTGCAAGCTCCGCCTCCCGGGTTCACGCCATTCTTCTGCCTCAGCCTCCTGAGTAGCTGGGACTACAGGTGCACACCACCACATCCAGCTGATTTTTATATTTTTAGTAGAGACGGGGTTTCACCATGTTGGCCAGGATGGTCTCGATCTCCTGACCTCATGATCGACCTGCCTCGGCCTCCCAAAGTGCTGGGATTACAGGCGTGAGCCACCATGCCCAGCCATGTCAGTGTTTTATAGTTTTCATTGCAGAGATTTTTCACTTCTTTGGTTAAGTTTATTCCTAGGTATTTCATTTTATTTGTAGCTATTGTAAATGGGATTACTTTCTTGATTTATTTTTCAGATGTTCATTGTTGGCATATAGAAATGCTGCTGCTTGGCCGGGCACAATGGCTCATGCCTGTAATCCCAGAACTTTGGGAGGCCAAGGTGGGCGGATCATGAGGGCAGGAGTTTGAGACTAACCTGACCAACATGGTGAAACCCTGTCTCTATTAAAAACGTAAAAAAATTAGCCAGGCATGGTGGCACACGCCTGTAGTCCCAGCTACTTGGGAGGCTGAGGTGGCAGAATCACTTGAACCCAGGAGGCAGAGGTTGCATTGAGCTGAGATTGCACCACTGCACTCCAGCCCGGGCGACAGAGCAAGACTCCGTCTCAAAAATAAATAAATAAATACAAAAATTATTTGGGTGTGGTGGCGCATGCCTGTTATCCCAGCTACTCGGGAGGCTGAGGCTGGAGAATCACTTGAACCCAGGAGACAGAGGTTGCAGTGAGCCGAGATCGCGCCACTGCCCTCCAGCCTGGGTGACAGAGTGAGATTCCATCTCAAAAAAAGAGAAAGAAATGCTGATGCTTTTTGTATGTTGATTTTGTATCCTGCAACTTTACTGAATTTGTTTATCTTTACTGAATTTGAGTTTTTTTGGTGGAGTCTTTAGGTTTTTCTAAATATAAAAGCCTATCATCTGCAAACAGAATAATTTGACTTCTTCCTTTCAATTTTGGGTTCCCTTTATTTCTTTCTTTTGTCTGATTGCTATAGCTAGGACTTCCAGTACTATGTTGAATAACAGTGCTGAAAGTGGGCATGCTTGCCTTGTTCTAGATCTTAGAGAAAAGGTGTTACCAAAACACCAGGTGTTAGGCCGGGCACAGTGGTTCACACTTGTAATCCCAGCACTTTGGGGAGCTGAGGCGGGTAGATGACTTGAGTAGCTGAGATTACAGGCATGTGTCACCACACCTGACTAATTTTTGTATTTTTAGTAGAGATGGGGTTTCCCCATGTTGGCCAGGCTGGTCTTGAACTCCTGACCTCAGGTGATCCACCTGCCTCAGCCTCCCAAAGTGCTGGGATTATAGGCGTGAGCCACTGTGCCCAGCAGTAGGATGAGTTTGGAAGTATTCCCTCCTGCTTTATTTTTTGGAATAGTTTGAGTAAGATTGGTATTAATTCTTATTTAAATGTTGGTTTGGTAAAACTCAGCAGTGAAGCCATTGGGCCCCAGGCATTTCTTTGCTGGGAGAATTTTTATTATGGCTTTGATCTCATTACTTGTGATTGGTTTGTTCAGGTTTTGAGTTTCTTCATGGTTCAATCTTGATAAGTGGTATGTGTCTAGGAATGTATTCGTTTCTTCCAGATTTTCCAATGTATTGGCATATAGTTGTTCATAGAAGCCACTAACAATCCTTTGAATTTCTTCTGTATCAGTTGTAATATCTCCTTTTTCATCTCTGATTTTACTTACCTGGTTCTTCTCTCTTTTTTTCTTTTTTCTTTTCCTTTTTTTTTTTTTTTTTTTTTGAGACGGAGTCTCGCTCTGTCACCCAGGCTGGAGTGCAATGGCGCGATCTTGGCTCACTGCAAACTGTGCCTCCCGGGTTCACGCCATTCTCCTGCCTCAGCCTCCCGAGCGGCTGGGACTACAGGTGCCCCCCCACCACGCCTGGCTAATTTTTTTTGTATGTTTAGTAGAAAGGGGGTTTCACCGTGTTAGCCAGGATGGTCTCAATCTCCTGACCTCATGATCCGCCCACCTTGGCTTCCCAAAGTGCTAGGATTACAGACGTGAGCCACTGTACCCGGCCTTCTCTCTTTTTTTCTTACTCTGGCTAAAGGTTTGTCAGTTTTATCTTTAAAAAAAAACACAAATTTTTGTTTTGTTGATTTTTGTATTGTTTTCATTTCAAATTCATTTATATCTGCTCTGATCCTTATTATTTATTTTCTTTTCCTAATTGTGGGTTCAGTTTGCTCTTACTTTTCCAGTGCTTTTTTTTTTTTTTTTTTTTTTTTTTGAGACGGAGTCTTGCTCTTTTGCCCAGGCTGGAGTGCAGTGGCACAGTCTCGGCCACTACAACCTCCGCTTCCCGGGTTCAAGGGATTCTCCTGCCTTAGCCTCCTGAGTAGCTGGGATTACAGGCATATGCTACCATGCCCAGCTAATTTTTGTATTTTTAGTAGACATGGGGTTTCACCATCTTAGCCAGGCTGGTCTCGACCCCTGACCTTAGGTGATCCACCTGAGTTGGCCTCCCAAAGTGCTGTGATTACAGACCACTGTGTCTGGACATTACTTTTCCAGTTCTTTAAGATGTATCATCAGGTTATTTACTTGAAGTTTTTGTTATTTTTTGATGTAGGCACTTATAGCTATACATTTCCCTCTTAATACTGCTTTCACTGTATCCCATAGGTTTTGGTATGTTTTGTTTCCATTATCATTCTTTTCAACAAATTTTTCAATTTCCTTCTTAATTTTTGCATTGACCCACTGTCAGGAGCATATTGTTTAATTTCAATGTGTGTGTATATTTTCCAAAATTCCTGTTGTTATTGAGTTCTAGTTCTATTCCAATGTGGTCAGGGAAGATGCTTGATATTATTTCAATTTTTTGAATGTTTTAAGACTTGTTTTGTATTCTAACATATGGTCTATCCTTCAGAATGATCCATGTGCTGAGGAGAAGAATGTGTATTCTGCAGCCATTGGATGAAATGTTCTATAAATATCTATTAGGTCCATTTTTTCTATAGTGCAGATTAAGTCCAATGTTTCTTTGTTGACGTTCTGTCCGGGAGAAAAGGAGTCTAGGAGATCTGTCCAATGCTGAAAGTTGGGTGTTAAAGTGTCCAGCTATTATTGTATTCAGGTCTATCTCTCTCTTTTGCTCTAATAATATTTGCTTTTTTTTAATCTCAGTGCTTTAGTGTTGGGTGCATACATATTAATAATCGTTATATCCTCTTGCTGAATTGGCACCTTTATCATTATATAATGACCTTCTTTATCTATTCTTACAGTTTTTGTCTTGAAATCTATTTTGTCTGATGTAAGTATAGCGACTCTTGTTCTCTTTTGGTTTCCATTAGCATGGAATATCTTTTTCCATCCCTTTATGTTAAGTCTATGTGCATCTTTATAAGTTAAATGTGTCTCTTGTATGCAAGAGATCATTGGGTCTTGTTTTTTTATCCACTCAGCCACTCTGTGTCTTTTGATTGGAGTGTTTAGTCCATTTACATTCAATGTTATTGGTAAGTAGGGACTTACTCTTACCTTTGTTTTCTGGTTGTTTTGTGATCTTCTCTTCCTTCTCTCCTACCTTCCTGTCTTCCTTTTAGTGAAGGTAATTTTCTCTGGTGGTATGCTTTAATTTCTTGCTTTTTATTTCTTGTGTATCAATTGTATGTTTTTCTACCTGCGGTTACTATGTGGCTTGCAAATACTGTCTTACAACTCATTATTTTAAATTGATGACAACATTGATTGCATATACAAACACACAAAAAGAAAATAAAAAGTCTACACTTTAACTTTATTTCCCTGCTTTTTAACTTTTTGTTTCTCTTTGTCTCATTGTACTATCCATGTCTTGAAAAGTTGTAGTTAAGGCCAGGCATGGTGGCTCACACCTGTAATCCCAGCATTTTGGGAAGCCAAGGTGGGTGGATCATGAGGTCAGGAGTTGAAGACCACCCTGGCCAAGATGGTGAAATCTCGTCTCTACTAAAAATACAAAAATTAGCTGGGCGTGGTGGCGGGTGCCTGTAATGCCAGCTACTTGGGAGGCTGAGGCAGAGAATAGTTTGAACCTGGGAGGCAGAGGTTGCAGTGAGCCGAGATCGCGCCACTGCATTCCAGCCTGGGTGACAGAGTGAGACTCCGTCTCAAAAAAAAAAAAAAAAAAGAAAAGAAAAGAAAAGTGTTATTTTTTATTGGTTATTTAGTCTTTTTTTTTTTTTTTTGAGACAGAGTTTCACTCTTATTACCCAGGCTGGAAGTACAATGGCACAAAATCAGCTCAATGCAACCTCTGCCTCCTGGGTTCAAGCGATTCTCCTGCCCGAGCTTCCTGAGTGGCTGGGATTACAGGAGCCCACCACCATGCCTGACTACTTTTTTGTATTTTTAGTACAGGTTTTCCCATGTTGACCTGGCTGGTCTCGAACTCCTGACCTCAGGTTATCCACCCACCTCCGCCTCCCAAAGTGCTGGTATTACAGCCATGAACCACCCAGCCTGGGTCATTATTTAGTCTTCCTACTTAAGACAAGAGTAGTCTACATACCACCATTACTGTCTTGAAATCTATTTTGTCTGATATAAGTATAGCGACTCCTGTTCTCTTTTGGTTTCCATTACCATGGAATATCTTTTTCCATCCTTTTGTGTCCGGAATTGGTGGGTTCTTGGTCTCACTGACTTCAAGAATGAAGCCGCGGACCCTCGCGGTGAGTGTTACAACTCTTAAGGTGGCGCGTCTGGAGTTTGTTCCTTCTGATGTTCGGATGTGTTTGGAGTTTCTTCCTTCTGGTGGGTTCGTGGTCTCACTGGCTCAGGAGTGAAGCTGCAGACCTTTGTGGTGAGCGTTACAGCTCTTAAGGCGGTGCGTCTGGAGTTGTTCTTTCCTCCCGGTGGGCTTGTGGTCTCGCTGGCTTCAGGAGTGAAGCTGGAGACCTTCGTGGTGAGTGTTACAGCTCATAAAAGCAGTGTGGACCCAAAGAGTGAGCAGTGGCAAGATTTATTGCAAAGAGCGAAAGAACAAAGCTTCCACAGTGTGGAAAGGGACCCGAGTAGGCTGCCACTGCTGGCTGCCACTGCTGGCTGCCTGCTTTTATTCTCTTATCTGGCCCCACCCACATCCTGCTGATTGGTAGAGCCGACTGGTCTGTTTTGACAGGGTGCTGATTGGTGCATTTACAATCCCTGAGCTGGACACAAAGGTTCTCCACGTCCCCACCAGATTAGCTAGATACAGTGTCCATTGGTGCATTCACAAACCCTGAGCTAGACACAGGGTGCTGATTGGTGTGTTTACAAACCTTGAGCTAGATACAGAGTGCTGATTGGTGTATTTACAATCCCTGAGCTAGACATAAAGGTTCTCCAAGGCCCCACCAGAGTAGCTAGATACAGAGTGTCGATTGGTGCATTCACAAACCCTGAGCTAGACACAGGGTGCTGATTGGTGTATTTACAATCCCTGAGCTAGACATAAAGGTTCTCCACCTCCCCACCAGACTCAGGAGCCCAGCTGGCTTCACTCAGTGGATCCCACACGGGGGCTGCCCATAGAGCTGCCTGCCAGTCTCCCGCCGTGCGCCGGCACTCCTCAGCCCTTGGGTGGTCGATGGGACTGGGTGCCATGGAGCAGGGGGCGGCACTCATCGGGGAGGCTGGGGCGGCACAAGAGCCCACGGAGGGAGTGGGAGGCTCAGGCATGGCGGGCTGCAGGTCCGGAACCCCGCCCCGCAGGAAGGCAGCTAAGGCCCGGCGAGAAATCGAGTGCAGCGCGGGTGGGCTGGCACTGCTGGTGGACCCAGTACACCCTCCGCAGCCGCTGGCCCGGGTGCTAAGCCCCTCATTGCCCGGGGTCGGCAGGGCCGGCTGGCTGCTCCGAGTGCGGGGCCCGCCAAACCCACGCCCACCCGGAACTCCAGCTGGCCCACAAGCGCTGCACGCAGCCCCGGTTCTCGCTCGCGCCTGTCCCTCCACACCTCCCTGCAAGCTGAGGGAGCTGGCTCCAGCCTTGGCCAGCCCAGAAAGGGGTTCCCACAGTGCAGCTGTGGGCTGAAGGGCTCCTCAAGTGCCGCCAAAGTGGGAGTCCAGGCAGAGGAGGCCCCGAGAGCGAGCAAGGGCTGTGAGGACTGCCAGCACGCTGTCACCTCTCACCTTTATGTTAAGTCTATGTGCATCTTTGTAAGTTAAATGTGTCTCTTTGTTAAATGTGTCTCTGTGCTTTTTGTGTGTGTGCTTACTATTACCAGTGAGTTCTGTACCTTCAGATGATTTCTTTTTCCTTTCCTTTTTTTTTTTTTTTTGAGACAGTCTCACTCTGTCGCCCAGGCTGGAGTGCAGTGGTGCGATCTCGGCTCACTGCAACCTTCAACTCCTGGGTTCAAGTGATTCTCCTACCTTAACCTCCTGAGTATCTGGGATTACAGTCACCCGCCACCACACCCAGCTAATTTTTGTATTTTTAGTAGAGACAGGGTTTCACCATGTAGACCAGGCTGGTCTCAAACTCCTGACCTCAAGTAATCTGCCCACCTTGGCCTCCCAAAGTGCTGGGATTACAGGCATGAGCCACTGCACCTGGCCCAGATTATTTCTTTTTACTCATCAACATTCTTTTCTTTCAGATTGAGGAGCTCCCTTTAGTATTTCTTGTAGGACAGGTCTGGTGTTGATGAAATCCCTCAGCTTTTGTTTGCCTGGGAAGGTCCTTTCTTTTCAATGGAAACCTTACAAGCAAGGAAAGAATGGGATGACAAGGAACACTTTAAATATGTCATGCCATTCTCTCCTTGCCTGTAAGGTTTCCACTGAAAAGTCTGCTGCCAGACGTATTGGAGCTCCCTTGTGTGGTATTTGTTTTTTTTTTCTGTTGCCGCTTTTAGGGCCCTCTCTTTAACCTTGACCTTTGGGAGTTTGATTATTAGTAGTAGTCTTATTTGGGTTAAATCTCCTCGGTGTTCTATAACCTTCTTGTAGTTGAATATTGATTTTTTTTCTAGGTTTGGAATGTTCTCTGATATTATCTCTTCCTTTGAGTAAGTTTTCTTTTTTTTTTTTTTGAGACGGAGTCTCTGTTACCCAGGCTGGAGTGCAGTGGCCAGATCTCGGCTCACTGCAAGCTCCGCCTCCCGGGTTCCCGCCATTCTCCTACCTCAGCCTCCTACCTCAGGTAATCTGCCCACCTTGGCCTCCCAAAGTGCTGGGATTACAGGAGTGAGCCACTGCACCTGGCCATATTTTTGTTTTCTTTTACATTTTTTAGATGGCTTATTCTGAAAAATTTTCTATCTTTGTCTCTTTCTCTACCTCCTCTTTCAGGCCAATAACTCTTAGATTTTCCCCTTTTGAGGTTATTTTGTAGATCCTGTGTGCTTCATTTTTTATTCTTTTTTTGTCTTTTGTCTTGAATTTGAGTTTTCTCAAAACAGCTATTTTAAATTTTCTGTCTAAAAGGTCAGCGATATCTCTGTTCCTCCACGATTGGCCCTTGGTGCCTTTAGTTTGTTTGGTGAGGTCATATTTTTCTGAATGGAAATGATGCTTGTAGATATTTGTCAGTGTCTGGGCATTGAAGAGTTAGGTATTTATTGTAGTCTTCGCAGTCTGGCTTTGGGACTTGGGCCCGAAGCCCAATGACGCTGTGGCTTTTGGAGACTCAGAGGTACTGCTTTAGTAGTCTTGGCTAAGATCTGGAAAAATACTCTAGATTACCAGGCAGAGACTCTTGTTCTTCCCTTCTCCCAAACAAATGAAGTCTCTTTCTCTCTCTGTCCTGAGCCACCTATAGGTGGCAGTGTGGTGCTGCAAGCATCTGTGGCCTCACCACTGGGACTGCACTGGGTTAGACCTGAAGCCAGCACAGCGATGATTTTTTTTTTTTTTTTTTTTTTTGAGACAGAGTCTCGCTCTGTCGCCCAGGCTGGAGTGCAGTGGCGCAATCTTGGCTCACTGCAAGCTCCGCCTCCTGGGTTCATGCCATTCTGCTGCCTCAACCTCCCGAGTAGCTGGGACTACAGGCGCACGCCACCTCGCCCAGCCAATTTTTTGTATTTTTAGTAGAGACGGGGTTTCACCGTGTTAGCCAGGATGGTCTTGATTTCCTGACCTCGTGGTCTGCCCACCTTGGCCTCCCAAAGTGCTAGGATTACAGGCATGAGCCACCGCACCCGGCCTGATTTTTTTTTTTAATTTATTTTTATTTATTTATTTATTTTTGAGATGGAGTCTTGCTCTGTCGCCCAGGGTGGAGTGCAGTGGCATGATCTCGACTCATTGCAACTTCCGTTTCCCGGGTTCAAGCAATTCTCTGCCTCAGCCTCCTGACTAACTGGAATTACAGGCACCCGCCACCATGCTTAGCTAATTTTTTTGTATTTTTAGTAGAGATGAGATTTCACCATATTGGCCAGGCTGGTCTCGAACTCCTGACCTCAAGTGATCGGCCTGCCTTGGCCTCCCAAAGTGTTGGGATTACAGGCGTGAACCACCATGCCCGGTCAGCACTGGGTCTTGCCCAAGACCTTTCCCTTCAGGGCAGCGAGTTCCACCAGGTCCCAAGTGTGTCCAGAGATGTTGTCTGGGAGCCAGGGATTACAGTAAAAAATTTTAGCAGTTGCCCTGGTGTTCTATTCTACACAGCTAAGCTAGCCCACCTCTAAGCCCAGCCTCACACTAGGAATTGCCTAGGAATTGCAGTCCTTGTGTCCTAGACTGCCTCTCAAGTTTATCTAGGACCCCAGAGAAACTCAAGTTCCAACCACTGGGATGGGCAACTCCCCTCTGACTAGGGCTGGTCCAAATGTTTTTTGCATGCATGGGTGCTGGGCTCATGGCTTTATTCTCTTCTATGACAGGGCAGCACTGAGTTCAATGTAAAGTACCCCAGTCACTGTGCTTTCTCTCCCCAAAGTGCACAGATTCTCCCTACACCACATGGCTGCTGCCAGGGGATGGGGGAGGGGTGGCATTGATGATTCAAGACTGCCCTCCTCAATGCCTTTTTAGTGATATGAAGTTAAAACCACGTACTATGATCGCTCAACTGATTTTTTGGTTCTTGTTATGGTGCTTTTCTGTGTGTCGATAATTATTAAAATGTGGTGTTCCAAAAGCAGGGACAGAGTGTAGCCTTCTGTTCTGCCATCTTGCTGTGCCTTTTCACTAGTGAGTTTTGTTCGTTCAGATGATTTCTTGCTCATCAACATTCTTTTCTTTCAGAATAAATATCCTTTAGGATTTCTTATAAGATAGGTCTGGTGTTGATAAAATCCCTCAGCTTTTGCTTGTCTAGGAAAGTCTTTATTTCTCCTTCATGTTTGGATATACTATCCTGGGATAAAAGTTTCTTTCTTCAGCACTTTGAATATGTCATACCATTCTTTCCTTGCTTGTAAGGTTTCCACTGATAAGTCTGCTGCCAGAAGTATTAGAGCTCCTTTGTATGTTGTTACTTTTCTCTTGCTGCTTTTAGGACTCTTTCTTTATCTCTGACCTTTAGGAGTTTCATTATTAAATGACTTGAGGTAGTCTTATTTGGGTTAAATCTGCTTGATGTTCTATGACCTTTTTGTACTTGAACATTGATATCTTTCTCTAAGTTTGAGAAATTCTCTGACATAATCCCTCTAAATAAAATTTCCAGCCCTATTTATCTCTCTACCTCCCTTTTAAGGCCAGTAACTCTTAGACTTCCCCTTTTGAGGCTATTTTCTAGATTCTGTAGTGTGCTTCATTGTTTTTTACTCTTTTCTCTTTTGTCTCCTGTGACTGTGTTCGTTCGTTCCTTCCTTTCTTCCTTCCCTCCCTCCTTTCTCTTTTCTTTTTTCTTTCTTTCCTTTCTTTCTTCCTTTTTTTCTTTCTCCCTTTCTTCCTCTTTCTCTTTCTCTTCTTTCTCTCTCTGTGTCTTTCTCTTTCTTTCATCTTTTTTTTTTTTTTTTTGAGACAGAGTTTCACTCTTGTTGCCCAGGCTGGAGTGCAATGGCACCATCTTGGCTCACCACAACCTCTGCCTCCTAGGTTCAAGTGATTCTCCTGCCTCAGCCTCCTGAGTAGCTGAGATTACAGGCATTTGCCACCACACCCGGCTAATTTTATATTTTTAGTAGAGACAGGGTTTCTCCATGTTGGTCACGCTGGTCTTGAACTCCCAACCTCAGGTGATTCGCCCGCCTCGGCCTCCCAAAGTGCTGGGATTACAGGCATGAGCCACTGCGCCTGGATATTTTTTTTTTTTTTTAAAGAGCCTTACTCTGTCACCCAGGCTGGAGTGCAATGGAACAATCTCGGCTCACTGCAACCTCTGCCTTCTGGGTTCAAGTGATTCTTGTGCCTCAGCCTCCTGAGTAGTTGGGACTACAGGTACGTGCCACCATTTCCTGGCTAATTTTTGTATTTGTACTAGAAACGGGGTTTTGCCATGTTGGCCAGGCTGGTCTTGAACTCCTGACCTCAGGTGATCCGCCCACCTCAGCCTCCCAAAATGCTGGGATTATAGGCATGAACCACTGGGCCCGGGCCTGACTGTGTATTTTCAAATAGCCTGTCTTCAAACTCACTAATTCTTTCTTCTGTTTGACCAATTCTGCTGTTAAAATACTCTGATGCATTCTTCAGTACATCAACTACATTTTTCAGCTCCAGTATTTCTGGTTGATTCTTTTAAATTATTTCAATTTCTTTGTTAAATATATCTGATAGGATTCTGAATTCCTTCTCAGTGTTATCTTAAATTTTACTGAGCTTTCTCAAAAGAGCCATTTTGAATTCTCTGTCTAAAAAGTCATATATCTCTGTTTCTCCAGGATTAGTTCTTGGTGCCTTATTTAGTTTGTTTGGTGAGGTCATGTTTTCCTGGATGGAACTGATGTTTATGGATGTTTGTCAGTGTTTGGGCATTGAAGAGTTAGATATTTATTGTAGTCTTCACAGTCTGGGCTTGTTTGTACCTGTCCTTCTTGGGAAGGCTTTTCAAGTATTCTAAGGGACTTGTGTGTTATGATCTAAGTCTTTGATCACTGTAGCTGTATCTGTATTAAGGGGCACCCCAAGCTCAGTAATGCTGTGGCTCTTGCAGACTTTTAGAGATACCAACTTCGTGGTCTTGGGTAAGATCTGGGAGAATTCCCTGGATTACCAGGCAGAGACTCTTGTTCTCTTCCCTCACTTTCCCCCAAACAAAGTCTCTGTCTCTCTGTGCTGAGTTGCCGAGGTCTGGGGAAGGGGTGACACAATCACTCCTATGACCACCACTACTGAGACTGCACTGGGTCACCCAATGCCCATGGTGACCACTGTCTGGCTACTGCCTATGTTCACTTAAGGCCCAAGGGTGCTACAATCAGCAGGTGGTGAATCCAGCCAGTCTTATGTCCTTTCCTTCAGGGCAGTGAAGTTGCCCTTGGCCCTGGGTGGGTCCAGAGATGCCATCAAGGAGCCAGGGCCTCAAGTCAGGAAACTTAGGACTCTACCTGGTACCGTATTGTACTGCAGCTAAGCTGGCACCTATGTTGTAAGATGAAGTTCTTCCCACTCTTCCCTCCTCTTTCGTCAAGCAGAAGAGTCTCTCCCCATGACCACTACTACCTCAGTCCCAGGGCAAGTAGCCTGGCTACCACCAAAGTTCACTCAAGGCCCAAGGGCTCTTCAGTCAGGTCATGGTGAATGCTGCCATGCCTGGTTCTCTCCCTTTAGGGCAATGGATTCCCTTCTGGCCCAGAGCAGTTCCAGAAATGCTTTCCAGGAGGCAAGGCCTGGAAATGGGGACCCTGGAAGCCTGCTTGTTGCTCTACTCCACTGTGATTGAGCTGGTACCCAAGGTGCAAGACAAAGTCCTCTTTATTCTTCCCTCTCCTTTCCTCAAGCAGAAGGAGTCCCTACCCATAGCCACCACAGCTGGGAATGTGCTGGGTCACATCTGAAGCCAGCATGGCTCTGAGTCTTACCCAAGGCCTGCCGTGAGTACTGACTATTCAGGTCCCAATGGCTCTTTAGTAAGCAAGTGATGAATCCTGCCAGGACTGGGTCCTTCTCTTCAAGGCAGCAGGCTCCCTTCTAGCCCAGGATGTGTCTAGAAATGTCATCTAGCAGCAGGGGCCTGGAATGAAGCCTCAGGACTTTGCCTGGTGCCCGATTCTATGGTAGTTGAGCTGGTATCCAAGATGCAAGACAAAGTTCTCTTTACTCTTCCCTCTCCTCTCCTCAATCAGGAGGAAGGAGTCTCTCCTAGAGCTGTGAGCTGCACTGCCTGGGGTTCTGGGAGGGGTGATGCAAGTACTCCCTTGGCCACCCCAGCTGGTATCTCACTAGGTTGTGTGCACACCAAAGTCTGCTGGCTCTAAGCCTAGCATGGCACAAGGACTTGCCCAGGAATTGCGGTCCCTGTGGCCTATCACGGGAAATTCAGCCAGATATCGGGCGAAATTCACCCCCAATATTTCACGTTCTTTTCTATTTTCCCTAAGTGTCGGCCGGTTTGAGAAATAAAGGGACAGAGTACAAAAGAGAGAAATTTTAAAGCTGGGTGTCCAGGGCAGACATCACATGTTGGCAGGTTCCATGATGCCCCCTGGGCCATAAAACCAGCAAGTTTTTATTAGTGATTTTCAAAAGGGGAGGGAGTGTACGAATAGGGTATGGGTCACAGAGATCACATGCTTCACAAGGTAGTAAGATATCACAAGGTAAATGGAGGCAGGGCGAGATCACAGGACCACAGGACCGGGGCAAAATTCAAATTGCTAATGAAGTTTCAGGCATGCATTGTCATTGATAACATCTTATCAGGAGACAAGGTTTGAGAGCAGACAACTGGTCTGACCAAAATTTATTAGGCGGGAATTTCCTCGTCCTACTAAGCCTGGGAGCGCTATGGGAAACTGGGACTTATTTCATCCCTACAGCTGCGACCATAAAAGACAGCCGCCCCGAAGCGGCCATTTCAGAGGCCTACCCTCAGGGACGCATTCTCTTTCTCAGGGATGTTCCTTGCTGAGAAAAAGAATTCAGTGATATTTCTCCCATTTGCTTTTGAAAGAAGAGAAATATGGCTCTGTTCCATCCAGCTCACCGGCAGTCAGAGTTTAAGGTTATCTCTCTTGTTCCCTGAACATCACTGTTATCCTGTTCTTTTTTCAAGGTGCCCAGATTTCATATTGTTCAAACACAAATGCTCTACAAACAATTTGTGCAGTTAACGCAATCATCACAGGGTCCTGAGGCAACATACATCCTCCTCAGCTTAGGAGGCATAGGAAATCACAAGGGTATTGATTGGGGAACTAATAAATGTCCATGAAATCTTCACAATTTATGTTCTTCTGCCATGGCTTCAGCTGGTCCCTCCGTTCGGGGTCCCTGACTTCCCGTAACATCTCTCCCTTTCTTTAAGCCATGAAGATGAAGGCTTGTTCGTTCTCTCGATTTTGACGCAGGATTCTTTGACTGGTCTGGCACACTAAAAACAAACAAGCCGATTAAACAGAGAAACATAATTCCAAAATTTACTACAGTGGAGCCCCCAATAGACTTAATCCAAGTCTTGGGGTTTAATTGAGAAAGATTTTCTGCCACCTGATCTAACGCCTCAGCTCCAGGCACAATGGATAAGTGAGCTTGAGAGGCTTCAAAAATTTGTTTCTTTAATTTAGTTATGTCCAATGATAAATTATCTTCCCTACCCAGAAGGTGTCTTTTGACCATTTCCCGTGAATGATCAGTCTCATTATGGGAATACGGGGTGATGCAGAAATCCGAAGTGTTTCAATCGCACTGCATTTGCATGCGATGCTCGAGACTCACTACCTGATCTCCAAGCCAAATAACAGACTGTCTTAAATCACTAATTTGATTTGCCAATTTTTGATGGATGCCTTGTTGAGAATTCCACATTTGGATGGAATTGGCTTGCCAATCATTAACAAAATGAGCCGTTTGAATGGATTGGTGTAATGCCATTCCAGCAGTGGTGGCCATTGCAGTGACTGTAATTAGGCCCATGATAACAGCGATTAAAGTGAAAACAAATCTCTTAGATCTTTTTAGAATTCACTGTAACACTTCATTAATTAAATGTATTGAAGGGGAGGATTCCCAAGGTCTCAGCAAAGTTATGGGAATCCAGATTCCTTCTTGAGCTCGAACCAACGTAACACTTTTCCTGGAGTCAAAATGGGAGTTAATACAAGTGTATAAATGACAATTAATGCATTGGACAGTTTGACTGTTTGTCCAAATTTTGATATCTCTCACTAACAGCATGTAAGGAGGCTTAACACAACTCTGTATGGGAACAGTCAGGTTGGAGGTAGGTAAAGAAGAATGTCTGGATCTACGCTGATACTGAGAGAGGGGGATGGTAGTGGGGACAACAGACAGAATAGTTTCCGCTTCCCATACTTGCAGTCCAGACATGGCAATAGCCAATTTCCAAAGTTCTGGGTGTTCTGGGTCAGAATGGGGAGTATCATATGAGGCCTTGAGGGGGTAATGCCTTTATCTTCCCATTTTAAGGGAAAGAATGAGCTTAACCTCCGATGCAAAGTAGAATGGTGATTCTCATTCTCCTGATAAGAAATAAAATAAGTGCTGGGATTACAGGCATGAGCCACCACACCCAGCTCAAATGGTTGTAATTTTAAACATTACTTATAGAAATTCTAAAATCTGTCAAACAAATTTAATAAGAAATTTGCAGCAGGGAGCAGTGACTCTCACCTGTAATCCCAGCACTTTGGGAGGCTGAGACAGGTGGATCACTTGAAGTCAGGAGTTCAAAACCAGCCTGGACAACATGGCAAAACCCCATGTCTACTAAATGTACAAAAGTTAGCAAGACATGGTGGCAGGCATCTGTAATCCCAGCTACTTGGGAGGATGAGGCAGGAGAATTGCTTGAACCCAGGAGGTAGAGGTTGCAGTGAGACAAGATCGCGCCACTGCACTCCAGCCTGGGTAACAGAGGGAGACTTCATCTCAAAGAAAAAAATGAAATAAATAAAATTACAAACATTTGAACTTACAGTTGCACAAAACTGTTGAATTTTATGTGTTGCAAGAAGGCAGAGCAAGATGGCTTAATAGAAGCCTCCAGCAGTCATCCCTCCGACAGAAATATCAAATTGAACAACTACATTAAAAAAAGCACCTTCATAAGAACCAAAAATCAGGTGAGTGATCGCAGTACCTGGTTTATTATCATATTAAGGAAACAGGCACTGAAGAGGGTAAGAAATAGTCTTGAATTGTCGACATCATCCCCCTTCATCCCCTGGCAGTGGCCAATTGGTGTAAAGAGAGAATGGGTGCTCCTGGGGGAGGAAGAATACAATGATTGTGAGACTCTGCATTTGAACTCAGTGCTGCCCTGGCACAGCAGAAAGCTACACAGGGCAGAACTCAGCCAGTAACCCAGAGGGAACATTAGATCAACCCTAGCCAGAGGGGAACTGTCCATTCCAGCAGTTGGAACCCGAGTTCTGGCAAGCCCCACAGGCTAAAGTGCTTTGGAGGCCTAGGTAAACTTGAAAGGCAGTGTAGGCCACTGTTGCGAGAAGTCAGGGACCCCATACTTTCCATATAAACCTGCAGGAAAACCATGCCCTAAAAATTTTGAGGGCCCATCTAAAACTTTAATTTGGGAAGACTGTGTTAACTCACATGCAGTAATATTAAAAAATGACTCATATGGTTTAGTAATAGACTGGGCGCCAAAGGGCTATTTAAAAAACAATTGCTCCTCTGGTGGAAGGGAATGCCTGGAGGCTACTTATTGAAAGTATGGGGTATCTCCCATTACTCCCCCTTTCATTTGTTTTAAAGGAGAAAGGAAGAGGCCAGAGACCAAATGTCCCGGTTCCTCTGTAGCTGATCTCTCAGGAAGATAAGCAGCCCAGACTTGAGTTTCTAGATGGATACAACCAGGCGCATGTCCGAGGCACAGAGGGTATTATTTATAACCCATGATAACATTAAATGTAGTGCCTCCTTCTCCTGGTTGAGCAGGGCAACGGTCATCTGTAGCTCCAGGCATCCACAAACTCAGTCATCTGTAGCTCCAGGCATCCACAAACTCGTTAGTGTATATTTCTGCAGGAGCATCAATCCAGGTGGGAGGTCAAGTAAGTGGAGGAAAGGGCACATAAGCCCAATAAGAATAATTTTGTGTAGTAGGTAAATAAGTGTGAGAGGAAACTGGTGAGACAGAAAGTATAAGGAGGAGAATCATTAAATAAAACCTAGTGTAAGCGAGATTCAGTGCTGAAGGAGGAAGAGAAGAACAGAGGGATGTTATTTTCAGGCTAATAGAAATGGTGAGATTTTTAGGTCTGTAAGGAGAAAGAGAAAGGTAATTGGGATTAGTTAGATGGGTCTCCATTGCCATCAGGGAGGATTGAATCAGACCCATTGTGATTTGGTGTGCCTGCTTCTCAGTTAACAAATCCATCACCTCACGTACTTACCATTTTTTGTGGTGAAAACATTTAAAATCTATCATGTATATATGTTTAACACAGAGGTATTTTTCCCAAGGTTCGGCTGGGCTTAGTTTTCCTAGGAAAACTGGGTTACGGTACTTTTAAGTTTAATGGATGTGAAATTGATTGAATTTTAAGAAATCATAGCAAACTATATTCAGTTGAACCTTGGGGAAATACACTTGTAGAAAGATGTTCATTTATTTACAATGCATGTCTGCTATTCCAGGACTCTCATTTTGTAAGCATACTAGAGGAGGTGAATTAGGAACAGATTAGATCACTTGATACACATCACCTTATATATAAAGAATACATATATATGTATATGTGTGTGTGTGTATGTATCTATATATATATACATTCATATATATATATTTATACTTTTTTTTTTTGAGACAAAGTTTCACTCTTTCACCCAGACTGCAGTGCAGTCGTGCAAGGTGAAATCATAGCTCACTGTAACCTTAAACTCCTGGGCTCAAGCAATCTTCCCTCCTCAGCTTCCCAGATTGCTAGGACTACAAGTGTGCATCACCACACCTGGCTAATTTAAAAAAAAAGTGTTTTTTTGGCCAGGCACGGTGGCTCACGCCTGTAATCCCAGCACTTTGGGAGGCCGAGGCGGGCGGATCATGAGGTCTGGAGTTCGAGACCATCCTGGCCAACATGGTGAAACTCCATCTCTACTAAAAATACAAAAAATGAGCCGGGCGTGGTGGCATGCACCTGTAGTCCCAGCTACTCGGGAGGCTGAGGCAGGAGTATCACTTGAACCTGGGAGTCCGAGGTTGCAGTGAGCCCAGATCTCACCACTGCACTCCAGCCTGGTGACAGACCGAGACTCTATCTCAAAACAAAAAAACAAAAAAAAAACAAAAGAATTTTTTTTGTAGAGTTGGGGGGTCTCACTACATTGCCCAGACTAGTCTCTAACTCCTGGCCTCAAATGGTCCTCTCACCTCAGCCTCTCAATGCACTAGGATTACAAGTGTGAGCCACCACACTCCAAAATTTTTCAATTAACACATTTATAAATATTCTCAGAGATTGCCAATTTAACTATTAGAGGGAAATCTAGTTTGCCTTATTTCCAAGTTCTCAGTGGGTTGTTTTGGAAGAAAGGAACAGAAACTACTCAAACTAGTTTAATCAATAAAAATGGAAGGGAGATTTATTGGAATGTAGGGATATCTTATAACTCAAGAGCATTAATCCTTAAGAGTTCAAGGTTTATAAAAAAAAAAAAAAGTAAAAAAGAACCCAAGAGCAGGAGGAGTAAGTACTGCTAGGCTTCTGAGAAACTGGAAAGGCGATCTGGAAAGGAGTCAGAATTCAAATGGTTTATTTATCTTTGACTCTCTCCTTAGTATCTCAATTTCTTTTTTTTTTTTTGAGACAGAGTCTTGCTCTGTCATCCAGGCTGGAGTGCAGTGGCACGATCTCAGCTCACTGCAACCTCTGCCTCCCGGTTTCAAGCGATTCTCCTGCCTCGGCCTCCTGCGTAGCTGGGATTACAGGCATGCACCACCACGCCTGGCTAATGTTTGTATTTTTAGTAGAGACGGGGTTTCACCATCTCTACTGGTCAGGAGTCTCGAACTCCTGACCTCAGGTGATCCGCCTGCCTCAGCCTCCCAAAGTGCTGGGATTACAGGCTTGAGCCACCGTGCCCGACATCAATTTCTTAATCTTTCTGCAGATGTGCTTTCTCTGATTTGACATTCACACACATCTATCTGTGTACTTTGCCCCATAAATTCCTGAGGTCAGACTTGAATATAAACCCAAGTCTAATTTTCCAGGAGCAGGAAAATGATTGGCCGATTTGGGGCCAGATGAACACTGCTGGTACAACTGGTGGCCAGAAAGGTAAAAGTCGTGACTACAGTCAGCTAGGAGGAGGGCTGTAGGTTTGCAGATGCTCTAAGGGTGTTGGAAAAACCGGAGGCAAAGGTGTGTAACTTTGATATGGAAGAAAGTTCACTATTATCACAGGTACTATCTATAATCACTAAGTTAGGTTGTTTCTACATCCAGAAAGCTGTCTGAGTCTGTTCTCTCTGTCATTCCTCTAATTCAGGGGACCCCAACGCCCCAACACAGACCTGTGGGCTGTTAGGAACTGGGCTGCACAGCAGGAGGTGAGCAGCTGGCAAGCAAGCATTACTGCCTGAGCTCTGCCTCCTGTCAGATCAGGGAGAGCATTAGATTCTCACAGGAACTGAAAACCTATTTTGAACTGCACCTGTGAGGAATCTAGATTGCACACTCCTTATGGAAATCTAACTGATGACCTTGAGGTGCAACAGTTTCATTCCGAAACCATCCTCTGCCTCATGCCCACCCCCGAGCCTTGTGGAAAATTGTCTTTCACAGAACAGCTCCCTGGTGCCAAAAAGGCAGAATTGGAATCTAATCCAAATCTTCATCTCTTGCCTGAAATATTGCAAGAACTTCCTTTTTGGTGTCTTCACTTTCACTCTCCTGAAATCTGTTCTTCAATGCCACAAGGTAATAGTATGAGGATTAACTAAAAACTTTGTCAACTTTAAAGCACTCCACAAATATAAAGTAGTAATAAGGCCATTGCAATGGTTCACACCTGTAATTCCAACACTTTGGGAGGCCAAGGTGGGAGGATTACTTGAGGCCAGGAGTTCAAGGTCAACTTGAACAGAGCGAGATGCTGTCTCAAAAATAAAAAAATAAGGCCGGGCGCGGTGTTTCACACCTGTAATCCCAGCACTTTGGGAGGCCAAGGTAGGCGGATCACCTGAGGTCAGGACTTCGAGGCCAGCCTGGCCAACATGCTGAAACCCTGTCTCTACTAAAAATACAAAAAATTAGCTGGGCGTGGTGGCAGGCGCCTGTAATCCCAGTTACTTGGGAGGTTGAGGCAGGGAGACTCGCTTGAATCCGGGAGGTGGGGTTGCAGTGAGCTGATATCACGTCCCTGCACTCCAGCCTGGGCAACAGAGCAAGACTCCATCTAAAATAAATAAATAAATAAATAAATAAATAAAAAATAAAAATAAAAATAAATTAGTAAGTGGAGGGAAAATAGATCTAACCAAATGACTTTTCTTAAAAACTTAAATGATTTCTTCAGTACCTAGAGACCAAAGCTCCTTACCTTTTTTTTTTTTTTTTTTCGGATGGAGTCTTGCTCTGTTGCTCAGGCTGGAGTGCAGTGGCGTGATCTCGGCTCACTGCAACCTCCACCTCCCGGGTTCAAGCAATTCTCTGCCTCAGCCTCCCAAAGAGCTGGGATTACAGGCATGCGCCACCACGCCCGGCTAATTTTTGTAGTTTTAGTAGAGATGGGGTTTTGCCATCTTGGCCAGGCTGGTCTTGAACTCTTGACCTCGTGATCCGCCCACCTTGGCCTCCCAAAGTGCTGGGATTACAGGCTTGAGCCACCGCGCCTGGCCTCTCCTTACATGTTTTGTTGTTGTCGCTTGTTTTTTGGGACAAGGTCTCACTCTGTAGCCCAGGCTGGAGTGCAGTGGCCCATCATAGCTCACTGCAACCTTGACGTCCTGAGCTCAAGCAGTCCTCCCACCTCAGCCTCCGGGATAGCTGAGACCACAGGCACAAGCCACCACGCCCAGCTTATTATTTTTTTTTTGAGATATGGGGTCCCACTATCTTGCCCAGGCTGGTCTCCAACTCCTGAGCTCAAGCGATCCTCCCCCACCTTGGCTTCCCAAAGTGCTGGGATTACAGGTGTGAGCCACCGTGCAGGCCTTATATGATCTTAAGCCTCTTCACATCCTGAACTAAATGTAACCTTCCAGTTTCGGCACTTGCTCTGGCACTTTTCCTCCCTCGCCAGATAATACTAATCTTTAATCCTGTAGTTCGTTTCCACGCCCATACTACCCTATTTGCTTATTAATGTCTTCCACTTCGCCCAAGAAACCCTACTCAGCTAGCCTGTGGTGGTGTTTTGACACAGTTTCGCTCTGTCGCCCAGGCTGGAGTACGGCGGCGAGATCTTGGTTCGCTGCAACCTCCTCTTGGGTTCAAGCGATTCTCGTGCCTCAGCCTTTCGAGTAGCTGAGATTACAGGCATGTGCCACAAAACCTGGCTAATTTTTGTATTTTTTACTAAAGACGAGGTTTCACCATGTTGGCCAGGTTTATCTCCAACTCCTGACCTCAGGTGATCCGCCTGCCTTGGCCTCCTAAACTACTGGGATTACCGGCGTGAACCACCGCGCCCGGCCCTACTCAGCCTTTAAAACCGGAATCACGGGTCAAAACTTTCTGATAAACCACGATACGGTTTACGTTATGAAATTCAATGCCCCCTTCCTCTGAAGTCCTGCAAATCTCCAGTAAAGCACCACAGATTGACGAATATTCCACCCATTTCCCTCTCCCCTACGCTAGCTCCATTTCCCACTTCTATCCATCTTCTCGAGCTTCCTCAGCTCCTCCACCTCCATGAGGCCTGGAAAGCACCTGGCTCCAGGAATGTGAGTCGGAGGCTCAGAGCGACCAGAAGTGCCAAAAGCTGACATTCAAATACTGCCGAAACAAACCACAAGAGCGCTAAGGCCCCCGCTAATAGTCCAGCTGGGATGGTGAGAACTCGCGGACCCGCCAGCGGTGCATGCCGGGAGATGTAGTCCCGGGCCGACGCATTACCTCTTGGGAGTTGTGGTCTTCGATCAGGTAAACAGAAGACGGCCAACTCGGATAAGTCTTCCCCCACCGCCCCCTGAAACCCCTCGCCCCACCCGCGAGGGACTGGGGTAGGAGTAGGGGCGTTGCCGTGGTTGGCCTCGAACTCCTAGGCTCAGACGATACTCTCGCCTCAGCCTCCCGAGCAGCTGGGACTACACGCGAGAGCCACCGCCCCCGGCATAAAGTTTGAATTAGTCCTTACGCAAAAAGGGAAGAGGGCAGTCTGTAAACTCGCGCAGGATCAAGCTCTCGAGCTCCCGTCTTGGGTTAGCGCGCAGGGCGGAAGCGAGGAGAAGGCGGACCCGGGAGGCGGGGATACGTTACGCCGACGCGGGCGTGACCCTGGGTGAGAGGGTTTGGCGGGAATTCTGAAAGCCGCCGGCGGAGCGCGCGCAGCGGCCAGAGACCGAGCCCTAAGGAGAGTGCGGCGCTTCCCGAGGCGTGCAGCTGGGAGCTGAAACTCATCTGGGTTGTGCGCAGAAGGCTGGGGCAAGCGAGTAGAGAAGTGGAGCGTAAGCCAGGGGCGTTGGGGGCCGCGCGGGTCGGGCGCGTGCCACGCCCGCGGGGTGAAGTCGGAGCGCGCGGCCTGCTGGAGTGGGGAGCGCTGCGGACCGAGGTGAGTGTGTGAGGCGCAGGCTGGGCCCTCCAGAGCCGCGGCTCGTCCTCGCCCACCTGGGTCCTGGCCGGTCCAGTGCCCAGCGGCAGGTGGGGCCTCGACGCGCAGTGTGAAACCCGGAGGTGGCAGGGCGTGTCCGCGCCCGACCGACCCTCAGCTGCTGGGGCGAAAACACAAGTGGACCCCAGTCTTTAGAACTAGGGGAGAAACATTAGAGCCTTTATAGGCAACACCTATTTTATGGGTTCGGGCGAGAAGTCCGAGATCAGAGCGGTGTAGCCACAGCTGTTTAATATCACAGCCAGGGCTTCCGGATTCCTGGTCTGTCTTTCCATTACACCCTGCTTAGAAAGTACCAATCTCCAATTGCCAAAACAGTATTTTCGTCATCTAATGCGGAAAACCATTCACATGTTGCCTAGAGAATGATCTGAAGTGAGGTTTGGTTTTCTTAAAACTTTTTTTTCAGATGGAGTCTCGCTCTTCCGCCCAGGCTGGAGTGTAGTGGCACGATCTCGGCCCACTGCGACCTCCGCCCCCCGGATTCAAGCGATTCTCCTACCTCAGCCTCCCGAGGAGCTGGGATTACAGGCCCCCGCCACCACGCCGCCCGGCTGATATTTGTATTTTTAGTAGAGACGGGGTTTCACCATGTTGGTCAGGCTGGTCTCGAACTTCTGACCTCAGGTTATCCACCCGCCTCTCCCTCCCAAAGTGCTCGGATTACAGGCGTGAGCCACAGCGCCTGGCCCCTGTTTTTTTTTTTTTTTTTTTTTAAACTTCTAAAGCGAAATGTAATATACATGTAGAAAAATTCACATTCACAACTGTATACAACTCCTTGAATTATTATAAAATATACTGGCCGGGCGTAGTGTCTCACGTCTGTAGTCCCAGCACTTTGGGACGTGGAGGTGGGGGGACGATTGAGCCCAAGAGTTCGAGAACAGCCTGGTCAAGATAGTGAGACCCGCATCTCTACAAATAGGAAAAATTAGTCAGGCATGGTGGCGTGCACCTGTAGGCCCAGCTATTCAGGAGGCTGAGAAGGGAGGATCTAGCCTGGGAGGTATAAGCTGCAGTGAGCCGTGATCAGGCCACTGCACTCCAACCTGGGCGATAGAGCAAGACAAAATGAATATACACCTACGTAATCACCACTTAATAGAATCGTCCTCAGAAGCCTTCCTTGTGTAGTATTTAATATTTTCCCCTCTTTTTACAGTGGTAACTGCTATACTGATTTCTAATGAGATGAACTAATGTTGCTTGTTTTTGAATTTTTTATAAAAATACATCAGGAGTGTTGAGTGTTTCGTTGTTTCACATGCTTGCCAACACGATATTTTTCAGCCTTTTAAATTTTAACTATTCTGCTGGTTACACAGTAATGTCTCAATGTGATTTTAATTTTCCTGATTACTAATGATGTTGGACATTTGTTCATATGTTTTTGCCCATTTTGATATCTTCTGTGATGTGCTTGTTCAAATCTCTTGCCTGTTTTTCTATTGAATTATCTTTTTCTTACTGATGTGAAGTTCTTTATATACTGGTTATCAGCCCTCAGTTATGTTTGTGCTAAATGTTTTCTCCTCTACTGTGGTTTGACCTGTCACTCTCTTAGTGGTGTCCTTTGATGAATAGAAGTGATGAATTTATTTTTTTATTATTATTTATTTATTTTTCCTTTTGAGACAGAGTTTCGCTCTTGTTGCCCAGGCTGGAGTGCAATGGCACGATCTTGGCTCACCGCAACCTCCGCCTCCCGGGTTCAAGCGATTCTCCTGCCTCAGCCTCCCGAGTAGCTGGGATTACAGGCATGTGCCACCATGCCCAGCTAATTTTGTATTTTTCTTTAGTAGAGACAGGATTTCTCCATGTTGGTCAGGCTGGTCTTGAACTCCTGAACTCAAGTGATTTGCCCACCTGGGCCTCCCAAAGTGCTGGGATTACAGGTGTGAGCCACAGTGCCCAGTAGAAGTGCTGAATTTAAATGTAGTTCAGTTTTCAGTCTTTTCCTTTTTGGCTAGTGCGTTATGTGTCCAGTTTCAAGAAATCTTTTTCTGTCCCAAGGTTGTGAAAATAATAAGTTTTACTTTGTTTTTGACAGATGATTGTACATATTTATGAGGTTCAAGATGATATTTCAATACATATATACATTGTATAATGAATGATCAAATCAGGGTAATCAGCATATCCATCAATTCAGTTAAACACTTGTCATTTCTCTTTGTGATGAGAACATTCAAAATACTCTCTTCTGGCTATTTTGAAGTATACATTACATTACTGTTTACTGTAGTCACCCTACTGTGAAATAGAACCCTAGAACTTATTCCTCCTATCTAACTGAAACTTTATGCCTGTTGACCAACCTCTCTCCTTCCTGCCGCCCCCTGCAACGACTGTGTTCTCCTCAGTCTCTGGTTACCACTCTTCTATTTGTTCCTTGTATGAGATGAACCTTTTTTTTTTTTTTGGAGACGCAGTCTCGCTCTGTCATGAGGCTGGAGTACAGTGGCGTGATCTCGGCTCACTGCGATCTCTGTCTTCCGGGTTGAAGCCATTCTCCTGCCTCAGCCTCCCGAGTAGCTGGGACTACAGGTGTGTGCCACCACACCCTGCTAATATTTGTATTTTTAGTAGGGACGGGGTTTCGCATGTTGGCCGGGATGGTCTCGATCTCCCGACCTGGTGATCCGCCCGCCTTGGCCTCCCAAAGTGCTGGGATTAATTACAGGCATGAGCCACCGCACCCCGCCAAGATCAACTTTTTTAGATTCTACATATGAGTGAGATCATGCAGTATTTGTCTGCAAACACATTTATAATGTATAATAGGGTATATAAAAATAAGTAAAACTTGGTCCCTACACTGAAGGAATATAAAGCAGGAGAACAGAGGCACGATAAGAGAATAGCCTTGCCTCTTCCTAAAGTCTTTTTGATACGACTAGCTAGATAGAAGATGGGGAGAGAGATGCACCTTATTTCTCTAGTGTTTATACTGATAAGCATTTGTATTTTTCAGTAATGGCAATGCAGATGCAGCTTGAAGCAAATGCAGATACTTCAGTGGAAGAAGAAAGCTTTGGCCCACAACCCATTTCACGGTTAGAGGTATGTGGTTAGTTGCTAATTTTGGAATTATATACTAGATTCTTCTACCTAGTGGAAGGTATTACAACCTTTACATAAAATATAGGTTTACTACCAAGGTCAAGACCCAAATTAGACTTTTCAGAAGTGTTGTCAGTAATCCTGTGGAAAGGGTGCAGATCATTGCTAAATATGTCTGGCAGGGCCTCTTCCTTTGTCAGCAATTCTCTTCCTACTTTATCATTTTTATTTCTGAGAGTTGGACTGTCAGAAACTAAGGCCTAGGATCCCATGGTGGAATCTCTGTGCTGTTTTTTTTGTTTGCTTGTTTGTTTTTGATGGAGTTTTGCTCTTGTTGCCCAGGCTGGAGTGCAATGGCGTGATCTTGGCTCACCGCAACGTCTGCCTCCCAGGTTCAAGCAATTCTCCTGCCTCAGCCTCCCAAGTAGCTGGAATTACAGGCATGAGCCACCACGCCCGGCTAATTTTATATTTTTAGTAGAGACAGGGTTTCTCCATGTTGGTCAGGCTAGTCTCGAACTCCTGACTTCAGGTGATCCACCCTCTTCGGCCTCCCAAAGTGCTGGGATTACAGGCATGAGCCACTGCGCCCAGCCTGTGCTGTTTTTTGGTTTGTTTTTTAAGAAATGGGTCTTAACTGTGTTGACCAGGTTGGTCTTGAACTCCTGGCCTCAAGCAATCCACCTGCCTCAGCGTCCCAAACTGCTAGGATTACAGGCATGAGCCACCATGCCTGGTCAAAGCATCCTGTGCTATTTGCACTAAGTATGAAAGTGCTGTTCTGGGAATTATAGTGGCCTGGACCAGTTATGCAAGGAAGACAGGGAAGCACCTTCTCTCCATTGACCTAGATTTGTGCTGTCAGCTGTCATTGGCAGAGAGAAGGGTGTGATGGTGTTATGGTATAAGAGACAAGCTCCAATTCAGGATTCTGCACAAGAACATTAAGCACCAGAGCCGAGGCCTTACACTATTTCTGTCCATTGTATAGAGACTGCCCTGTGAGTGCAGCTGATTTGGGCTAAGTAGGAGGAAAGCAGAGAAAGACTTGATTCTTCTGTCTCTTTTTTTCATATTTCCCATCTCTGACTAATCTTCAAGACTCTAGAAGTTAGGAGTGCAAAAGGCTAATTAAAAAAAAAAAAGACTCTAGAAGTTACTTAAATGGATTTGTGATAAACATTTGAAAGTTCAGAGTCATAACTTCTGGTGCCATGAGCATCCTTATACTCATACATGCATATTGCTTAAATATTAATAGCAGACATGGCTTATGTTGGCAAACTAATCTCTCCCCTCTTCTAAATTCTCCTAACCCCTGAATACACCCACATTCACCTACTAACTCATGTTTTCCCAGAAGTCATGGTTTTGGTGGCTAATGAAACCAAAGCTGACTTGAATATAGGAAGAAAGAGGTGTCTTTGAGTGGTTTGTTTTGAGAAGAGGTATAAAAGTCCCTGACAAAAAGTAGTTTTCCTCACTGTTAATGTCAGTTGTTAGAGCAGAGCTTTCCGGTCATTGTTCAACAAAAAGAGTATTGATAGGCCAAGATAGTGCTCTTTACATTCTGAGCAGCCTTATCTATTTACCCTACCATAGTGTAAAAATACCGTTTTTTATGTGTGCTTGATGTGGAAAGTGTTGAGCAACACTGTCTTAAAGTGGTCCTGTAGGGCCCAAGGTCTCAGAGGATAATTTAGGGTCACAAAAAAAGGTTGGGAGTTACTTTTTAATTCCAATTGCTAATAGGAGTTCTTTTTAATGTACATGGCATCATGCTAGTTTAAAATTATTGATTTTGATAATGAAAAGGTTGTTAATTTGTTATTAAGTACCTCATATATAGGGCTCATTTTTCAGCTTTTGCATATAATGCAGTAGGCTCTCTGTATCTCCGGATTCTGTGTCAGCAGATTCAACAAACTACGTATCAAAAATTCAATCAACTACATATCAGAAAAAAAGTAAACAGGAGGATGTACATAGGTTATACGCAGGTAATACGCCATTTTATATAAGGGACTTGAGCATTGTTGGATTTTGTTATCTGCTAGGGGTCCTGGAACCAACTTACCATCTCCCCACCCCAGGATTTCAAGGGACAGTTGTATTACAAGTCTTCAAGCACCTCTGTGAAGTATGTAGGACACATAACATCTGTGTTAGATTAGAGAACTAAAGCTTAAATTTATCCATGGTTTTCTTCATTTGCAGCAGTGTGGCATAAATGCCAACGATGTGAAGAAATTGGAAGAAGCTGGATTCCATACTGTGGAGGCTGTTGCCTATGCACCAAAGAAGGAGCTAATAAATATTAAGGGAATTAGTGAAGCCAAAGCTGATAAAATTCTGGTAAGTACTGCTTACTTAACCTAGGGAGGCATTAGTGGGAATAGTACAAAAGGGAATGCAGTGAAAGACTTCTTCCTTCTATCTCTCATTCTTGTCATCTCATTATCCTTTCCAGGGGTGACTGTTACCTGTTTCTTTTCTTCTTTTCTTTTCTTTTCTTTTTTGGAGGCGGGTTCTCGCTCTGTCACACAGGGTGGAGTGCAGTGGTGCCATCTCAGCTCACTGCAACCTTCACCTCCCAAACTCAAGCGATCCTCCCACCTCAGCCTCCCAAGTAGCTGGGACTACACTACAGGCACATGCCGCCATGCCAGGGTAGTCTCGAACTCCTGAGCTCAGGCGATTCACCTACCTCAGCCTCCCAAAGTGCTGGGATTATAGGTGTGAGCTACTGTGCCTGGCCTATTTATTTTTCTAGCTTCATATAGTTCTTTAACATACATACTTCCCCATGGTTACATTTTGTTTTATGAACCTAGTCCTTCAGTGTTTATATAGTTACACAGTTTTATTGCCTTTACCCTTGAAGTTTTATATAGTATAAAGCAGAATTTTTTTTTTTTTTTTTTTTTTTTTGAGACGGAGTCTCACTCTGTTGCCAGGCTGGAGTGCAGTAGCATGATCTTGGTCTACTGTAACCTCCGCCTCTCAGGTTCAAGTGATTCTCCTGCCTCAGCCTCCCGAGTAGTTGGGACTACAGGTATGTGCCACCACACCCAGCTAATTTTTGTATTTTTATTAGAGACAGGGTTTCACCATGTTGGCCAGGATGGTCTTGATCTCCTGACCTTGTGATCTGCCCACCTCAGCCTTCTAAAGTGCTGGGACCACCGCACCCCACTGCAAATATTTATTTATAAAATTGTATTTTCACGTATCGATTACTGTTAGTGTTAGATAAATTTATTGGATTACTCAAATGAATATTTGTTGAAGTGGTTGCTTAATTGGAAATAAGGGTTCTGAGTCCCTAACAGTACTTTTGTTAAAAGATTGTCATATTGACTAAGCCAGTAGGGGTCCCTAAAGTCTTTCTGTTTTCGCTTTTTGGGCATCAGTTTTTGTGAATGAACAAATGCTGACGGGATCTTTTCTTTTTGCCTTGTGAGATCTTGGTTTCAGAAATCAAGTCACTTCTCTGTTTCTATGAACACAAAAATGCAAACCTAGAATACATGATTTGAGATGCAATATGGTATAGACTTATGTGTCTTTACTTTTCAATATTTTATGTTCTTCGTTTCTGGCCAGTAAAGATTATGATTGTATTGTTTGTTTTTTTTTTTGTTTTTTTTTTTGTTTGTTTTTTTTGTTTTTTTTGTTTTTGAGGCAGAGTGTCTCGCCCTGTCACCCAGGCTGGAGCACAGTGGTGCAATTTTGGCTCTGCTCACTGCAACCTCTGCCTCCCGGGTTCAAGTGATTCTCCTGCCTCAGCCTACCGAGTAGCTGGGATTACAGGCTCCCACCACCATACTTGGCTAATTTTTGTATTTTCAGTTGAGACAGGGTTTCACCATGTTGCCCAGGCTGGTCTCAAACTCCTGGCCTCAAGCAATCTGCCCACCTCAGCCTCCCAGAGTGCTGAAATTACAGGCACTAGCCACTGCGCCCACCTTTTTTTTTTTTTTTTAAGAAAAAAAAAAAAAAAGTCTCACTCTGTTGCCCAGGCTGGAGTGCAGTGGCATGATCAAAGCTCACTGCAGCTTCAAACTCCTGGGCTCAAGGAATTCTCCTCAGCCTCTTGAGTAGCTGGGACTACAGGCACATGCCACTAGCCTGACCATTTCTACCAGTTTCATCTTTGCTAATACCTTCTCCTGTTTTTCACCAAAGGAAGTAGTCTGTATTCCTTGAGCTCCCATGGCTTGTTAGTACTTCTCATATTACCCATCACATTTACTTGTACTATAGTTATTTTGTATAGTTTATCTTCCTGATTAAGTTATAAGCTCTGTGGAGGCAAGGATCAGCTCTTCTTTTTCTCCATATCCTTCAGAGTCCCAGGGACTATGTTTCATACAGAGTAAGTGTCTAGTACATGTTAGTTGCACTGAAATGACAGTGAGTATATGAATTGGCCAGGCTGGTCTCAAAATCCTGGCCTCAGGTAATCCGCCCATCTCAGTATCCCAAAGTGCTGGGATTACAGGCGTGAGCCACTGCACCTGGCCCTGCAGTGAATTTTTAAATGAAATACTAAGTATATAGAAAAGTTTAGAGAATAAACTTTCATTGATTTTTCAGCTGTTTGTTGATTTTTGTTCTTCATGGGAAGTTTTAAAATTATAAAAGTTTAATCTTTTTACTTTCTATGGGTCTATTTAGATTTTCTTCTTGAGTGAGTTTTGGTAGTTTATTTTTCTAAGAATTTGCTTATTTCATCTAAGTTACCTAACTTGTTGACATAGAGTTGCTCACAGGGTTTCCTTATACTACTTTTTATTTACATAAAGTCAGTAGTACTGTCCCCTCTTTCATTCTTGATTTTAGTAATTTGAGTCTTTTCTCTTTTTTTCTCGGGCAATGCAGCTAAAAGTTTGTCAATTTTGTTGATGTTTTCAAAGAACCAGCTTTTGGTTTCATTGATTTTTCTCTATTATTCTGTCCTCTACATAATAGTTTCTACCCTAACCTGTATTATTTCCATCCTTCTGCTTGCTTTGTTTTGTTTGCTTTTCTTTGGAAGGTTAGGTTATGATTTATCTTTTTTATTTTTAGAGACAGAGTCTTGTTCTGTCACTTATGTTGGAGTGCAGTGGTGCGATCATAGCTCACTGCAGCCTCCAACTCCTGGCTCAAACAAACCTTCTGCCTCAGCCTCCCAGGTAACTAGGACTACAGGCACGCCCCACCATGCCCTGCTATTTATTTTATTTTATTTTATTTTATTTTATGTTATTCTATTTTATTTTATTTTTGAGACGGAGTCTCCCTCTGTGCCCAGGCTGGAGTGCAGTGGCGTGATCTCTGCTCACTGCAACCTCTGCCTCTTGGGTTCAAGCGATTCTCCTGCCTCAGCCTCCTGAGTGGCACGTGCCACCACGCCCAGCTAATTTTTAGTAGAGACAGGGTTTCACCGTGTTAGCCAGGATGGTCTTGATCTCCTGACCTCATGATCTGCCTGCCTCGGTCTCCCAAAGTGCTGGGATTACAGTCGTGAGCCACCGCGCCAGGCCTTTTTTTTTTTTTTTTTCTCTCTGACGGAGTCTCACTCTGTTGCCCAGGCTGGAGTGCAGTGGTGTGATCTTGGCTCACTGCAACCTCTGCTGCCCGGGTTCAAGCAGTTCTCCTGTTTCAGCCTTCTGAGTAGCTGGGACTATGGGCGCACGCCACCACGCCCAGCTAATTTTTGTATTTTTAGTAGAGATGGGGTTTCACCGTATTGGGCAGGCTGGTCTTGAACTCCTGACTTCGTGATCTGCCCACCTCACCCTCCCAAAGTGCTGGGATTCAGGCGTGAGCCACCATGCCCAGCCATGCCCTACTAATTTTTTTTTTTTTTTTTTTTTTTTGGAGACGGAATCTCGCTCTGTCTCTCAGGCTGGAGTGCAGTGGTGCAATCTCGGCTCACTGCAACCTCCGCCTCCCAGATTCAAGTGATTCTTCCACCTCAGCCTCCCGAGTAGCTGGGACTACAGGCGCGTGCCACCACGCCCGGCTAATTTTTGTATTTTTAGTAGAGAGGAGGTTTCACCATGTTGGTCAGGCTGGTCTTGAACTCCTGACCTTGTGATCTGCCCACCTCAGCCTCCCAAAGTTCTGGGATTACAGAGGTGAGCCACCACACCCAGCCACCCTGCTAATTTTAAAACATTTTTAGAGCCAGGGTCCTGCTTTGTTACTCAGGCTGGTCTCAAACTCCTGACTTCCAGCAGTCCTCCCACCTCAGCCTCCCAAAGTGCTGGGATTACAGGCGTGAGCCACCGCACCCAGCCTTCTTTTCTAATATAGCTGTTTATAGCTATGAATTTCTCTCTAAGCACTGCTTTTGTTGGAGACCATAAGTTTTGGTATATCTTCATTTTCATTCATTGCAAAAACATTTTCTGATTTCCCTTGTCATTTCTTCTTTGACTTGTTGCTTATTTAGGAGTGTGTTGCTTTATTTTTGCATATTTGTGAATGCACTTTTTAATTTTAGAATCAACCCATAGTGCTATTATAGAACACTTATCTGTAATTACAAAATAGAATGTGAATGTTCTCAGCCAGACAATATGAAAGAAAAGGTACAGCTGATAGAGGTGGGGAAGTAGCCATGGAGAGAGAAAAGATTGAAGGGCAAATGTCCTCATTTTTACGAAGTAGGAAGTTAAGGGATACAGTCTGCGGTTGATGGAGCAGGAAATGAAGATGTACTGTATTGTCATTTTTGTCATAAATTTGGTAAAACACATATGTATGGATCTATAATAGTTTTTTGTTTTGTTTTGTTTTGCTTTTTGAGACAGAGTCTCGCTCTGTCGCCCAGGCTGGAGTACAGTGGCGCGATCTCGGCTCACTGCAAGCTCCGCCTCCTGGGTTCATGCCTTTCTCCTGCCTCAGCCTCCCGAGTAGCTGGGACTACAGGCACCCGCCACCATACCCGGCTAATTTTTTGTATTTTTTTAGTAGAGATGGGGTTTCACTGCGTTAGCCAGGATGGTCTCAATCTCCTGACCTTGTGGTCCGCCCACCTTGGCCTTCCAAAGTGCTGGGATTACAGGCGTGAGCCACCGCAGCCGGCCGGATCTATAATAGTTTTTAAAACTATATTAATATATTAACTTGAATTGGTGATTTAAAAATTGATCTTCATGGAATCTCTGAATTAGATTATCCTTTTTTATGACTTTCTAAAGAGAAATCATCCTGGTAATTTTATTAGATATTTTCTCTTCCCATTTCACACCTTGTTTTACGAATATTTCTTTTTTCTCTCTCTCTATATATATGTATTTTTGCCATCAAGATCACTGTGGTAAGGAATATTATTTTGTTGATTTAACATTTCTTCTTTTTCCCAGGCTGAGGCAGCTAAATTAGTTCCAATGGGTTTCACCACTGCAACTGAATTCCACCAAAGGCGGTCAGAGATCATACAGATTACTACTGGCTCCAAAGAGCTTGACAAACTACTTCAAGGTGTAGTAATCCTTTATCCTGTGTTGTGAACTCTAGTTAGGAAAGCTTCCAGGTTATAAAACAAAACTGAAATATTTGTGTAGCATTTCCTTGTTAGATAATGATAAAAGAGATAGAGGAAGGCCAGGTGCAGTGGCTTATGCCTGTAATCTCAGCACTTTGGGAGGCCGAGGTGGGCAGATCACCTGAGGTTGGGAGTTCGAGACCAGCCCAGCCAACATGGAGAAACCTATTAAAGATACAAAATTAGCTGGGCATGGTGGCACGTGCCTGTAATGCCTGTAGGTGCACATGCCTACTCAGGAGGCAGAGGCAGGAGAATCACTTGAACCTGGAAGACGGAGGTTGCTGTGAGCCAAGATTGTGCCACTGCACTCCAGCCTGGGTGACGAGCAAAACTCTGTCTCAGAAAAAAAGAGAGATAAAGGAAGTATCCACATTGAAGAGGTAAGGCTGCTGCAAGGTAGGACCTTATTTATAAAATACTAAACTTATCTGCAAATTAAATAATTTAGTCTCCATTTAATATTGCGTTAAGAGAGTAAGCTCCTTTTGCTTAAGGAAGTAACTATAATTATAACCTACTCTACCACAAGGTTGAAAACCTAATGACTGGTTAAAACATTCCATGTTTGAATACTACTCATTGTGTACACACTAATCTTCAGGACTTCAGGGAAAACTATAAAGCTTTTGACCTTATTATTTATTTTTCGAGACAGGGTCTCACTCTGTCACCCAGGCTGGAGTGCAGTGGCATGGTCTCAGCTCACTGCAACCTCTGCTTCCTGGGCTCAAGTGATCTTCTAGCCTCAGTCTCCCCAAGCTAGGACTATGGTCATTTACCACCTGGCTAATTTTTTTTTTTTTTTTTTTTTTTTGTGAGACGGGGCCTCACTCACTATGTTGCCCAGGCTGGTCTCAAAATCCTGAGCTCAAGCCATCCTCCTGCCTCTGCCTCCCAAAGTGCTGGAATTATAGGCTTGAGCCACCTTGCCTGGCCCAATGTCAGTTTTCTTTCCCTTTTTTTTGAGACAGAGTCTCACTCTGTTACCCAGGCCAGAGTGCAGTGGCATAATCTCAGCTCACTGCAACCTCCACCTCCTGGGTTCAAGTGATTCTCCTGCCTCAGCCTCCCAAGTAGCTGGGACTACAGGCGAGTGCCACCATGCCCAGCTAATTTTTGTATTTTTAGTAGAGATGAGGTTTCACCATGTTGGCTAGGTTGGTCTCGAACTCCTGACCTCAGAGATCTACGCGTCTCAGCCTCCCAGAGTGCTGGGCTTACAGGCGTGAGCCACCATGCCTGGCCCCCAATGTCAGTTTTCTAATATCAGTGCTATACTATCATTATGCAAGATGTTAACACTGCAGAAGGCTAGGTGCATAGAAACTTCGTATGGTTTTTATTGTTGGTTTGCTTGTTCGTTTTTTAAAGAGAGAGTCTTGCTCTGTTGCCCAGGCTAGAATGCAGTGGCACGATCTCAGCTCACTGCAACCATTGACTCCCAGGTTCGAGCAGTTCTCCTGCCTCAGTCTCCTGAGTAGCTGCAATGACAGGCACCTGCCACCGTGCCTGGCTAATTTTTGTATCTTTAGTAGAGACGGGATTTCACCATCTTGGCCAGGCTGGTCTCAAACTCCTGACCTCCTGATCCATCCAACTCGGCCTCCCAAAGTGCTGGGATTACAGGCGTGAGCCACCGCGCCCAGCTTTTTTTTTTTTTTTTTTTTTTTTTGAGATGGGTCTTGCTCTGTCACCCTGGCTGGAGTGCAATGGTGTGATCTTGGCTCACTGCCACTTCTGCCCCCGGGTTCAAGCGATTCTTCTGCCTCCGCCTTCTGAGTAGCTGGGACTACAAGCATGCACCACCATGCCCGGCTAATTTTTGTATTTTTAGTAGAGACAGGGTTTCACCATATTGTGCCCAGCCTTTTTTTTTTTTTTTTTTTTTTTTTTTTGGAGGAGTCTCACTTTGTCACCCAGGCTGGAGTGCAGTGGCGTGATCTCTGCTCACTGCAGCTTCCACCTCCCAGGTTCAAGTGATTCTCCTGCTTCAGCCTGCTAGTAGCTGGGATTACAGGCGCCCATCACCAGTTCCAGCTAATTTTTGTATTTTTAGTAGAGATGAGGTTTCACCATATTGGCCAGGCTGGTCTCGAGCTCCTGACCTCAGGTGATCGGACCACCTCGGCCTCCCAAAGTGCTGGGATTACAGGTGTGAGCCACCGCACCTGGCCTTATTTGCAGCTATCTATAAATCTATAATTATTTCAAAATACTTTTGGTTGGTTGGTTGGTTGGTTGGTTGGTTTGTTTTGAAACAGGGTCTCACTGTGTCACCTAGGCTAGAGTGCAGTGGCATGATCTCGGCTCACTGCAACTTCTGCCTCCCAGGCTCAAGTGATCCTCTCACCTTAGCTCCTGAGTAGCTGGGACTACGGGCATCCGCCACCATGCCCGGCTAATTTTTGTAGAGACAGGGCTTCACCATGTTGCCCAGGCTGGTCTCGAACTCCTGAACTCAAGCAATCCACCCACCTAAGCTTCCTAAAGTGCTGGGATTACAGGCATGTGTCACCACGGCTAGCCTTAAAATACATTTTTGAAAAATTATCGCTTGTTGGAAATTGAATTTTTAACTTATATAAACATCTTTCTGATGAGCTCCAAGAACATTTCTATGACTACAGTTACTACATGTTTGTATTATGCTAAGAGGTATTTCTTATCGCTCTTTTAGGTGGAATTGAGACTGGATCTATCACAGAAATGTTTGGAGAATTCCGAACTGGGAAGACCCAGATCTGTCATACGCTAGCTGTCACCTGCCAGGTGAGCTGTTGGGGCTATAGCTAATCAAATAAGCAGGCATTACTTCATTCCTGCGGTTTGCAAGTATCTGTTAGGATGGCCATAAAAGGCACTTTCTCTGTCCTCAAGAATCTTATAGCTGTTAATAGTTAGAAGATAGACTCCTTTCAGAATTCTTCCATGTCATAGAAACTTCCAAATCATTGATCTCCTGTCAGATACGTTAATTTCAAATACTTTCCTACCAGGCCTTTCCTGGCTTTACTTGCTACATTTTTTTTTTTTTTTTTTGAGGCAGAGTCTCGCTGTGTTGCCCAGGCTGAAGTACAGCTCAGCCTGGGCGTGATCTCAGCTCATTGCAACCTCCTCTTTGGTTCAAGTGATTCTTCTTCATCAGCCTCCCGAGTACCTGGGATTACAGGCGCCCACTAGCATGCCCGGCTAATTTTTGTGTTTTTAGTAGAGGGGGTTTCACCATGTTGGCCAGGCTCCTCTTGAACTCCTGACCTCAAGTGATCCACCCACCTTGGCCTCCCAAGTGCTAGAATTATAGGCGTGAGCCACTGCGCCCAGCCCTCCATCTTCTTCATTAGTCTAGATTTTATGATTCATCATTAAAGTAATTCTCTTGCAAACAGCCTCAGTTTACATACCCACTTGAAGAGATGCCAACCTTAGATGAAACTCATCTATCTTTTCAGTGTCTGTACCCAAGTAGCTGATTATACTGGAGAAAAATCATATCATACAGCTGACTGACTTCACTTTAAATTCAAGATGACAGGCCAGGCACGGTGGCTCACGCCTGTAATCCCACTACTTCGAGAGGCCGAGGCAGGTGGATCACTTCAGATCAAGAGTTCGGCCAGGCGCGGTGGCTCACGCCTGTAATCCCAGCACTTTGGGAGGCCAAGGCAGGTGGATCACAAGGTCAGGAGATTGAGACCATCCTAGCTAACACAGTGAAACCGCATCTCTACTAAAAATACAAAAAATTAGCCGGGTGTGGTGTTGGGTGCCTGTAGTCCCAGCTACTCGGGAGGCTGAGGCAGGAGAATGGTGTGAACCCAGGAGGCGCAGCTTGCAGTGAGCCGAGATTGCACCACTGCACTCCAGTCCAACCTGGGCGACAGATCGAGACTCTGTCTCAAAAAAAAAAAAAAAAAAAGGTCAGAAGTTCAAGACCGCCTGGCCAACATGGTGAAACCCCGTCTCTACTAAAAATACAAAAATTAGCTAGGCGTGTTGGCACGTGCCTGTAATCCCAGCTACTTGGGAGGCTGAGACAGGAGAATCGCTTGAACCCAGGGTGGCAGAGGTTGCAGTGAGCTGAGATCGCGCCATTGCATTCCAGCCTGGTCAAAGAAGCGAGACTCTGTCTCAAAAAAAAAAAAAAAAAAGGAAAAAAATTCAAGATGACAAAACTTTAGATTAACATTCAAGACTTCTTGGCAAGTCTACTTTCTCCATTTAGGTGTACTTTCCCACTGAGTTAAACAGGCATCTCATATCTCATACTTCGTCTTCTGTTATCAGAACTTTATGCTCCTCTTCAACTCTCATTCTTAGCCAAAAACCTAACCTGCTCTTTGCATCAAATCTACATTTGTGCCCATCTTTTCTTATCTCAGGTTACAATTGAGAAAGTGTCCCTTTTCTTCTCAAAGGCCCATTCTATCAATATGATTTGGTTACCATCTCCTGCCACCTTCTCAAGGACTCCTTCCATTTTCTCTTGTACCTCTCTATGAGATTATCCTCATCAGTATACAAATATGCCTAGTGTCTCCTCCATTAGGAAAAAACCTTCCCTGGACCCCTTCAGTTTCTTTTTCCTTTACTTATGCTTCCATTGGTGGGAAGATTTGGAAATAGACACAGTGGGTTAAATAATTGCCCAGTACGTTGTATTTAAGTAGGAAATACTGGACTCAAACCAGACTTCAGAGATGATGTTCTTAAAACTTCATAAGAGGCCAGCATGGTGGTTCATGCCTGTAATCCCAGTACTTTGGGAAGCCAAAGTGGGAGGATTGCTTGAGACCAGGAATTTGAGACCAGCCTGGGCAACATAGTGAGACCCTGTTTCTGAGATGCCATTTCTAAAAACAAACAAACAACAAACAATTAAAAATATTAGCCCAGCATGATGGTGTGTACCTGTGGTCCTAGCTACTCAGGAGGCTGAGGTGGTAGAATCTCTTGAGCCCAGGAGGTCAAGGCTCCAGTGACTGGGATCATGTCACTGCATGTTTTCTGCTGTATTGCTAGTGCCTAAGGCAGTGTTTGGCTCTCAGTAAACAATAAATGCTTGAATGAGTGGAGATAATAGATGTCCAAAAACATGCCTGATATATAAAATGAATGTCATAGAGGAAATGGGTTAGCTGTTTAAGGAATAGAAAGGGGTAATTTCATCCTAGAGTGATCATGGAATACTTAATGGAGAAAAGATTTTGGACCAGACTTCTGAAAAATGCTAAATTTGGGAAGGAAGGAAATTAAAAGCATTTAACTGTACAGAATGGGATGAACGGAGGATGGGAAGGCATAAGTTAGAAGGAAAAGACAATAAATAAGCAAGGTCATTTAACTGGTTTAGAGTTTGTATAGAAAAGTTGTAGGAGATGACCCTTAAAAAGATACATCAAACTGGTCATGATAGCTCACACCTGTAATCCCAGCACTTTGGGAGGCCACGGTGGGTGGATCGCTTGAGCTCAGGAGTTTGAGACCAGCCTGGGCAACATGGCAAGACCCTATCTCTACAAATAATATAAAAATTAGCCAGACGTGGTGGGCTCTGCCTGTAGTGCCAGCTACTTGGGAGGTGGAGGTGGGAGAATCGCTTGAGCCCAGGAGGCCAAGGTTGCCATGAGCCAAGATTGTACCACTGCTCTGCAGCCTGGGCAACAGAGCAAGATTTTGTCTCCATCTCAAAAAAAAAAATTAAGATCCTATTTCAGAAGGTTAAGAAGTTTAAACTTGATTTTGTGAAGAGTAAGCATTAGCTGGTCAGGAAACTAAGATAGTGACAATAAAGAGACATAGGGAAAAGATGTTGTAAAGGGCAGCACTTAATGGCTGACAATAAAAAATACACCTCAGCCCAACAATGTATTACAGTAACTTAGTAAACCTAAAAAGTGTTTGAGAGGGGAAGACAATTTTCTGGAAACATGTTTTGTTGGAAACATGAGTACAAGTTTAGAGATGACAGGTTTGAGGTGACAAACCCCGAGTGAAAATTTCTAGCATTGAGAGATGTGGAACTAAGTCACAGAGAGAAGTAAAAATGGAATCTGGAAATGAAAGATCCATGAGAAAGGGAGGGAGTAGGATATAGAAGAGAAAGCTAACAAACTCTCATCTTTTCTGCAACTTCAGGCAGTGTAATGGGGAGCCGTTTTTCCTTGTCTAAGTTAGTCTTAATGTTCTCTGGCTTTAAGGATGTGCTGCATGAGTGGCCAGTCCACAAAGTATCCTTGAACCTGGCCCATGCCCATGGACCAACTCTTCTGTTATAATCTTTTGAAGCTTTATTATAATTTTAGTTATTTTGAAGAACATGGCATTATTTTAATCTAGATAGATTATACCCACTTCTGCCATGGACACAACTTACTGTTGGAGATCAAAACAACTGAAACAAAATCTGCCTTATATCAATGTTACAGAAGAGGCTTCCTAGTGTTTTTCTATCCTCGGGACTCAACTCTATTGAGTTTTTTTTTTTTTTTTTTTGAGAAGGAGTCTCACTCTGTTGCCCAGGCTGGAGTGCAGTAGTGCGATCTTGGCTTACTGCAACCTCTGCCTCCCAGGTTCAAGCCATTCTCCTGCCTCAGCCTCCCGAATAGCTGGGATTACAGGCATGATGGCCACCACACCCAGCTAATTTTTATATTTTTAGTAGAGACAAGGTTTCACCATGTTGGCCAGGCTGGTCTCAAACTCCTGACCTCAAGTTAATCTGCCCGCCTCGGCCTCCCAAAGTGCTGAGATTACAGGCGTGAGCCACCGTGCCTGGCCCAAGTTTATTTAAATTTAACGTCAAGTAACCTAGCTTGATAGTCTCCCATTTTTCTTATTTTCCTTTTTTTTTAATTTTTTTTATTTGAGACAGAGTCTCTGTCGCCTAGGCAGGAGTGCAATGGTGCAATCTTGGCTCACTGCAAACTCCACCTCCTGGGTTCAAGCAGTTCTCCAGCCTCAGCCTCCCAAACTGGGATTACAGGTGCCTGCCACCACACCCAGCTAATTTTTTGTATTTTTAGTAGAGACAAGGTCTCGCTATGTTGGCCAGGCTGGTTGGTCTTGAACTCCTGACCTCAGGTGATCCACCCGCCTCAGCCTCCCAAAGTGCTGGGATTACAGGCGTGAGCCACCGTGCCCGGCTTTTTGTTGTGATTTTAATTGTTTCTTTATTGCTCCACTGATATTTTTGTGGACCAAAATGTTACTTTTTTTTTTTTGTCGCCCTGGCTGGAGTGCAGTGGCGCCGTCTCTGCTCACTGCAAGCTCTGCCTCCCAGGTTCACGCCATTCTCCTGCCTCAGCCTCCCGAGTAGCTGGGACAACAGGCGCCCGCCACCACGCCTGGCTAATTTTTTGTATTTTTAGTAGAGACGGGGTTTCACCGTATTAGCCAGGATGGTCTCGATCTCCTGACTTTGTGATCCGCCCACCTTGGCCTCTCAAAATGCTGGGATTACAGGTGTGAGCCACCGCGCCTGGCCGGCTACCATATGTCTTATGAGACAGCCAAGCTAGCATGTCAGTATCGAGTAGACCTAGTCCATTGTTAACTCTCCTCAGAAATAAATTCTTTTTTTTTTTTTTTTTTTTTTTTTTTTTTTTTTTTTTGAGATTGGGTCTATGTTGCCCCGGCTGTTCTTGAACTCCTGAGCGCAAGCAATCCTCCCACCTCAGCCTCCCACATAGCTGGGATTACAGGCAAATGCCTCTGCACCCAGATCCTCATAATCATTAGGAAGAAAGAGCTGAGGGGGAGGGGTGGAGGAGGATGCTTAGGAGACCTTTTATGATAATAAAGGAGGAAACATTGAGAAGAGGAAGAGTAAGTTATAGAAACTATAGCTATTGCCCGAGCTCCATTAGAAATTTGATAGCTAAAGGGAATTAGGGCTGTTTAAAATGTCGCTCCTACATCCATCATTTGACATGATGTGTGACCTTTTTAAATAGAAATGTTTTCCCATGTTTTGACAGGGACTTATGTAGAATAAGTATTTAGACTACAGTACATAATATCTATAGTTGCCATGGCAACTCTGCATAGCATGCTGACACTCCAAAGTTGTACAAATAGAATCCTAGCCTGAGAATGTTTATTAAGTAGTCAGATAATGTCTGTCAACAATAAACTAAAGCAAAATTCTCAAGTAAACATAGCCTGTTAAAATAACATTTGCAGATGGCTGAACAACTATATAGATCGTTGATTTTTTTTTTAAAGAAAAAGAATGCTAATTAATTAATAGAAAAGATTACATTTCATCAGCCTAAGAGCTGGAACCAGGGATATAGAGAGGATGTTAGAATATTACTTAAATCTAAATATTATCTACTCTCATTTGTTTTCTCAATTTAATGAAGTAAAACCCCATTGTATGTTAGATCTCTCTCTAATAGAAAAGTCATAAAGTTGAGAGCTACAGTTAGGTTACAAAATGAATTAGCCCATGCTTGTTCAAAGTACTACAGTAATTTCAAAATTCTGGGCCGGGCATGGTGGCTTATGCTTGTAATTCCAGCACTTTGGGAGGCTGAGGCCGGAGGATTGCTTGAACCCAGGAGTTCCAGACGAGACTGGGGGATATGGCGAGACCCCATCTCAATTAAAAAATAAAAACAGTTCTGAGAAGACAATTTAACATAAGTACCAATTTTAAAAGCACATACCCAGGCGGGCATGGTGGCTCACGCCTGTAATCCCAGCACTTTGGGAGTCTGAGGCAGATGGATCACAAGGTCAGGAGTTCAAGAACAGCCTGGCCATGATGGTGCAACCCCGTCTCTACTAAAAATACAAAAATTAGCCAGGCGTGGGGGTGGGCGCCTGTAATCCCAGCTACTTGGGAGGCTGAGGCAGAGAATTGCTTGAACCCGGGAAGTGGAGGTTGCAGTGAGCCGAGATCGTGCCACTGCACTCCAGCCTGGGCAACAGAGTAAGACTCTGTCTCAAAAAAAAAAAAAAAACAAAAAACCACAAAACAAAAAAATCACATAGCCTTTGACAGAAAATTTGTCTTACAGAACATTTCACATATATGCAAAGATAAATGTACAAATAATTTATACCAAAGCATCATTAAAATGGTAAAAGTTAGAAACATATTGCATCACTATAAAATGAGAAGTGTTAAATTATGGTCCTAAGCAGTTATTAAGAAGAGCTAACCTGATGATATCCCAATCCAGTAACAGAAGATGGCTATGATGGCACTGGGAGGGCAAGGTGGAAAGGGCCAAATAAGCTGGAGAACAGACCATGCAATCCATCCCCATGAGTTTACCTTGGGAGCTTGTCCACTATCCTGTTGTCAGTCTACCTACCTATTCCCAATCATCTGTGGCCTTTCCTTTGCCAAGGAAGTCTATTCAATTGGAAAAGAATCCCCTGTCATGTTAGCACTTAATATTACCTGGAGGTAGGAGAAAGGAGAACTTCATTTATCTTATTTCCTGGGGACTTAGTCCCCAGAGTGTTAATATTTCCTCCTCTCCAAGAAACTGAGGCAGATTCTGCTCTCTGTCCTCTTGGCCACTGGTTCCAAGTCTTTCTTTAGGCATGACCCTCTTTTGTTGTATATGTGTCCTTTGCTCCTTCCATGGATTCCCATGATGTGAAAGATTTTATCTGCCAAATAGTAACATAATTTTTCCCTTACCAAATTAACAAAGCCTTCCATAACTGTATACACTAAAGTCAGTGCCCTAAAGATTGGGAAAATCATGTCTTCAGAGTGTACTGTGCTAAACACTTTACATGAATTATTTTATTTAGTTTTTAAAACAATCCCATAAGGTCGGTTTTATTTACATTTTACAGAAAGGGAAACAATATTCTCAGTCACATAGTAAGTGGAAGAACCACTTATATAAAAGAAGTGTATGAAAATGCATAGAAAATAATCTGGGGAATTATTTCTGGGAGATGGAGAGTGGTGAAGAGCTTTCAGTTTTTACTCCACCACTTCCTCTTTTTTTTTTTTTTTTTCAGACAAAGTCTCACTCTGTCACCCAAGCTGGAGTGCAGTGGGATGATCTCGCTCACTGCACCCTCCGCCTCCCAGGTTCAAGTGATTCTTGTGCCTCAGCCTCCCGAGTAGCTGGGATTACAGGTGTGCACCACCACGCCCCCACTAATTTTTGTATTTTTAGTAGAGACAGGGTTTCACCATTTTGGCCAGGCTGGTCTCGAACTCCTGACCTCAGGTGATCCACTCGCTGGGATTACAGGTGTGAGCCCCCACGCCTGGCCATCTACTTCTTTTTTTTTTTTTTTTTTGAGACGGAATCTCGCTCTGTCACCCAGGCTGGAGTGTAATGGCACAATCTTGGCTTACTGCAAGCTCCGCCTCCCAGGTTCACACCATTCTCCTGCCTCAGCCTCCCAAGTAGTTGGGACTACAGGTGCCCGCCACCACGCCCGGCTAATTTTTTGTATTTTTAATAGAGACAAGGTTTTACCATGTTAGCCAGGATGGTCTCGATCTCCTGACCTCGTGATCCACCCGCCTCAGCCTCCCAAAGTGCTGGGATTACAGGCGTGAGCCACTGCGCCCGGCCTCTGGCCCTCTACTTCTATATTGTTTGGGTTTTTAATATAGGCATATAGTTGTTTTGTAATTTCGAAAAAAAATTCTCAAAGATAAGAAAGAAAATTTGGGCTGGGTGCAGTGGCTCACGCCTCCCAGCACTTTGGGAGGCCAAGGAGGGTGAATCACCTTAGGTTAGGAGTTCAAGACCAGCCTGACCAACGTGGAGAAACCCCATCTTTACTAAAAAATGCAAAATTAGCCGGGCGTGGTGGTGCATGCCTGAAATCCCAGCTACTTGGGAGGCTGAGGGAGGAGAATCCCTTGAACCTGGGAGGCAGAGGTTGTGGTGAGGCAAGATGGTGCCATTGCACTCCAGCCTGGGCAACAAGAGCGAAACTCCGTCTCAGAAAAAAAAGAAAGAAAAAATTGGGTTCTACTAGGCCTTTAACATAAAATGTTCTAAAGGATTTTCCTCATAATTTAAATGTGAATTATGACTCCAAAGTAGATTTCTAGAATAGAAATTACCCTTTAGCATCATTCACTTAAACTTTGTAGAAAAATTCAAAGGTATCTGGTATGGAATGGGTAGTCTAAAGCAGAGATTTCCTTGAGTGGCTCATAAGACAGTTTTCATGGCATTTCATTTACTTCTCTTTTCTTTCCTTTTTGTTTTCTTTTTAAAATTCTTTCTACTTATTTTTCTGTTTTCTCCAATTGTTCATTTTAAACATCTTGTTTATACTATTGGAGTAAATATGTTTTTTTCTTCTTTCTTGCTCACACTTGAAATTTGCTATGGACACTCTGAGGGCATTGACTAGTCCCTTTAGTACCCCTGAAGAATGAACTGCTCAATAAAGTGAAGTATAAGTTTGATCTAGACATGCTAAAATTAACTGGGCTTTGGATCATGGCCCATTATTGATTAAAGCTAAGGTAAATGGTCTTCCAAGTTTCTGTACTTTTGAATTGATCAGTCTTGTATTAGTATGCAGTTATAGAATTTTATTACTGGCCAGGTGTGGTGGCTCACGCCTGTAATCCCAGCACTTTAAGAGTCTGAGGCAGGCAGATCACTTGAGTCCAGGAGTTCAAGACCAGCCTGGGCAATATGGCAAAACCCTATCTACAAAAAAATTTAATCGGGTGTGGCGGTGCACACCTATGGTCTCAGCTATTTGGGAGACTGAGATGGGAGGATCACCAGAGCCCGGAAGGCAGAGGTTGCAGTGAGCCAAGATTGCACCACTGCACTCCAGCCTGGGCGGCAGAGTGAGATCCTGTCTCCAAAACAAAAAAAGGCCAGGCACAGTGGCTCATGCCTATAATCCCAGCACTCTGGGAGGCCAAGGCAGGCAGATCACCTGAGGTCAGGAGTTCAAGACCAGCCTAGCCAACTTGGTGAAACCCTGTTTCTACTAAAAATACAAAAATTAGCTGGGTGTGGTGGCATGTGCCTTTAATCTCAACAACTCAGGAGGCTGAGGCAGGAGAGTTGCTTGAACCCAGGAGGTGGAGGTTGCAGTGAACCGAGATAACACCACTGCACTCCAGCCTGGGCGACAGAGTGAGACTATCACAAGAAAAAAAAAAAAGAAAAGAATTTTATTACCTACTTTGGGCTATATTTCTAAGCAGTCCAGTTCTGACAGGACTAGCTGTATGTACTGAGACACAATCAGCTTTACATATTTTTCTAGCTGTATTTCTATTAATATCAGAAGGGAATGCCTCCTCCCTACCACTGTCATTTTTAAATGTTTTTTTCCCTTTGCCTTGGAGGAATTATAAAGATGTCATGAGGAGCTTGGTCAGCTGTATCAGAAATACAGTGTTCATTTCTACTGTTGTTTTTGTTCTCTATAGCTTCCCATTGACCGGGGTGGAGGTGAAGGAAAGGCCATGTACATTGACACCGAGGGTACCTTTAGGCCAGAACGGCTGCTGGCAGTGGCTGAGAGGTAGGTTACTGGTTTAGATAAGAGAGACTATGGCTACACTTACCAATGTAGTGATTGCCAGGGTTAGTTTGGCTGAAGAATGTTTCTTCTATAACCCCATTTCCCAAAGTTGTATGTGTGGTTCAAAAGAATGACTTCCTTAGTAGAAAAAGGCATTCTTTTTTTTTTTTTCAGATGGAGTCTTGCTCTTGTCACCCCGGCTAGAGTGCAGTGGCGTAATCTCAGGTCACTGCAACCTCCGCCTGCCAGGTTCAAGCAACTCTCCCACCTCAGCCTTCCTAGTAGCTGGGATTACAGGCGCACACCACCACACCCAGCTAATTTTTTGTATTTTTAGTAGAGATGGGGTTTCACCATATTGGCCAGGCTGGCCTCAGACTCCTGACCTCAGGTGATCCACCTGCCTTGACTTCCCAAAGTGCTGGGATTACAGGTGTGAGCCACCGCACCCGGCCAGAAAAAGGCATTCTTTAGAGTTGCTGTCAGACTGGATTAAAAAAAAAAAATCCAACTATATGTTTTCTTCCAGAGAAACCCTTTAGAAAGTAAAAGAATGGAAAAAGATATTGCATGCAAATAGTAACCATAAGAGACATTGCATGGCTATACTAATATCAGACAAAGTACACTTTAAGACAGACACATTGGCTGGGCGCTGTGGCTCACGCCTGTAATCCCAATACTTTGGGAGGCTGAAGCGGGTGGATCACGAGGTCAGGAGATCGAAACCATCCTGGCTAACACAGTGAAACCTCGTCTCTACCAAAAATACAAAAAATTAGCCGGGTGTGGTGACGGGTGCCTGTAGTCCCAGCTACTCGGGAGGCTGAGGCAGGAGAATGGCGTGAACCCGGGAGGCGGAGCTTGCAGTGAGCTGAGATCGCGCCAATGCACTCCAGCCTGGGCGACAGAGCAAGAATCCGTCTCAAAAAAAAAAAAAAGATACATTATATACAAAGAGGAACATTTGTATATAATGACAAACTGTTTGTCAGGAAGATATAACAGTTGTAAAGATACACACACGCCTAACAACAAAGCCCCAAAATACACAAAACAAAAACTGAATTAAAGGGGAAAATAGACAACTCATCAATAATAGTAAGGGACCAGTTTTTCATTTTCAGTAATGGATACAGGCTTCAATATCTCACTCTCAATAATGAATATAACATGTATCAGAGGCACTGCTAAAGGGCATCTGTGAAAAACCTACAGGTAGCATCATACTAAATGGTGCTCTGTTACCCAGGCTGGAATGCAGTGGTGCTATTTCGGCTCACTGCAACTTCCACCTCTCGGGTTCAAGTGACTCTCCGGCCTCAGCCAAAAATTAGCCTGGCTAATTTTTGTATTTTTAGAAGAGACAGGGTTTCTCCATGTTGGCCAGGCTGGTTTCAAACTTTTGACCTCAAGTGATCTGCCTGCCTTGGCCTCCCAAAAGTGCTGGGATTACAGGTGTGAGCCACTGCACCCGGCCTTCATGGTGAAATTCTGAATGCTTTTCCCCCTAAAGTCAATAACAAGGCAAGGATGCCCACTTTCACTATTTACATTCAGCAATGTACCAAAGATTGTAGGCAGTGTAGTCAGACAAGCAAATGAAATAAACGGCATCCAGATTGGAATGGAAGAAGGAAAACTATTTGCTGATGACACGGTGCCATATGTAGAAAATCCTAAGGAATCCACCCACAAGAAAAACTAGAACTAAATAAACTGTTCAGCAAAGTTGCAGAATACAATATCAATATACAAAAATCCATTGTATTTCTATATACTAGACAATAACAATTCAAAAGTAAAACTTGAAAAAAAAACTTCATTCACAGTAGCAAGAAAAAGAATAAAATACTTAGGAATAAATTTAACAAAAGAAATGTAAGATTTGTACAGCAAAAACTCTGAAACATTGCTGAGAAAAATTGAAGATTTACATAAAGGGAAGCATTCCACGTCATGGATGGGAAAACTCAATATTACTAAAATGGCATTCTTGGCCCGGTACTGTGGCGCACACCTGTCTGTAATCCCAACACTTTGGGAGGCCAAGGTGGGCGTATCACCTGAGGTCAGGAGTTCGAGACCAGTCTGGCCAGCATGGCAAAACCCTGTCTCTACTAAAAATACAAAAATTAGCCAGGCATGGTGGCACACTGCCTGTAGTCTGAGCTATTTGGGAGGGTGAGGAAGGAGAATCACTTGAACCAGGCAGGCAGAGGTTGCAGTGATCTGAGATTGCACCACTGCACTCCAGCCTGGGTGACAAAGCGAGACTCTATCTCAAGAAAAGGCAGTTCTCCTCAGATTTTATCTATAGATTCAACCCAATCCTTATCAAAATTCCAGCAAGCTTTTTTTGCAGAAATTTACAAAGTAATCATAACATTTATGGAACATAACATGGAAATGCAAAGGACCCAGAATAGCCAAAATGTCTGGAAAAAAAAGAAAATTTGAGGTCTTAGACTTTTTGGTTTAAATTCTTATTATAAAGCTACAGTAACCAAGACAATATGGTGATGGCATATGGATAAATATGGAGAGTTCGGAAATGAAACCTTTATGGTCACTTCATTTTTGACAAAGGTAACAGGCAGTTTTTTTAAAATTTAAAATTTTTTACAAATACACGTGGTCTCGATGTGTTGCCCAGGCTGGTCTTGAACTCCTGGCCTCAGGTGATCATCCCTACTCAGCCTCCCAAAGTGTTAGGATTACAGATGTGAGCCACTATACCTGGCTGACAAGGCAATTTAATGAGGGAAAAAATGGCCTTTTCAATAAACGGTGCTGATGTAGATTAATTTCCAAATGCAAAACAATAACTTTAGACCCTTATTATACACCACACATAAAAATTAAAATAGATAACAGTGTGGTCATTCCTCAAAAAACTAAACACAGAATGACCATGTGATCCAGCAGTTCCATTTCCAGCTATGTAAAGAATTGAAAACAGGAACTCAGATACTTGGACAGCGATGTTCATAGCAGCATTACTCACAATAGCTTTGGAAATAACCCAATGTCCATTGACAAATGAATAGATAAAATGTGGTATATACACACAATGAAATATTATTTTAGCCTTAAAAGGAAGAAAACAAATTTTTTTTCTTAGACCTAGTCCTGCAGATAAAAAGGAAATTCTGACACATGCTATTAATATCCACTAACCTTCAGGGCATTATGCTAAGTGAAATAAGTTAGTCACAAAAGGACAAAAACTGAGGCCAGGCGTGGTGGCTTATGCCTGTAATCCCAGCACTTTGGGAGGCTGAGGCAGGTGGATCACCTTAGGTCAGGAGTTTGAGACCAGCCTGGCCAACATGGTGAATCCCCGTCACTACTAAAAATACAAAAAATTAGCCAGGCGTGGTGGCACACACCTGTAATCCCAGCTACTCTGGCGGCTGAGGCAGGAGAATCGCTTGAACCTGGGAGGTGGAGGTTGCAGTGTGCCAAGATCATGCCATTGCACTATAGCCTGGGCAACAAGAGCGAAACTTGGTGGGGCGGGGGGGAAGGACAAAAACTGTCTGATTCCACTAATATGTGATACTTCAAAATCAAAGAAACAAAGTAGAATGGTGGTTTTCTGGGGGTAGGGAGACTGGGGAGTTATTGTTTAATGGTACAGTTTCAGTTTGGGATGATGAAAAAGCTCTGGAGATGAATAGTGGTGATGGTTGCACAGCAGCATGAATGTCCTTAATGTACCTGAACTGTATACTTTAAAATAGTTAAAATGCTCAATTTAATGTTATATGTGTATGTTTTACAATACTGTTTTTATAAGGGTGATTGTCCTAAATAAGAGCCTAACTATAATTTTTCAGAGAGAACATGGGAGAAAATCTTAGTGACCTTGGGGTAGGCAAAGATTTATTAGCTACAACACCAAACACACAGTCCATGAAAGAATAAATTGATAATAGAGTTAGCTTTCACTTCATCGAAATTAAAAACTTTTGTGCTTCAAAGGACACTATGAAGCAAGTGAAAAGATAACCCAAAGAATGTGAGAAAATATTTGCAAATCACGTATCTGATAAAGGGTCTAGTATCCAGAATATATAAAGAACTATTGTAACCCAACAATAAAAAGATAACCCAGTTGTTTAAATGGGCAAAGGATTTGAATAGACATCTCTCCAAAGAGGATTTACAAATGGTTGATGAGCACATAAAAAGATGCTCAACATCATTAGTCATCAGGAAAATGCAAATTGAAACCATGGTGAGCTACCACTTCACACCCACTGTGAAGGCTATAATTAAAAAGATGGTAACAAATACTGGGAGGATGTAGAGAAACTGGAACCCTCTTATACTGCTGGTGACAATATACAATGGTGGTCTCTTTGCAAAATAGGTGGCTTCTTAAAAAGTTAAATATAAATTTACCATATGATGCAGCAATTTCACTCTAGTTATATACCCCAAGAGAAATAAAAACATGTCTGTACAGAGACTTGTATGATAATGTTTATAGTATCATTATAATAGCCCAAAATGTCCATCAGCTGGTAAATGAATAAACAAAATGTGTTTTCTCCATACAATGGGATACTCTTCAGCAATAAAAAAGAACTTAAGTACTGATACGTGTTAACAACATGGATGAGGTTTCAAATATGCTAAATGATAGAAGTTAAACACAAAAGACCACATAATGTATGATTCCATTTATATGAAATTTCCAGAAGAGGATAATCTAAGGGATAGAAGAATTGTGGTTACTGGCGATAGGAATGAGGAATAACTGTGAATGAAGTTGAGAGATTTTTTAGCGGTGATGAAAATGTTCTAAAACTGGATTGTGTTCATGGTTATACAACTCTGCAAATTCACTAAAGCTTTCAGTGAATTTTATACTTACAGCAGGTCATTTTTGAGTTATCTTAATTATACCTGAGTAAAGCTCGTAAAGAGTTTGTAAGTTTCTATATCAAATAAAGTTTTTAAATACATCCTCAAAATTGTTTTACTTCTTTTCCTTTGTCTAGAGTCAAATGTGGTAATTTAGTCCCTGCCACACATTTTATGGAAACCCAGTGATAAAACAATTTAATTGTCTGCTGAGATGTCAGACTCAAGTTGGAACCTGCCTAAATAAGTTGAGAATATTCTCTCTCGTTTTATAATCAAATTATCTTTCCCAGCTTATAATTTGAGGATGCAGCCTATTGAATGTATATCACTGAAGCATAAAATTAGGTTGGAATGGTAATTGCAGCTTTTTGTCTCTGCCTACAAAATTCCTATGAAGGAAAAGGAATTACTCTTTTGCAGCCTGATCTTAGTTTTCTGAGGATGTATATACTTAATTGTGTCTTCCCTCTCAAAATGTTTTGGCAATCCTGTATAGCTTTCATACTTTTAAGTATACTGTTTTAGTAGTTTAAGGATTATCTTTTGGACAGAGTCACTAAAACATTCTCTTGTAACATAAATAAGTATTCAGATAGGATAGATGACCTAGTAGAATATAGGCTATGAGGACAAGAACTTTGATTTGGTCACCTACTGGATGCCCAAGCAATAGAGCAATGCATTCAGGATTTGTTAATGAATATTTTGCTCACAAAAAATATTTTTTTTGTTTGTTTTTTTAGAGATGGGTCTCACTCTGCCCCCACTAGAATGCAATGGTGCAATCATAGCTCACTGCAGCTTCTAACTCCAGGGCTCAAGCAGTCCCCCCTCCTCAGTGTAGCTGGGATTACAGGCACACACCACCAAGCCCAGCTAATTTTTTTATTTCTTTTTTTTTTTTTTTTTTGAGACGGAGTCTCACTCTGTCGCCCAGGCTGGAGTGCAGTGGTGCGATCTCGGCTCACTGCAAACTCCGCCTCCTGGGTTCACGCCATTCTCCTGCCTCAGCCTCCCAAGTAGCTGGGACTCCAGGCTTCCACCACCACACCCGGCTAATTTTTTTGTATTTTTTAGTAGAGGCGAGGTTTCACTGTGTTAGCCAGGATTGTCTCGATCTCCTGACCTTGTGATCCGCCCACCTCGGCCTCCCAAAGTGCTGGGATTATAGGCGTGAGCCACCGTGCCTGGCCTATTTCTTATTTTTGTAGAGATGAGGTCTCGCTGTGTTGCCCAGGCTGGTCTCAAACTCTTGGCCTGGAGTGATTCTCCCTCCTCGGCCTCCCAAAGTGCTGAGATTACAGGCAGGCATAAGTGACTGTGCCTCGCTGAAAAATATGTTTACATAGAAATTTCATTAATTTGTTTTAATCAGGTCTCTTTATCAAGAAAAAATTTTATAATTGAATAATATTTCTGAGAATGTCACAAGGCCTCCTTAAGCTAATAAAAATAGCCCTCTTTCATTCACAACAAAAGAGCCCTTACTGATTAATTTTTGCCATGCCCTGTTGAAGAATATTAGCCCACATTCATGTTACTGTAGCTCTGGGGTTCCCAGAACATGGTCCCCAGAACAACAGCATTACCATTACTTGAGAACTTGTTAGAAATGCAAATTGTCTGATGGGACTTCAGATCTACTGAATCAGAAACAATCAGATACTCAGGCTAGCAACCTGTTTTAACAAGCTCTCCAGGGCCAGGCACCGTGGCTCACGCCTGTAATCCCAACACTTTGGGAGGCCAAGGGAGTGGATCACCTGAGGTCAGGAGTTTGAGAACAGCCTGGCCAACATGGTGAAACCCTGTCTCTACTACAAATACAAAAACTAACTGGGCATGTTAGCGGGCACCTATAATCCCAGCTACTCGGGAGGCTGAGGCAGGAGAATCACTTGAACCCAGAAGGCGGAGGTTGCAGTGAGCCAAGATCGTGCCACTGTACTCCAGACTGGGCGACAGAGTGAGACTCCATCTCAAAAAAACAAAACAAAACAAAACAAAAAAAATGCAGGCTCTCTAGGTAATCCGATGCTTGCTAAAGTTTGAAAATCATGACCACAATTGCTAGCCTTTCTTGAAAGTCTGAAGTACTGTGAAAGAATGACAGAACTCCTTTGAGATGAGCTTAGTTTTTCAAACTTATATGTTAAGAATAACCTGAGGTATTTGTTAAATATACAAATTACCAGACTCTTCCCTGATAATTATAATTCATTGAGTCTAGGTTAGGCCCAGGAATTTTTTTTTTTTTTTTTTTTGAGACGGAGTTTCACTCTTGTTGCCCAGGCTGCCAGGCTGGAGTACAATGGTGTGATATTGGCTCACTGCAACCTCTGCCTCTCAGGTTCAAGCGATTCTCCTGCCTCAGCCTCCCAAGTACCTGGGATTACAGGCGTGCACTGCCACACCCATCTAATTTTTGTATTTTTTTTAGTAGAGACGGGGTTTCGCCTTATTGGCAAGGCTAGTCTCGAACTCCTGACCTCAAGTGATCCACCTGCCATGGCCTCCCAAGGTGCTGAGATTACAGGCATGAGTCACCACAGCCTGCCCAGGAATTTGTTTTCTAACAGGTGTTCCAGGTTATTATCTTTAAGGAAGTTCAAGAAACACTATGAAAGAGGATGCTATGGCCAGGCGTGGTGGCTCACGCCTGTAATCCCAGCACTTTGGGAGGCCGAGGCGGGTGGATCACAAGGTCAGGAGATCGAGACCATCCTGGCTAACATGGTGAAACCCTGTCTCTACTAAAAATAAAAAAAATTAGCCAGGCTTGGTAGCGGGTGCCTGTAGTCCCAGCTACTCAGGAGGCTGAGGCAGGAGAATGGCGTGAACCTGGGAGGTGGAACTTGCAGTGAGCCGAGATCGCGCCACTGCACTCCAGCCTGGGCGACAGAGCGAGACTCTGTCTCAAAAAAAAAAAAAAAAAAAAGAGGATGGTATTTCCAGCCAACTTGTCCCAAGCTGTGGGAATTCCATGTCCTGCTTCTGGAGCCTAAGCACAGAGGTTCCCATAGCTTTTTTTGTGAGCGCCACTGAGAGAAAAGCTAGGATAACTCTTTATTCTGGTAAACCTTCTCTGTTTTTATAGCAAATAGATAGTCTCCCTTTTTTAATTTTTAATTTTTTAAAAATTTTATAAATAGAGACAGGATTTTGCCATGTTGCCCAGGCTGGTCTCAAACTCCTGAGCTCAAGCAATCCTCCCCACTCAGCCTCCCAAAGTGCTGAGATTACAAGCATGAGCCACCGTGCCCAGCCTTTTCTCCCTTTCTGATAGTAGATTATATCAGTGTATTTTTTTGTTCGTTTGTTTGTTTGTTTGTTTTTGAGACAGAGTCTTGCTCTGTCACCCAGGATGGAGTGCAGTGGCGCGATCTCGGCTCACTGCAATCTCTGCCTCCCGGGTTCAAGCGATTCTCCTGCTTCAGCCTCCCAAGTAGCTGAGAAGCAGGGATTATAGGCGCCTGCAACCACACCGGGCTACATTTTGTATTTTTAGTAGAGATGGTGTTTCACCATGTAGTCCAGGCTGGTCTCAAACTCCTGGTCTCAAGTGATCTGCCCACATCAGCCTCCCAAATTGCTGAGATTACAGGTGTGAGCCACCACGCCCAGCCATATCAGTGTTTCTTGAGGCAGAACTAGAAGACTTGTGCGGTAAAGTACTTACACCTGTTAGATCTTTTTTTTTTTTTCACCATACATTCATGATCTAAATAGAGAAAACTTATATCTCTTCATTCTTGTTTTATTTGGTCAGGATCGTAAGGTGTAACTCTATCCTAATGCCATCTGTTTATCCTCATGACAGAATCGTGAACCTAGAACATAATCATAGCACACTGGGTTTTATGTAAACATTCTCTTTTTTTTTTTTGAGATGGAATCTCACTCTGTTGCCCAGTCTGGTGTGCAATGGTATGATCTCGACTCACTGCAACTTCTGTCTCCCGGGTTCAAGCGATTCTCCTGCCTCGGCCTCCCAAGTAGCTGGGATTACAGGTGCCTGCCACCACGCCCGGCTAATTTTTGTATTTTTAGTAGAGATGGGGTTTTGCCATGTTGACCAGGCTGGTCTCCAACTCCTGACCTCAGGTGATCCACCTGCCTCGGCATCCCAAAGTGCTAAGATTACAGGTGTGAGCCACCGCACCTGGCCCTCAAAGAATAGGTTTGATTTAGGTTGGGTGGGGTGGCTCATGCCTGTAGTCCCAGTATTTTGGGAGGCCAAGGTGGGCGGATTATGAGGTCAGGAGGTCAAGACCAGCCTGATCAATATGGTGAAACCCTGTCTCTACTAAAGATAAAAATATTAGCCATGCATGGTGCTGCACGCCTGTAATCCCAGCTACTCGGGAGGCTGAGGCAGGAGAATCGTGTGAACCCAGGAGGTGGAGGTTGCAATGAGATCACACCACTGCACTCCAGACTGGGTGACAGAGCAAGACTCCGTCTCAAAGAAAAAAAAGAATGGATTTGATTTATCCTGAAGACTTGCCAGGTAGAGCTCCAGAGTAGTTGGGTGCTATCATCTCTCTGCTTATAGTTTGCCTGAACTTCTTAATAGAAAGGGAATTACATTCTTTGGCCCTGAAACTACTGTCAGTACCACTTCTTCCTACCTATTCAGGTAATTTAAGTGTCAGAAATGAATTGCTCATCTGCCTGAGTTCTGTGTGCAGCCTAAAAATGTTCTCTCCTCTCTCATAGGTATGGTCTCTCTGGCAGTGATGTCCTGGATAATGTAGCATATGCTCGAGCGTTCAACACAGACCACCAGACCCAGCTCCTTTATCAAGCATCAGCCATGATGGTAGAATCTAGGTATGTGCTCAGTATAAGACACCAAATATGTTCTTAGAGTCCTTCCCTGAATCTTGTAATGGCTATTTGGCTAGATTGATAGTAGTTTGAATTACAAATGAGGAGGTTTAAGTATGATTCCTGTGTTGACACTCTTGCTTTGTAGTTTAGGTCAAGTCACTATTAAAAATGAAACCATAATCTACTTGAACTTGCTGGAAATCTTGTTAAACGGTGCCTCAGATGTTAGTGCTGTGCAGATATTTTAATAAAACATCTATATACAGGCTGGGCGTGGTAGCTCACGCCTGTAATCCCAGCACTTTGGGAGGCCAAGCAGGCGGATCACAAGGTCAGGAGATCGAGAACATCCTGGCTAACACGATGAATCCCCATCTTTACTGAAAAAATACAAAAAAATTAGCTGGGTGTGGTGGTGGGCGCCTGTAGTCCCAGCTACTCTGGAGGCTGAAGCAGGAGAATGGAGTGAACCCGGGAGGCAGAGCTTGCAGTGAGCCAAGATTGCCCCACTGCACTCCAGCCTGGGCGACAGAGCTAGACTCCATTTCAAAAAAAAAAAATATCTATATACAAGAAAAACTATGAATATGAGATTTTAGGGTGGTAAGGAAAGGAGCAGAATCTGACACAGGCTAGAAATAGGCTTCACAGAATCCTTGTTTCCTGTAGGTATGCACTGCTTATTGTAGATAGTGCCACCGCCCTTTACAGAACAGACTACTCAGGTCGAGGTGAGCTTTCAGCCAGGCAGATGCACTTGGCCAGGTTTCTGCGGATGCTTCTGCGACTCGCTGATGAGGTAAGTTGTGGGATAGGGACAGAGAATGCCTACTTTCAGTGGCTATGAATTCCAGGAGCCTTGCTAGGAGGCTAAGACATCAGTGCCTGAGATCATCAAGCTCTTAGAAAAGGAAGAAGAGAGACATTAGTTATTCGTTACTTTGTGGGGGAAAGTGGTGGCAGCATTAAGGCTTTTGGAGTGTCTGTGGCCACAAAATTGACATTTATCCTTTCCCCATCAGTTTGGTGTAGCAGTGGTAATCACTAATCAGGTGGTAGCTCAAGTGGATGGAGCAGCGATGTTTGCTGCTGATCCCAAAAAACCTATTGGAGGAAATATCATCGCCCATGCGTCAACAACCAGGTAAGGTGTTGATGGGATCAGTTCTTCTTTTCAGAATGTCATGTTAACTGTGAAGCAGACATGAAGATATAACATTTTCATTTAAGCCCTGTTAAAGCTACTGTTGTATAGACACTTAGGAACTCTTGCTAATCTAATTAACATGCTCTGGTTGGTATAGATGTTTTAGTTCATAAAAGAATTAAAAACCCACAAGTGTGGAAGAATGAATATGAATAATTGATATGCCTCTCCCCTGTTATTTAAAAAATGTTTGGGCTGGGCACAGTGGCTCACACTGGTAATCCCAACACTTTGGGAGGCCAAGGTGAGAGGATGGCTTGAGGCCAGGAATTCGACACTAGTAAGGGCAACAAAGTGAGGTCCCTGTCTCTACAAAAAAAAGTAGCTGGTGTGGTGGCGTGTGCCTGTAGTCTTAGCTACCCAGGAGACTGAGGCGGGAGGATCAGTTGAGAATAGGAATTCGAGGCTGTATTGAGCTATGATCACATACCACTGCACTCCAGCCTGGCAAAAGAGCAGGACGCTGTCTTGAAAAAAAATTTTTTCTTTTTTTTTTCTTTTCTTTTTTTTTTTTGAGATGGAGTCTCGCTGTGTCACCCAGGCTGGAGTGCAGTGGCACGATCTCGGCTCACTGCAAGCTCCACCTCCCAGGTTCACACCATTCTCCTGCCTCAGTCTCCCGAATAGCTGGGACTACAGGCGCCCGCCACCACGCCTGGCTAATTTTTTTGTATTTTTAGTAGAGACGGGGTTTCACCGTGTTAGCCAGGATGGTCTCGATCTCCTGACCTCGTGATCTGCCCGACTCGGCCTCCCAAAGTGCTGGGATTACAGGCATGAGCCACCATGCCCGGCCTAAATTTTTCTTTTTTTAATATTTGTTTCATTATGGACAATCCACTGAGAGGGGCCAGGGCAAAAATGGATTCTGCCAGGTTGGAAATGCACTAAGGAAAACAGTACAGAAACATTCCCAGGGTCCTAGGAAGAATATATGTCTAAAAAATTTTCACCTCTGTTATAAAGTCAGGAACGGAATTGTTTAATTATAATAAATTGGTGCTTTGGTCTGTGTCTTTGGGTCAGATTGTATCTGAGGAAAGGAAGAGGGGAAACCAGAATCTGCAAAATCTACGACTCTCCCTGTCTTCCTGAAGCTGAAGCTATGTTTGCCATTAATGCAGATGGAGTGGGAGATGCCAAAGACTGAATCATTGGGTTTTTCCTCTGTTAAAAACCTTAAGTGCTGCAGCCTAATGAGAGTGCACTGCTCCCTGGGGTTCTCTACAGGCCTCTTCCTGTTGTGACTGCCAGGATAAAGCTTCCGGGAAAACAGCTATTGTATCAGCTTTTCTGATGGTGTAAACAGGAGACAGGTCAGTAGTCACAAACTAATCTAAAATGTTTATGCCTTCTGTAGTGTATTAATCTCTGTGTGTTTTCTTTGGTTTTGGAGGAGGGGTATGAAGTATCTTTGACATGGTGCCTTGGGAATGACTTGGGTTTAACAAGCTGTCTACTGGACAATCTTATGTTTCCAAGAGAACTAAAGCTGGAGAGACCTGACCATTCTCTCACTTCTGAATTAATGGTAAAATAAAATGCCTGAGCTATGTAGCAAAGGGAATGGGTCTCTGCACAGATTCTTTTTTTCTGTCAGTAAAACTCTCAAGCAGGTTTTTAAGTTGTCTGTCTGAATGATCTTGTGTAAGGTTTTGGTTATGGAGTCTTGTGCCAAACCTACTGGGCCATTAGCCCTTCACCATCTACCAGCTTGGTCTTTTATTGCTAAGACTAACTCAAGATAATTCTAGAGTCTTAAGCATTTCAGGCCAGGTGTGGTGTCCTGCGCCTGTAATCCCAGCACTTTGGGAGGCTAAGGCAGGTGGATCGCTTGAGCCCAGGAGTTTTAAGTCCAGCTTGGCCAAGATGGTGAAACCCCATCTCTACAAAAAATGCAGAACTTAATCTGGACACACTGTTGCACGTGCCTGTAGTCCCAGCTACTCGATAGCCTGAGGTGGGAGGATCACTTAAGCCTGGAAGGTGGAAGTTGCAGTGAGTTGAGATTGCACCGCTGCATTCCAGCCAGGGTGACAGAGTGAGACCATGTTTCAAACAAGAAAGCATTTCAGAGGCTAAGTAAACAGATTTGATTGTGAGGCTTCTAATAAAGTAGTTATTAGTAGTGAATGTGCTGTTTATAGCAATTATTGCAGTGCAAGCTATTTCAAGACAGGGTTTCCATAATCTTTGTGGCACTGTATAGGGGTGATCAGTTTCTGTTGCTTTAAGATTTGAAACCAGAAAGGAAAGTCCCACTTGCAGATGATTGTGCTTAAAACCTAATGGAAAATAAATGAAAGACATACCATGGCTTGCCTTGTGGCACCCCCCCCCCCTTTTTTTTTTTTTTTTTTGAGATGGAGTTTCACTCTTGTTGCCCAGGCTGAAGTGCAATGGCGCGATCTCGGCTCACCACAACCTCTGCCTCCTGGGTTCAAGCAATTCTCCAGCCTCAGCCTCCCATGTAGCTGGGACAACAGGCGCCCGCCACCACGCCCTGCTGATATTTGTATTTTTAGTAGAGATGGGGTTTCACCATGTTGGCCAGACTGGTCTCGAACACCTGATCTCAGTGATCTGCCGGCCTTGGCCTCCCAAAGTGTTGGGATTACAGGCACGAACCACCACATATAGCCCTACAATGCTTTGTTTTAAAAGCAGTTCTAGTCTTTTTTGAGACAGTCTATTGCTCTGTTGCCCAGGCTGGAGTGCAGTGGCACAACTCACTACAACCTTCACCTCCCAGGTTCAAGCAATTCTCCTGCCTCAGACTCCCGAGTAGCTGGGATTACAGGCACGTGCCACCATGCCTGACAAATTTTTTTTATTTTCAGTAGAGAAGTTTTTCACTATTTTGACCAGTCTGATCTTGAACTCCTGACCTCAGGTAATCCGCCCACCTCAGCCTCCCAAAGTTCTGGGATCACAGGTGTGAGCCACCATGCCTGGCCTGTCTTTAAGGATTAAGAATCGGGCCGGGCTTGGTGGCTCAGGCCTGTAATCCCAGTACTTTGGGAGGTCGAGGCGGGTGGATCACCTGAGGTCAGGAATTCGAGACCAGCCTCAACATGGAGAAACCCCATCTTTGCTAAAAATACAAAATTAGCTGGGCATGGTGGTGCATGCCTGTAATCCCAGCTACTCGGGAGGCTGAGGCAGGAGAATCGCTTGAACTTGGGAGGCGGAGGGTGTGGTGAGCTGAGATTGCGCCATTGCAATCCAGCCTGGGCAACAAGAGGGAAACTCCGTCTCAAAAAAAAAAAATCAGGGAGTGGGCCAGGCGCGGTGGCTCACATCTGTAATCCCAACGCTTAGGGAGGCCAAAGTGGGTAGATCACTTGAATCAGGAGTTTGAGGTCAGCCTGGGCAACATGGTGAAACCCTGTACAAAAAAATTAGAAATTAAAAAATTATTTGGGCATGGTGGGATGCACTTGTAGTCCCTAGCTACTCCGGTGACTGAGGTGGGAGGATCCCTTGAGGCCGGGAGGTAGCAGCTGCAAGTGAGCCCTGATCACACCACTGCACTGCAGCATGGGTAAGAAAGCAAGGCCCTGTCTCAAAAAAAATCAGATTGAAAAGTAGCATTGTCAGTGTCCCTGGAAGCCAGATGCCAAATGGAGTGTATGGGACTCTTTTTTTCCCCCTTTACCTCTTTTCACTAGTTAGGACTTCCAATCCAGATCTTACCCAAAGTGCTCAGTGACCACCCAAAACGTTTTCCTGTTTTTTACATTAATTTATTGTATATTTAAGGTATACAACATGATGTTATGAGATAGTAATACATATAAGGAGGCCAGGCAAGGTGGCTCATGCCTATAATCCCAGCACTTTGGGGGGCCAAGGTGGGCGGATCACCTGAGGTCAGGAGTTCGAGAACAGCATGGCCAACATGGCGAAACCCCATCTCTACTAAAATTACAAAATTAGCCGGGCGTGGTTGCACATGCCGGTAATCCCAGTTACTCAGGAGGTTGAGGCAGGAGAATTGTTTGAACCCGGGAAGCGGAGGTTGCGGTGAGCCGAGATCGTGCCATTGCACTCCAGCCTGGGTGACAGGAGCGAAAGAAACTTTGTTTCAAAAAATATGTATATACAAAACTTAGCTGTGTGTGGTGGCACACACCTGTAATCCCAGCTACTTGGGAGGCTAAGGCAGAAGAATCGCTTGAACCCAGGAGACGGAGGTTGCAGCGAGCCCAGATCGCACCACTGCACTCCAGCCTGGGTACAGAACAAGACTCCATCTCAAAAAAAAAAAAAAAAATTATAGTAAAAAGGTCTTAAGTGTCCTTATGACACTGATTTCCTTGCCAGGAAGAACAGTTTTCAGCCGGGTCTGGCTTAGGTACCTTTTCCTCTGAATGCTCGTGTTATTGGTGGTTGGGCCAAGCCCTGTTTGTTTTCTGTACAGAATAGTCAGTGTTCCTAAAGATAAAAAACCTTTAAAACCTCTTATTTACACCTTAATCTTTTGGTGACAGGTCTCACATGAGCTGGCTAGGAAAAAAAAAACAACAAACTGCTACAGCCTTGCTTGAAAGTCCTCTCAGTGCCACTGTGCAGGATGCCATCCAGAGCTTCCTTAAAGGTACTGGGGGAGACGAGGGATGCAGGTGACAGAAATACCAGGGTAACCTTGTTTTTCCCTGAGGACATTATTGAGACCCTTAGTGGGAGGGGTTTCTGGTAAGGGGCAATTTTGTGTTTGCCTGTTCTTTGGGAATATCACCTGGAGATAGATGGATTCCTCGACCCACCGAATCTAGGTTTTAGACCAAAAAAGAATGTTTTATTATTAGAATTGAGTATAATCAAAGTATAATCTTTGTATATTTCAGTATAATTGAGTATAATCTTTCATTACTACAACACAAAATAAATCTGGGGGCCAGGAATGGTGGCTCACACCTGTAATCCCAGCACTTTGGGAGGCCGAGGCAGGCGGATTGCCTGAGGTCAGGAGTTCGAGACCAGTCTGGCCAACATGGTGAAACCCCGTCTCTACTAAAAATACAAAAAAAATTAGCTGGGCGTGGTGGTATGCCCCTGTAATCCCAGCTACTTGGGAGGCTGAGGCAGGGGACTTGCTTGAATCAAGGAGGTGGAGGTTGCAGTGAGCCAAGATCGCACCACTGCACTCCAGCCTGAGTGACAAAGTGAGACTCCAGCAAAAAAAAAAAAAAAAAAAAAAAAAATCTGGGTTGGTATAATAAAGACACAGTGACATTCTGGATTAAGAGGTTGGTTCTTATATGAAAGCATCTCAGTCTTTTTTTTTTGAGACAGAGGTTCGCTCTTGTTGCCCAGGCTAGAGTGCAATGGTGTGATCTCAGTGCACTGCAACCCCCGCCTCCCAGGCTCAAGTGATTCTCTTGCCGTAGCCTCCCTAGTAGCTGAGATTACAGGTGTGCGCCACCATACCGAGCTAATTTTTTTTTTTTCTGTATTTTTAGTAGAGATGGGGGATTCACCATGTTGGCCAGGCTGGTCTCAAACCCTTGGCCTCAAGTGATCCACCTGCCTCGGCCTCCCAGAGTGCTAGGATTACCAGCATGAGCTACCACGCTCGGCCTACGCATCTCAGTCTTAAATTTTCTTCTAGGTAGATTTAAGGGTTTGTGCTCATGGCCCTAAGAATGAACATGAGAAGGGCAGGGAGTACCTGCTTAGTTGCAATAGGCCTTGTTTAGGCTAAAAATAAGCTCAATAAATACCTGTATTTTATATATGGTAAAGAGCATTAACCATAACCTGCCTGCAACAGCCTCTGTAGGTGGAAACAATTATGGAGGTGTCAAGTAAGAATAAAGAGCTGATAACATCAAATTTGGTTTATTTCAAGTTTGTAACAAAATATATTCTAGGCAACTTTTCAGACATTGTTTTATAGCATCATAAACCCTATACCACTGCTGTCATTCCAAAAGCTGCCAGGACACTGGAAGTCATCAAGTGGTCCAGCCCAGGAATACAGATAGAATTCACATGATAGGTGATAAGAAAGCAATGTCTGTGGGCCACTCTGATCCCTCTTTTTACCTTGGTAGGTAAGGTATGATCTTAGGACTATATGTACTGAGTCCTATTAGTCAGTGAAAAAGATTAAAGTGACAAGTTATGTGCTTTGTTCCTATAGCTTTGAAGTTCATCCACCTCACCAGCAATTGGAAGGTCTCAGGTCTTGCAGGCTCCACCCATGTGTAATCACACCCAAGGTGTGAATCTTGATTTTTTTTAAGAGATTACTCAAGAGAGAGAACAACAGAAACCGAAGCCATGAGTACTGCCCCAATTCTAGATTAGGTTAGAGGTTAGAATAAATTAACTAATGGGGAGTGGTAGTGGGTAGCAGTCAGACCCAGGAGACAGATTTGTGTGATTTCCTGATCTCAGCAGGGTCTAAGGAAAAAAGCCTCCCCGCCCCCCCCTTAAATAGTGGCATCAAGTCATGAAGGCCAGTGAAACGTGGTTAGTCTCGTAAAATGACTTCCAATTCTTCCAGGTCCTTCTGGAGAGCCAAATCCTAGGGAGACAAAGAACAAATCTAGGACTCAAAATTTAAACCAGCATTTTCCCAAACCAGTGGAACCTAAGAAGAGGGGCCCTTTGCTTCCTTCCTGAGCTCTGCTACAGTCTTTTTCCTACTTTCCCAGGATAGCCTGGAGCCTATTAAATCTGTCTCTTCCCCTAGAGGTAGACTCTTTTTTCCTAGGGAAATAAGACCTCTAGGAAAGATTATTTTCTAAAAATGTCACATGATGATTCAGTGATGACAGGCAGTTTTGTTTGGTTTTTTTGAGATGGAGTTTCGCTCTTGTTGCCAAGGCTGGAGTGCAATGGCACAACCTCAGCTCACTGCAACCTCCACCTCCCGGATTCAAGCGATTCTCCAGCCTCAACTTCCCAAGTAGCTGGAATTATAGGCGTGTGCCACTAGGCCCAACTAATTTTGTAATTTTAGTAGAGATGGGGTTTCTCCATGTTGGTCAGGCTGTCTCGAACTCCCAACCTCAGGTGATCTGCCCAACAGGCAGTATTAAAAAGCCTTACCTCCTTCGTGACATCTGGCAGCTCCAGGGCCAACTTCATCCACCATCTAGCTTCAGAGTTTTTCCCTAGTTCTCTGTAGCACTGAAAAGAGACAACAGTGAAACCTGATACTATGTACTTTCAGGAGTTCCCAGATCTATGTTGAAGTAGACAAATGAGTTTACCTTGGAAATATATACCCTTCCTGCTTTGGAAAATCCTGGCTGTAGTTCTTCAGCCTGGGAAAAGGGACAAAGATATTTCAGTAAGAGGTTCCTATATTCTAATCAGGCTGAAGTTTATTAAACTAGATTTCTAGTCCCCAACCATGTGGCTGATTCAGTGGGTCTGAAGAAATCTATATTTTTGATAAGCTGTGCAAGTGATTCTGATTTTCCCATAGAACAGGCAAACACAAAATTGCCCCCTACCAGGAAAACCCCTCCCATTAAGGGTCTCAATAATGTCCTTAGGAAAAAACAAGGTTACCCTGGTGTTTTTGCCTGCCACCTGCCCCTCTCATACCTTTAGGAAGTCTCATACCTTTAGGAAGCTCTGGAGGGCATCTTCCACAGTGGCACTGAGAGGGCTTTCAAGCAAGGCTGTAGCAGTTTTTTTTTCTAGCCAGCTCAGGTGAGAGACCTGCCACAAAAAGATCAAGGTGTGTATAAGAGGTTTTATAAGTTTTGTTTTGTTTTGTTTTGTTTTAATCTTTGGGGACATACTGAAAATAGGGTCAAACATTCAGAAGAAAGGGCACCTGAGCCAGAGAAGGCCAAGGATCTTGTTCTTCCTGGCAAGGAAATCGGTGTCAGAAGGCATTTAGGACCATTATGTCAAGCACTGAAATGCAGCTTACCTGATAGCACCACCTGCCAAGAAGAAAGTAAGCCATGGGGTTTTCTGGCTGGAGAGCAATGGCTTTGTCCACATGCTCCTAAGGGGAAAATGTAAATATAAACTAACATCAGACACCAGAGTTGCTAAAAGAGAGGCAAGGGCCCGATGCGGTGGCTCATGCCTGTAATCCCTGCACTTTGGGAGGCTGAGGCAGGCGGATCACCTGAGGTCAGGAGTTCGAAACCAGTCCTGGCCAACATGGTGAAACCCCATCTGTGCTAAAAATACAAAAATTAGCCAGGCATGGTGGTACATGCCTGTAATCCCAGCTACTTGGGAGGCTGAGGCAGGAGAATCGCTTGAACCCAAGAGGTTGCAGTGAGCCAAGATCACACCACTGCACTCCAGCTTGGGCGATAGAGTGAGACTCTGTCTCAAAAAAAGAAGAAGAAAGGCAAGTCACTGAGGCTGTAGAAAAGTTTTTGACAGAGAGCTGGAAAGGAGCAGGGAATCTGGGATAGGCCAGCACAAGCCTGTCCTCACCTTGAAGCTAAAGCCACTCTGGATGCGCCTCTGGATGCTCTCATGCTCAGCCAGCTGACCACAAAGCACCGCATACCTAGGGGGGAAGCAGCAAGCTCAGGGACAAGGGCTGAGTACCATCACTGCAAGGAATGGATGCCCCACCCACAGCCTAGTTGCATTGTCCCCTATCCCTGTACCCTCAACTAGAGCTGAAAATACCTAATTTTCATCTGTACGTAATCCCCATTCTTCACGGACCTCTGGCCCCAATTAGTATTCTTTAGTAGATAATGGTAGGCTTACAAGTCTCCAAAGTATTCTAGGTATAAAAAAAGCTGGGTTCACCACAGTAAATCTCTCTTACACTTAAGAATATTTACGCAAGTTCTCAGCTCATATCTCCAAGTTTCCCCTGTCATAAGGAGTACAGCCATAGGCATTAATAAAAACTTGAAAAGCATGAAAAGAATCAGTATAAAAGTATAAGAGACCTGACTATACTACTTATCTTCTGGGCAGACAAAAAAGTGAGTCTCATTAGCCTTTAAGCATACAGGTGTATCACTGGGACTTGGGAAGCAATTTCTTAGGATAGTCACATTGGAAGGGGATATTCTAGGAATTTCTGATGTTAACTTAGAAACCAACAGAACCAGAGGAAGAAAGACCTCCTATCTATGCCCTCTCCCCCACATCCCCCCCCCCAAAGGGAACCAGCCAGCCAGCTTCCCATCATCTGTCTTCAGAAACAAAGTCTTACTTCCCCATCCTCCCAGCATTGTTTCTAGCAGCACAGTTGACATTAGATGAGTAACCAGCCCAAGTTGCTTTTTCATGTATATGCTAAGTATCCAGGGGGTATCAGACACTTCTAGAGGCTCATTTCCATGTTTAATCCAAACAGTTGTTCCTCAGAAACAGCTATTCATCCTTGGAAGCCCAGGGAAGCAATGACACCCAAGAAACAGTTACCTGGCCTCTGAGAAGAACCCTTGCAGAGACAAAAGTTTCAGCAACAGATGGAGGAACACAGCCTCTCACTTAGCTCACAGTCTGAGGGTGGAGACATGGAAAGCAAGGGTGGCGGTGGGAAAGGAAAGGAACATTTTCACTAAAACTCAGGTGCTGGAACCAGACCCCAGGATATGAGTTAGCCCTGGCCCAGGTAAGTTGACAGAACTTTGCCTCACATGAGACCACAAAAAGGGCTGATGTTTTTGCAGCCTAATAAATTGACCACTAAACTTCCGGGGGGTGAGCTCACATCTACTTTTCCTCACGCGAACCAAGCAAAGAAGCCAAAGTACCAGCAGCCAGGGATCACACACGGGAAAGAAGAGCTTATGCAGGATAGGGGAGCTGCAGATTGTCCCAGCCTCCTGAGAGCCAAGAACTCCAGTTTTGTAGCTAGGATGACTCTTAACAAAGCTACTCATTTCTCCAAGCCCCATCAGAAAAAAAGCTTGTATTCCCCGCTTGCCTCATCCCTAAGCCACCTCCCCTACCAGAAACTTCCCTTGTCTCTGGCTAGGGGTGGACTGAGGCATGTGGAGATACAAGCCAGAGCTCCCTCTCCTGGATCCTTTGGAAAATGCCTCTGTGGCCCAGGCAGAGAAAAGAAAGGGCTGTCCTCTGCTTTGGCCCTTGCTGGCTCTTCCCAGAACACTGCAGGGTGTTATTACCACAGGTGACAGTCAGCACTCTCATCCCCCTTCTCCAGAGCAGCCTCTGCTTCTTCTTTTCCTGTAGGACAAAGGTAGATCCAGAGTTGACACAGCTCTTATGCACACTTTCATAGGAAGGCTTGTGGGAAGAATGACTGCTTTAGCTCTCACCAATCCCTGCCCAGCTTGGACTTGTTTGGAAATAGTTGTGAACTTGAGCAGAATGAAAGGCCGCAAAGAAGCCAGGCACAGTGGCTCACGCCTCTGTGCTGTGTAATCCCAGCACTTTGGGAGGCTGAGGCGGGTAGAGCACCTGAGGTCAGGAGTCGGAGACCAGCCTGGCCAACACAGTGAAACCCCATCTCTACCAAAATACAAAAATTAGCCGGGCGTGGTGGCAGGCGCCTGTAGTCCCAGCTACTCAGAAGGCTGAGGCAGGAGAATCGCTTGAACCCGGGAGGCAGAGGTTGCAGTGAGCCGAGATTGCACCACTGCACTCCAGACTAGGTGACAGAGCAAGACTGTCTCAGAAAAGGCTGCAAACAGCTTCTAAGGGAAGACTTCAGGGATGACTTCTGCTTCACCTTGGCTGCCCCATCTGTCATTAGAAACCCCAGTTACCTTCTTTTTATAATGTCCACCTGGTGTGCTTGAAGCAGATTTTAGCATTTAAAATATAAAAGAATCCAGCCAGGCATGATGGCTTATGCCTGTAATCCTAGCACTTTGGAAGGCCGAGGCGGGTGGATCACTTGAGGCTAAGTGTTTGAGACAAGCCTGAGCAACATGGTGAAACCCTGTCTCTACTAAAAATATAAAATTAGCCAGGCATGTTGGCACATCCTATAGTCCCAGCTCCCTGGGAGGCTGAGGCAGGAGAATCACTTGAACCTGGAAGGCAGAAGTTGCAACGAGCCAAGATTGCACCACTGCACTCCAGCCTGGGCGACAGAAACTCCGCCTCAAAAAAAAAAAAAAGGATCCAACACAATCAGAAATTGTCCCCAACAGACCTTACTCTGGAGGGGCAGTGTCCATGAATCTCAAGTTGTATAAAATTTTAGTAAGTGGGGAGAGAGATCACAGCTTTGACAAAATTCTCTAAAGGGGATGGGTACATTGGCTCACACCTGTAATCCCAGAACTTTGAGAGGCCAAGGAGAGGATAGCTTGGGACCAAGAGTTCAAGACCAATCTGGGCAACATAGGCAGACCCCATCTCTTAAAAAAAAAAAAATTCTCAAAAGGATCCACGATCCAACAATATTAATTAGCTCTAGGCCAAAACTCTTTCACAACAGCCACATGGACTGAGGTCTGACCAGAGATGACGTTCACTTAGTCTTACTCAAGTTTTCTAGGTTAGTGTTCTAACAAAGAAATGAAAGCCCATACACATGAAAGTTCTGAGAAGTGTCACTTAAGAGTATCGAGGCTGGAGCTTACAGACCACCAGATAAGGACCATCATGCGTATGCTCTGGAGAACACTGCAACATAGGACTTTTTTTTTTTTTTGGAGACAAGAGTCTCGCTGTGTCGTCCACGCTGGAGTGCAATAGCACGATCTCGGCTCACTGCAACCTCCGCCTCTGGGTTCAAGTGATTCTCCTGCCTTAGCCTCCCAAGTAGCTGGAATTACAGGTGTGTGCCACCACACCTGGCTAATTTTTGTATTTTTAGTAGAGACGGAGTTTTGCCTTGTTGGCCAGGCTGGTCTCAAACTCCTGACCTCAGGTGATGCACCCGCCTCATCCTCCCAAAGTGCTGTGATTACAGGCGTGAACGACTGTGCCCAGCCAAGAATTATTTGAAGAAAACAAGTTTGGAAGGAAACATGGAGAAAAGGGAACAAATGTTAATGGATTGAGGTGGTAAACTGGCTAATCTGAAATGTTTTCCTTTTTTTATTTGAGACAGGGTCTCTCTCTGTTGCGCAGGCTGGAGTGCAGTGGCGCAATCTCAGTTCACTACAACCTCTGCCTCCTGGGCTGAAACAATCCTCCTGCTGGCATGTTCCACCACCATGCCTGGCTAATTGTTTAAGTGTTTTTTTTTTTTGTTTTTTTTTTTTTTTTTTGTAGAGACAAGGTCTCACTATATTGCCCAGGCTAGTCTCTAACTCCTGGGCTCAAGCAATCCTCCTGCCTTGGCCTCCCAAAGTGCTAGGATTATAGGCATGAGCCACCACACCTGGCCACAAATGCATTTTTAAGACAACTGATGCTGTGAAAGACTCTACCTCTCTTTCCAAACAGAAGGACCACATGGCTCCACCAATGAGGGACGCTACCTCTTTGGGGATTTCTCTCTGCCCTCTTCAAAGTACTGTCTCACTAGGAAAATAATAGCAAAGAATGAGACAACTAGTTCCTGCCAAGCTAGACAGACAGTGTTGTAGACAAGGCATTGCCTGAGACCCCACAGAATGACTACCTCCTGGTGGTCCAGCTCCTAGAGATACAATGAAATAAACTTTATACCCAGTAAGGATAATTCTTAAAGGCTGTGATCTCAGAGCAGAACCTTCAAAGACATTCCATAGTCATCTGACCTCCAGCAGGTAAAGCTTTGTCCATGGGTGCTAAGCTCAGGAGGCCAGACCAACCAAGTGCTGCCCCTCTAACCACTGCCTCCACTTCTGTCTTTGGGGTTCATGCTGGCTACTAGCACTAATAAGAGATGATCAATGATCAAGAGGGAAAGGAAAGGTTCTTGACATGAAGAGTCCAAAAATCAGCCAAAAAGCTGAGAATCCTCATCTGAAATTTAGGAGGGAAAACAAACTTTTGGAGAGAAAAAGTAATCATAAATAAGCATCTTTTGTTAAAACTTCCAGGAATTTTTCTGAGGGTCTACAGAGACATCCTACTCAATTGGTCTGTTCTTTCTCCATCGACAGAATTCTACAAATGTTTAGAATGTTAACTTTGAGGTATTGTTTGAGTATACATTATCAAGGATTCAATAATATTTGTAAGGCTATACTTATAATAGAAAGGTAGACAAATCCATTTTAGACAGTTAACTGGCCGGGCACAGTGGTTTATGCCTGTTATCCCAGCACTTTGGGAGGCCTAGGTGGGTGAATCACTTGAGGCCAGGAGTTCAAGACCAGCCTGGCCAACATAGTGAAACCCCATCTCTACTAAAAATATAAGAATTAGTCGGGTATGATGGCATGTGCTTGTAATCCCAGCTATTGGGGAGGCTGAGGCAGGAGAATTGTTTGAGCCCCGGAGGTGGAGGTTGCAGTCAGCCGAGATCAGGCCACTGAACTCCAGCCTGGGCAACAGAGAAAGACTGTTTTAAAAAAAAAAAAAAGATATTAACTGAACCACAGACTTAGAAACCCATTACCCATTGATGGTACCTGACTCAGTGTGTGGAGTTCAGCAGGACACATCAGTCTCTAAAGTCCAAGGATCCTCTGACCTCATGACAGACAAGGCCAAGCCCTGAGCCTGGCACAGATCAGATGTACCCTATCCTCCAGGGTGGAGCCTTTGCCAACAGACTTGCCAAGTAGATTCCAGTCTTCTAAGCTAGCAATATTCTTAGAACACCTGCCCCACCAGCTCAGAAAACTGAAACCAGATTTCTAAGCAGCAGCAAAAAACCTCAGGTTAAGAAAAAAGGTTTTGCCCTCTGTGGCTAGAGTGAGAAAAACGAATAACATTGATAGGATACTACTCCTAAAAACACATGCACGTGTGTTACTAATTAGCATGATATACAGATAAGCAAAGACTGCTCTCTTCTTCCAGAGGAGAAAGCAAGGGTCTTTGGGAGCCAGAGTTTGTCCCTAGTGGGTAACTGAGCCACAACTGCTGACAGCATCTTAGTGGTTCCCCGGGTCCCCAGGCAGATGGGCCAGCCCCACCCCTGAATCAGTCAGTCACCTTCCCACAGGAAGCTGTCAGCACTTACCATCTAGGGCATATGACTTCTTCTCGCTCACCTCCTCAGTGAGCTCACACATGTCACTGTAGGCTCGGGCCAGGCGCCAGAGAAAGTCCTGCCGGCTTCCATACTGCAGACCAGACAGAAACGGGTGAGGCCCCTTTTTCCTCAGCTGTGGAGAATGGGGGCCTTGGCCTTCTCCCACACCCTAGGTTTGAATTTCCAAGCTAGTATGTTACAGTCATCAATATCAGGCCAGCTCCTACACGCAGGCTTCCCCCCAGTCATCCCTTCCCACGTGCAGTTAATGTGTGACACATTCTCTGTCTAGCCAGTAGCTTGCACAATCACGGGGTGAAGGCATTCTGGCCTCCTAGAACTGCTGGAAGGAAAGGTCAACTCCAAGATGTCATAAGGCCTGAGAGGTCTTTTGCTGGCACATGAAGAAAGTGTGAAAGGAAAAGGGAAACTTCTAACTTCTGGGGGGGGCATTTATACCTGGGTGGGCATACATTTTGTCAGTGAACCTGAGAAGAGAATTGTGGTTGAGTGACCTACAGGGTTGTCACTTGTAATGGGGCTGGCAGCTTGGACTCTGCCTCAAGGGAAATGAGGAGGAAAAAAAAATACAGTTCTTTCCACATTTCTCCCTAGAGGTGAGAGGTAGAGCTCTTTCTGCAGTAGCTCTACAGAAGGCAGAGAACTACACTCCCCCTCCCCAGAGGGGAGGCAGCTCTGGGGCAAGCAGTACACTGGCCCTAGGGTCCACGCTGGGCCTCCTTGGAAGAGGATATGCGACCTGGGGGACAGATGCAAAACCAGCTGTCTCACCATTTCTCATCCCATGTCACCTTGTAGGGGCAGTAACCACACGGGCCTTCATTCCCCAGGGGTCAAGAGCAGAGAGATGGAAGGAGGGAGGGAAGGAGAAGCAGATAGGCAGCTGGAGCCTCACCACCAGCTTGTTGTTGAGCAGGAGCTGGAAGCCCTCCCGCTTGCCTTGCTCATCACCCCTGTGCAGCTCGTCGGCCTGCTGCAGGAGGGGCAGCACATCCTCCAAGCCTGAGGAACCTCCAGCCTCCAGGGCACTGGAGGCACCTGAAGCTGCCTCTTCCTCCAGGTCAAGAGAATCCTTTCTCCCCATCTTCACAGTCTCACAGCTCACTTCATCTTCCCCGTCCTCACTTTCTTTGTCAGAGTCCCGCTCATTGTCAGACTCCGCATTGGCTGTTGTGTAACTGGCAGAGAAATATAAGGGATAATAAGAGGGATTATTCAGCTCAGAGCCCCTAGGGTCTGTCTATCCCTCACCCCCAAAGAAGCACTCTACATAGCATTGTCCAAAGCACCAAATCACAATCATTCATACCTCTTAAGGGCAGACTTTCTTTCTTTTTTTTTTTTTTTGAGACAGGGTCTCGCTCTGTCACCCAGGCTGGAGTGCAGTGGTTCGATCTTGGCTCACTCAAACCTCCACTTCCTGGGTTCAAGCAATTCTCCCACCTAATTTTTTTGTATTTTTAGTAGAGATGGGGTTTTGCCATGTTGCCCAGACTGGTCTCAAACCCGTGGCCTCAAGTGATCTGCCCACCTCGGCCTCCCAAAGTGCTGGGATTACAGGCATGAGCCACCATGCCCAGCAGAAATCATTATTTGAGAGAAAGTTTCCTATGGGAACTAAGGGCTGGGAAAATGATCCGGGAAGGAAAGAGTAGCCAACCAGCTGGGACCCTGTGACAGTTAAGGCAAATGTGAGAAGCCCCTGCTCATTTTTGCCTTATCAGTCAGAGACACTTGCCACAACCAACATGGGTGGGTGCAGCCTCAGGCCATGGGCAGCCACGCACATCCACAAACTCGTAACCTCTGGCCCAAGTCAACAACCAAACCTAAACTGCAACAGGAGTAGCCCATAGTAACCTTGAGAACTTAAGGGTGTGAGGAGAGGTGATAGGAACCATTTTGCAGCCAGAAGCAAGAAGGGGAAGACGATGCAAACCACCTCCTAAAAAGGTGTTTGGGGGGCTGCCATATGCCAGGTGGCTCCTAAGGAGCCCCAACCCTGATGCACCCACTAAAGAGGAAGCCAAGTTTCTCTTGGATCTCAGCCACCAGCAGCTGATTAGGGTGTTTTCCCTAAATGCCTAAAATAGATAAGGACTGAGCAGGGGAAAAGGTAGGACTTCTGGGGGTCGGAAGCAAACACAAGGCTGGGCGCAGTGGCTCATGCCTGTAATCCCAGCACTTTGGGAGGCCGAGGCAGGTGGATCACGAGGTCAGGAGATCGAGACCATCCTGGCTAACACGGTGAAACCCTGTCTCTACTAAAATATACAAAAAATTAGCCAGGCATGGTGGCAGGTGCCTGTAGTCCCAGCTAGTCGGGAGGCTGAGGCAGGAGAACCCGGGAGACAGAGCTTGCAGTGAGCCGAGATCGCACCACTACACTCCACCCTGGGCAACAGAGCAAGACTACGTCTCAAAAAAAAAAAAAAAAAGAATAGGCTCCCTGTGGCTGGAGCAAAACAGGACTGAAGGAGAGATGACACACACATCTACAAATAAAGTCAACACCTGACAGCCTAATGTCAGGGCAGAAGTGGTGTCCTGCCCAGAAAACCAGAAACCACAAGGTGGCAGGCTCTGAAGGCTCTGGAAGTGAGCAGCCAGACCTGGTACCCAGTCCGTGCTGACTGCATCCTTACAGAGGAGCTTCAGCCTCATCTAAAAAAGAGGCTCCAGACACATCTACTACAAGAACTTGTAGGGTATTTAAAACCTTTCCTAACCTCACCTTTGTTTTTTAAGAGGTTATCCAAGCAGATTTCCCCTTTAGTTATTAGGAAAAAAAAAAAAAACACCTTTAGAAATTAAAGGGACAAGGATAAGTGTCATTAGATTTCATAACCAACCTGGGTACTGATGAGCGAGACCACCCACGGGCAACCTAGAGAATGAAACTCCCAACTGCTCCTGCCAGATTGAGAAAAATCAAGCCAGAGTCTCCTCTGCCCAGCCAGGCCCAAATGCAAAATGGGTAGATGGTTTACCTGGAACGGAAAGCTGGAATTGCATCATCTCCCTTTGCTAGAAAGAGGGGGAGACCCTATTTTTTGCTGGGTTGAGGGCTGCCTCAGCCAATCAGGAGTCCAAAGAGGAGTCTCTCTGCCTCCAGCACTCCCAGGGAGGGACCTAGCCCTGCTGGAGCCCAGGCATCAGCACAGAATCCCCTGGGACCTGAGCTGTGATGCTGCCATCCCTCTCGATCCTAAAGGCCCAGCTCACAAAGCCAAGAAGAGAGGTCAGGGAGCCTTGCTGCCACAAATAGAGTGAAAGATGGTAGAGCCCTGTGAGGCAGGGAGGCTCCAGGGAAGCTGGCACAGAAAGTGGACTTTAATTGCATCTCAGCCCCACTTTAAGGAACCCTCAACAATCTGAAACCCTGTTGCCTGAGGCAGCTTCTGTGGCCTCAGAAGAGATTAATCACATGCCAAGGGCTACCACATTTACACCATTCTCTCTCTCTTTCCACCTCCCAGACTAACCCAGCCAGCCTTTGGAGAAATCTACCAGAGAGGAGTGACCCTTTTAACATACCCTGAGGCTTTTGAGATCTGCCAGAGACAAGCAGGGACCTTTGAAAAGGCCCTCTGGTCCTGTGCACTCCGGAGGACAGGAGTTCTCACAGTCGGCCAGAGACCCAAGGCTCCCTCTGAGCAAAGAGACTGCCACTCTACTCTTAAGCAGTAATGAAGGACTCAGTTACACACATCTCCCCTCCTGGCAATTAAGTTTCTCTTAACTCCACCTAAACCGTGTTAGAGACTGAGTATGAGGCCTTCAAAGATAACCAGACACATGGACCCTGACCTTGAGATAAGACCCAACTTAATGAGGTCATAAATGCCCAAGAAGGAGTTTTCATGATGAGGCTGCAGGCAATCTCTCTTGGCTGAGATGCCTGGGAAGGCTTGCTGGAGGAGCTGGTGTTTTAGGGCAAGTTGGGTTCTGACAGAGGGAACTCAAACTGTGTTTGGCACAATGCCTGGGGAACAAGCTCACAGAGCTGCACAATGATTCTGCCTCTGCCACCCTCAATCTCCTGAGACCTCAAAGTTGTTATTTGGAAGAAGGAAGGAATACAGCTTTCAGTGAAATCAAGCAGCCCATCAAATCTCAGCCCTTCATCCCTCAAAGCAGCTCTCCTTGCCCCAAGACACACATGTTCAAAGCCATTTCAGAGTTTGTAGACTCCTAGAGCTCTCCCTTGACCTACATGGCAATGACCATGGCACAAAGAATCATTCACCACGGCCACTGCCCTAGAGAACATCCGGCTCAACCACACAGTGTTGCACCACCACCTGCTCTCATGCCACGGGACTGGGCATGGGACACAGCCTGATGGAGCTATAATTAAGAAACCCACCCTTCCCCTTGCCCCATCACAGGTGTCTGGCAGCCCTGGCCTGCTCCTTGTGGCCTTGGGCGTCCCAGTGAGCACCCCAAGCAGTGAAGGACCCACAAGTGTCCCTGGTTAACTGCTCTGGCTCCCACTAACCCCAGAAGTTTGTACTTCTTTATTTTTTTGAGATGGAGTCTTTCTCTGTCGCCCAGGCTGGAGTGCAGTGGTGCAATCTCGGCTCACAGCAAACTCCACCCCCTGGGTTCAAGTGATTCTCCTGCCTCAGCCTCCGGAATAGCTGGGATTACAGGCGCGCACCACCACGCCCAGCTAATTTTTGTATTTTTAGTAGAGACAGGGTTTCGCCATGTTGGCCAGGCTGGTCTCGAATTCCTGACCTCAAGTGATCTGCCCACCTCAGCCTCCCAAAGTGCTGGGATTATAGGCATGAGCCTCCACACCCTGGCCTCGGTAATTTTTTTTTTTTTTTTTTTTTGAGACAGAGTACTGCTCTATCACAGGCTGGAGTGCAGTGGTGCAATCTTGGCACACTACAGCCTCCACCTCCCAGGTTCAAGTGATTCTTCTGCCTCCGCCTCCTAAGTAGCTGGAATTACAGATGCCTGCCAACACGCCTGGCTAATTTTTGTATTTTTAGTAGAGACGGGGTTTCACCATGTTGGCCATCTGGTCTTGAACTCCTGATCTCAGGTGATCTACCTGCCTCGGCCTCCCAAAGTGCTGGGATTACAGGCCTGAGCCACCACACCTGGCCTAGTACAACTTCTTTAAATCATCACAAAGAGGACCAGGTGCGATGGTTCATACCTGTAATCTCAGCTCTTGGAGGCTGATGTGGGAGAACTGCTTGAGGCCAGGAGTTCAAGAACAGGCTGGGCAACATAGACCCCATCTGTACAAAAAAAATAGAATTGGCTGGGCATGGTGGCACATGCCTGTAGTCCCAGCTACTCAGAAGGCTGAGGCAGGAGAACCACTTGAGCCCAAGAGGTTGAGGCTGCTGTGCTGTGATGGTACCACGGAACTCCAGCCTGGGCAACAGAGTGAGACCCTGTCTCAAAACAAAACAAAACAAAACCAAAAACAGTTGTGAAGGGCCTCAAGCTTTGTTTGATCTTGGGCAGAGCTGTGACCTCTCCTTCTGTTCAACCTCCTTACAGAGTTCAAACATCAATTCCCCACCCAAGTGGCCTGCTTCCTTGGGTTGCAGAGATGTTCTTTACATCTCAGTGCCCACTATCAACTACTTCCTCCGTCTCTCTCTTCAATTCAGATGTATCAAATATTAATTTCATTTTTGCCCCCTCTTTAACACAACTTCTGGAAGCATCTCTTGGCCCAGAGCCATTTAGGTAAATTGAATGGAAAAGGGCCACCTCTGCTTGCCCTTGAGAATACAGATAACAGGGATCTGACAACCCAGGCAACAGCAGTCCCCCATGGAGGAACAGAGAGCTCTTCACTACCACTCCACAGGTTTCTGGAGACCCCTGAGCAGTCATCAAATCAAGCGTTGGTGATAATGACATTTCAGTCAACCACGGACTGCGCATATAACAGTGGGTGCATACGATTATAATGGAGCTGAAAAATTCCTATCACCTAGTATTTACATTTTATTTTATTTTTTGAGGCAGGGTCTCGCTGTGTCACCCAGGCTGGAGTGCAGTGGCACAATTATGACTCACTGCGGCCTCAAACTCCCGGCTTTCCAAGTAGCTGGGACTACTGACCCATGCCACCATGCCCAGCTAATTTTTTTTTTTTTTTTTGAGATGGAGTCTCACTCTGTCTCACAGGCTGGAGTGTAGTGGTGCGATCTCGGCTCACTGAAACCTCTGCCTCCTGGGTTCCAGCAGTTCTCCCGCCTCAGCCTCCCGATTAGCTGGGATTACAGGCATGTACCACCACGCCTGGCTAATTTTTGTATTTTTAGTAGAGACAAGGTTTCAACATGTTGGCCAGACTGGTCTCAAACTCCTGACCTCAGGTGATCCGCCCACCTCGGCCTCCCCCAGGTAGTTATTTTATGTAGAGACGTGGTCTTGCTGCCTTGTCCAGGATGGTCTCAAGCTCCTGAACTCAAGCAATCCTCCTGTCTCGGCCTCCCAAAGTGCTGGGATTACCCATAAGCCACCACCGCACCTGGACTGATTTTAACTTCTGGTTTCCATGTGCCCGCTTATAGCTAATTCCTCTGATCCAGCATAAAACTTGGCTGTTCTCTGCACCAGTCTTTCCCTTGAGAAGAATAAAGGCTGGACAAGGAGAAATCGGCCTCTAGGCCTCACACAGGCTACCTGAATGACTGGAGCTAGCAGCAGACAAGGTCAGATGGGTCAGATGCTGCTACTGACAACATCACACTCTATCCTTGGGACCAGAGTTTCAAAGTGGTGCTAGTGGTTTAAACTCAAAACGCCCTTAGCATGACCAGACTTGGAGGAGGCTGTCCACCAGACTCCTGCCAGCTGCCCTGCCTCACAGAAAGGCCTATCATCAGCCCTCCTGGGCCACTGAGAACTCAGGACATCCACCTCCCACCTGTAAAAATGCAAAGGATCACAGGCAAGGCTCCCCTGTGGGAAGAGGGTGACTCCCAGGGAGGAGCATGCTTCGTGCTTAGCCATCTCCGTATACCAGCTCAGCCACCCAAGGAAAGGAACAAAGTCAAACAATGCTTATCAAGTCCTTGTGATAACACAGAAAAATGCCCAAATAATTATCATAACTATGTAATAAACTAAGATAACAGATGCAAGCAATAACTGCTATTAATATCTACATTTGTCTGAATGACATAAATTGGATGGGTTTTTTGTTTCAACTCTTCTGTATTTATTATACTCTTACCTGTTCCAAAAATCATTTGCAGCAGCTTGGTTTGGATTTTCCATTGATAATACTTTTACAAAACACAACCTGGCTGTAGCCATAACTGCCTCCAAGAGAGACAACTCACCCCCCTTCACTCTCAGCATCTGTGAACGTGGCTCCCGAGGAGGCTGTGAAGTAGACAGAGCTGGAGCCAGTGGAGTCACTCCTCTCCCGGACAAACGGAAACCTTCGCCGCCGAGCCACTCTCTGGTTCTCTTCCATGTGGGATCTGGAAAGCAGGCCCCATCCCGAAGGGTACCATTAGGTCCCATCCAGCCTGTCTTTCTGCTCACCATGGGGTGCCTCTTACTACTGCTCCTCATTAAAGGGCCAAAAGCAAAGAAAATCCTAAGTCTCTAACCCTCAGGAGGGTAAGCAGGGCAGCTTCCTGGGCCCAGCCCGCACGGACAGACTAGGTTAGGCAAACAGAGCGCTTCAGCAGCTATAACAGATCAACCATAAGAGTCCGGAAGCAGCAAGGAGCATGTGCAAGGTGAGGTACCAAATGTACAGCTTCAACCCAGATTAGGCTAGAAGCTATAGAACTGGTTTATTCTTTAGGGACAGACAGCGAAGGCCAGAACACACCTCAGCTGAAAAGCTGCAGGGGAGGGATAAAGCAGGAGAAGAAGCTGCATTACTCACCGGACCTCCCCAACAATCTCCCCCGCGAGCCCTCGCAGGCTGCTTCTCAGCTCCTCCACCTCCCGCCGCAGCGCCACAAGGCTGGTCAGCACAAAGTCCAGGCGGTCCAGCACCTTCTCCTGTCCTTCCCGTGGAAGGCTGGGCAGCACTGAGGCATCTCCAGCCCCACCTGGGACAGCCCGCAGGAGCATCACTGAAGGGGGAACGAATGGGAGCCAGTGATACACAGGAATATAGTGGGGAAGAGATCTCACACCCAGAATTCAAGAATACCTGCTTTCCATTGGAAGAGAAGGCCCAGTGACACTCAGATAGCACACATTCACAGCCAGGTCGTGGTAACAAGTCTCAAGAAACTACCCAGGGATCTCTAAACAAGAGCCCTCTGCTCCAAGAACCTTCCATACCAGAGCCCTTCAGGAATGCTGCACACCACGACAGATAATGTAACATGCTTGCCCGAGCGTGGAGCCTGAAGGAGGACAGCTGTCCTGCTAGAGTTAAAAAAAAAAAAACCTTTACCTCACCATATAGTGCCCAATACCAGGGAGTCAATACCAACCACATAGCAAAACTAAAACTAAAACTGAGCTCCCTCAAATTCTGATCTCTCACTTCACAAAGAATAGTAGGGAAAACTTGGAGTTTCTCCCAGAACTTCATTTAGTATATCAGAGAAGGACTAGGAGAAGGGGCAGTTACTATGAGAAAAGGTACACCAGAAAAAGCCCATCCAAACTGCCTCAGAAAGACACCGTTACTAAGCCCTGCTGACCCAACCCTAGATCTCACTCTGAGTAAATTCCAGCAGTGAAATGCTAGCAAAGTGACAGCCACCTATGGTAACTGGACTGGAAAATGCAAAAACAAAAAAAAACCAGAGAGGCGGGACCCTACAATCTGGCAAGCATAAATCCCTTCTTAAAGGAAATCTGGTAAAAAACTAGGCCAGGCCACAACATACATCCAATAATGCTCAAGAATGTAGTGCAAGAAAGATCCCTGGCAATGTGGCCACTTTCTTCTAATCTCAGAAGAAAGACTACTGCGAAGCAATTACAAACAAAATACAAGGGAAGGAAGCACACTCCAATACTAGATTACCACAAGATTATAAAATGCTGACAATCATTTGCAATCTAAGGTGATAGCTCGTTGAAGACTCCAAAACTAACTTTTCCAAACCATCTAACATTGGTAATCAGAGAAAACACTCATTTTCAATTAGCATGGGAGTGAGATAATGTAAACTCTCCTCTTGGCCAGGTGTGGTGGCTCATGCCGGTAATCCCAGCACTTTAGGAGGCCGAGGCCAGGAGTTCGAGACCAGCCTGGCCAACATGGGGAAACCCCATCTTTACTAAAAATACAAAAATTAGCTGGGCATGGTGGCACGCACCTGTGATCCCAGCTACTCGGGAGGCTGAGGCACGAGAATCACTTGAACCCAGGGAGGCAGAGGTTGCAGTGAGCCAAGATCATGCCACTGCACTCCAGCCTGGGCAACAGAGTGAGACTCCATCTCAAAAAAAAAAAAGAAAAGAAAAGAAAAAAACACTCCTCTTGCATAAAGATGGTAGTAGTTTGAACCAGCCCTAGATCCTTTGCTCAAATGAATTAACAAATCTGCAAGAACTACTCATTTCAGCTGTACAGGCTGCCAGCCACATTCAGCTTCAATTGCATTAAGCGTGCTCCTAGCCTTATGCCGTAGAAAGTCCACTGGACCAGGTGACCAGGCCCAACCTTGCCACTTAATCTGTGACAGCCTCAGGAAAGTTATACCATCTTTTTGAATCTTGGTTTCCTTATAGGAGGGATAAAAAAAAAAAAAAACTTGAATGAGATAGTTGCCAAGTTGTCTTGACAGTTGCCAAGTAGTCTTCAAATTCTAATATATGATTTAATACATAAGCCTCAAGACTTTTAATCCCTACAAGATTATTCTTTTTGCCCTCTTTTGGACTCTTCCTCTACTTATTACACACCTCACCCAACACTAAGCAAGTGCCTTTAATACCCACATAGCACTATTGTGGCCAGAACTAAAAGTGAAAGTTAAACAGTCTTTTTGAAATATACTTTCTTGTGAATACAGGCGAAAGAGTAGAGAAAACCACGACTGCCTTTTTTTTTTTGAGACAGAGTCCCACTCTATCACCCAGGCTGGAGTGCAGTGGCGCAACCTCAGCTCACTGCAGCCTCCGCCTACCGGGTTCAAGCGATTCTCGTGACTCAGCCTCCCCAGTAGCTGGGACTACAGGCCGCGCCACCACGCCCGGCTAATTTTTGTATTTTTAGTAGAGATGGGGTTTCACCATGTTGACATCTGGTTGAATGTTGGCCAGGCTGGTCTTGAACTCCTGACCTCAGGTGATCCGCCCGCCTCGGCCTCCCAAAGTGCTGGGATTACAGGCGTGAGCCACCGCGCCCAGCCCGACGACTGCTTTTTCAACAAGCTTCCAAAAAAGTGAAACCCTAAAGCACTTCTCTCCGTTACCCTGTCCCACAGTCTCCACCGAAAGCAGCCCAGACCTCAGGCCCATTAGTCTGCAGTGACCGCGGTCTCAGGAGACGGGCTCCTACCCTGGCGTCCGGGATCTGAAGTCTGCGTATAGCCCAGGGAGTTGGGCAGGCTCTGGCTGCGGCCATGACGCTGGGTCCGTTTCCATCGTTGGCTGTAAAGGAGGCACAGGAATCCAAGGCCGGCGGCGGTACCCAGCAACAGTCCCAGCCCGGCACGGGCACCACCCAGGGCTCCCAGTCTAGACATGCTGCACCTGCGGCCAGCAGAAGTCACCGGGAGCAGGCAGGCAGGCGCGCGGGCGGGGGTAAGGAGAGAGAGATTCGTGAACCCCGTAAACCCACCCTCAAGGCTGAACCCCGGCAGGTATCCCCTTGCCCAAACCCTGAGCTCCCGACTACGCGCACCCCAATCTGAACCCTAAGGCTTCCTCCAGCCTCCTGGGCCCCACTGCCGCTCTTCTCACCCCGCCTGGACGTAGCCGCCCCTCCAGCACACCACACGACCCGGGTCACAGAGTCCGGCTTCTGGGCCTTCAACCCCCACCTCAGCCTCACGACACTGCAGACCACAAACCCGCCGTCCTGGCTGCAAACTCCTGGCCTTCCACCCGCGGGCCCCGAAGGCGCTCTGGCCTGGCAGGAGATCCACTCAGACCCTTACCCGGCCGCCAACCACCATGGCAGCAGCCGCCGCGGGCTCACGCTGTCAGCGACCGTGACGTCAGGCAGACGGCGCCAGCTGCTCGGCGCCCTGAGGGAAGGCGCAGAGAGATGACCACGCCGGCCCTGCCCGCTGTCTGTTTCCCTCAGGGGCGGGGCCACGGGCGCCGCCGGAGGGGCGGAGTCAGCACAGAGCGCGAAAGGAAAGCAAGAAGGGGCCCAAGACGGGAAAGGCGGGAAAGCACGGGGACTTCCTGGGCGGACGCTCTCGCAGTCACCCTCACCGTCCGGCAGCCAGGCTTCCATTTCCCTCCGGTCACACCGGCTTACTTGCTGCTTCCGGAATACGCTCAGCATATTCACACTTTCTACCTGCGCTTCTGCCTGGACCTCTCCTCTGTACCTGGAAAACGTCACCCTCTCCCCACATTTTATTTTTATTTTGTAGAGACTGGGTCCCGCTCTCCTGGTCTCGAGCGATCCGCCCGCCTCGGCCTCCCAAAGTGCGTGAGCCGCCGCACCCGGCCATAAATCTTAAACAGCATGTCTTATAATTCTATTTTACTCTTGTAATTGTGTGCAGCTTATAATTGTGGCAACTAAAAAGACCGATTTTATGGACTATGATAACAATTTTATTGTGAACATTTCTTAAGAGTTAAAATTTAGTTTAGTGAAAGAAGAAATATCTAGGCCAGTCCTCCCAATACCCTTGACTAGATCTTATATTTATTTCCCTTTAATTGTGAGATATTGTATATATATAAGAATACAGGAGGCCGGCCGTGGTGGCACGTGACTGTAGTCACAGATACTCTGGGGGCTGAGATGGGAGGATCACTGAGCCCAGGGCGTCGAGGCTGCAGTGAGCCATGAGCACTCTGGGCAACAGAAGTCAGGATTTCGAGGCCACCCTGGCCAACCTGGCGAAACTCCGTCTCTACTAAAAGTACAAAAATTGACTGGGCATGGTGGTGCGCGCCTGTAATCCCAGCTACTCGGGAGGCTGAGGCAGGAGAATCGCTTGAACCTGGGAGGCAGAGGTTGCAGTGAGCCAAGATCTCGCCACTGTACTCCAGCTTGGGCGACAGAGTGAGGCCTCCTCTCAAAACAACAACAACAACAACAACAAAAAATATATATATACACTTTATTTTGGAGGAAATAAAAATTTCCTCTGGAAACCTTCCCAGACCACCACCTTGGTGAAATTAAGCTTTTCACCCTGCTTTGCTCCTGTGGCTCTATTGCCTCCATTATACTCTTTTTTTTTTTTTTTTTTTTTTTTTTTCAGACGGAGTTTCGCTCTTTCGCCCAAGCTGGAGTGCAGTGGTGCGATCTCGGCTCACTGCAACCTCCTCCGCCGCCCCTGGGTTCAAGCAATTCTCCTGCCTCAGCCTCCCAAGTAGCTGGAATTACAGGCTTGCACCCCCACGCCTGGCTACTTTTTGTATTTTCAGCAGATACCGGATTTCTACATGTTGGTCAGGCTGGTCTCGAACTCCTGACCTCAAGTAATCTGCTCGCCTCATTCTCCCAAAGTGCTGGGATTACAGGTGTGAGCCACCGCACCAGGCCCATTACACTCTGTTCTGTGATTATTTGAAGCGGGATTTCTCCATGTTGGCCAGGCTGGTCTCAAACTCCTGATCTTAAGTAATCTGCTCGCCTCAGTCTCCCAAAGTGCTGGGATTACAGGCGTGAGCCACTGCACCAGACCCATTACACTCTGTTCTGTGATTATTTGCTTTCTACTCTGTCTACACCACTGGACTGCCCACTCTTCCAGGATGGGGTTCACTCCTGATTCAACCCAGGTCTCCTGTGCCTGGCACAGCTCTAATGCAAAAGCATCCATAAAAGCTGAATGGAGGAAGGAAGAAAAGAAGGCGTGACCCACAGCACGCCCTGCCACTTTGACAGTGTGTTCTCAGCTGTGGCAGAAAGCTCAGTGGCAGAAGAATAATTTCTCCTCTCTGTATGTGGGGGGAGGCAGCTCTGTGAGATAAACGGATTGTGATGAGAGGCTAGGCCAAATGGGCAGACCAAGCAGGGGAATTCATTTCCCCCTGGATATTAAAGATGTTATCTGGCAGGCACGTGTCTGCCAGGGCAATCAGCAGTGTGGTGGGTGGTTCTGGACAGAGCTCTTTATCTTGTGCTGCATCTGCAGACCAGCTTTGCAAATGTAATAAAGGCCTGGCTGCCTGAGATATGCACTGCCCACCTTCCCACCCCCTCCACAGCCCAGCCTGAGAAGAGAGCAGACCAGACCCCAAACTGTTGTCCTGCCCTCTGCCCAGAACATCTGCCTCATCTACCGCGGCTCTTCCAAGAGAGGTGACAAGTCAAATGCCTTGGGATGGTGGCCTTACCCTTGTGTATAACGTTTAAGGTTCTTGATGCCTTAAAAAATAATTCTTTCTCTAGGCCGGGCACGGTGGCTGCCGCCTGTAATCCCAGCACTTTGGGAGGCCCAGTTAGGCGGATCACGAGGTCAGGAGTTCAAGACCAGCCTGGCCAATATGGTGAAACCCCATCTCTACTAAAAAATACAAAAATTGGCTGGGTGCGGTGGCTCATGCCTGCAATCCCAGCACTTTGGGAGGCCGAGGTGGGTGGATCACGAGGTCAGGAGTTTGAGACCAGCCTAGCCAACATGGGGAAACCCCGTCTCTTCTAAAAATACAAAAAAAATTAGCCAGGCTTGCCATGATCTCAGCTCACTGCAACCTCTGCCTTCCAGGCTCAAAATATCCTCACACCTCAGCCAGGGGTGGAACTACAGGCACATGCCACCATGCTCAGCTAATTTTTTAATTTTTTTGTAGAGACGGCATCTCCCTGTATTCCCCAGGCTGGTCTTAAACTCCCGGGCTCTGGCATTCCTCCTGCCTCGGCCTCCTAAAATGCTGAGATTACAGGCATGAGCCACCATGCCCAACCCTTTTAGAAATATATATATATATATAGATAGATATAGATATAGATATAAAATTTGTTGTTGTTGTTGTTGAGACAGGGTCTTGCTCTGCCATTCAGGCTGGAGTGCAGTGGCACAATCACCACTCATTGTAGCTTTGAACTCCTGGGCTCAAGCTATCCTCCTACCTCAGCCTCCCGAGGAGCTGAGACTACTGGTGTGTGCCGCCATGCACGGCTAATTTTTCAGTAGAGACAGAGTCTCACTATGTTGTCCAAACTCCTGAGCTCAGGCGATCCTTCTGCCTTGGCGTTCCAAAGCACTGGGATTACAGGCATGAGCCACCACGCCCAGCCAGAAACTTTCTTTTTTGTAGAAATGGGGGTCTCACTGTGTTCCGCAGACTGGTCTCAAAATCCTGGACTCAAGCAGTCCTCCTGCCTTGGCCTCCCCGAGTGTTGGGACTTACAGGTGTGAACCACCCAACCTAGCTCAAAAACTTTTAGTCTGATTTTGATAGATATAAGGGCTGTTTCCAGTTTTTTACTGGTTACAGTGCTGCTGTGAACTTTCTTGTACATGTATCCTGATGGCTGTGAGTTTTCCTGAGGTTTATTTAGGAGAGGTTTGGTTGCATCATAGGGTATCATTCACACCAACTTGCAAGCCCAACGGTAGTGGGATTGTTGACATCTTCACCAACACTTGATATTTACAGATTTTAACATTTTAAATTTATTTATTTATTTTATTTTTTGCTAACCTGTAAAGCACTATCTCACTGCAGATTTAAAATGTAGCTTACGGCCGGGCGTGGTGGCTCACGCCTGTAATCCCAGCACTTTGGGAGGCCGAGGCGGGCAGATCACGAGGTCAGGAGATCAAGACCATCCTGGCTAACACCATGAAACCCCATCTCTACTAAAAATACAAAAAATTAGCCAGGTGTGGTGGCGGGCGCCTGTAGTCCCAGCTACTCGGGAGGCTGAGGCAGGAGAATGGCGTGAACCCAGGAGGCAGAGCTTGCAGTGAGCCGAGATTGTGCCACTGCACTCCAGCCTGGGCAACAGAGCTAGACTCTGTCTCAATAAAAAAAAATAAAAATAAAAAAAAAAAAAGGTAGTTTAGGCTGGGCACAGTGGCTCATGCCTATAATCCCAGTATTTGGGGAGGCAGAGGCAGGAGGACTGTTTGAGGCCAAGAGTTGGACACCAGCCTGGGCAACACAGTGAGACTGTCTCTACAAAAAATTAAAAAAAAAAAAATTAACTGGGGATGGTGGCATGTGGGAGGTGAGGTGGGAGGATGCCTCAAGTCCAGGAGCTCAAGGTTACAGTGAGCTTTGATCACAGCACTGCACTCTGGCCTGGGTGACAGAGCAAGACCCTGCCTCTTAAAAAAAAGAAAAAAAGTAATTTAGTCTTCTGTACTCCTGGTGTTGCTTATGTGCTTGTTTGGTTGGATCTGGTACTGTTACCGCAACATGACCTCAATTCTTTTTTTTTTTTTTTTTGAGATGGAATCTCGCTTTGTTGCCCATTGTGATCTAGGCTCACTGCAACCTCCACCTCCAGGGTTCAAGTGATTCTTGTGCCTTAGCCTCCCAAACAGTTGGCACTACAGGCACATGCCACCATGCCTGGCTAATTTTTCTATTTTTATTTTATTTTTTTCAGACGGAGTCTTGCTGTGTCGCCCAGGCTGGAGTGTAGTGGCTTGATCTTGGCTCACTGAAATCTCCGCCTCCCAGGTTCAAGTGATTCTCCTGCCTCAGCCTCTCGAGTAGCTGGGACTACAGGCACCCGCCACCAGGCCCAACTAATTTTTTGTATTTTTTAATAGAGACAGGATTTCGCTGGGCAGAGACCAGCTGCCCAGGCTGGTCTGAACTACTGACCTCAAGTGATCCACCCGCTTTGGCCTCCCAAAGTGCTGGGATTACAGGCATGCGTCACTGTGCACAGCCAAATTTTTGTATTTTTAGTAGAGACGGGGCTTCATCATGTTTGCCAGGGTGGTCTCTAACTCCCAGCCTCAGGTGATCTGCATGTCTTGGACTCCCAAAGTGCTGGGATTACAGGCAGGGGCCACTGCGCTGGCCCTCAGTTCTTTCAGGAAGCCCCAAAACCTGTGAAATTAACCATCCTCCCAGCCGTGCTTGCTTACAGAAACAAAGGCCAGGTGCCAATAACCAGGAACCAGTGACAAGATGAATTGAACTCAGCAGTGCTGCCTTGACCTGAGTTACTGCTTCACTGCTGTACTAAAATCTGCACCCAGTGTGGAGAAATGTACCTTGCTAAGCACAAACAGTGCCAGGTGCAAAAAGAATCTACACATTCCAGCTGCTCCTGGAAGAACCCATCCAGGAATCCCTACCCCAGTCTTCACCTATCTGCCCAAAAAACCCTTAAGATCCCCCTTTACCCAGTGTCCAGGGAGCAGGTGCTTTGAGCAGAAGCTCCCCTTTTCCATTCTTGACCAATGAACATTTCTGCTCTGCTTTACTGAACCTGGTTTCATTCTATTGGTGAGAACTGCACCGGACGGGTCAAGCGACCCTCCCTTGAGGGCGGTAACAGTACCTGCTTTGTGAAGCAGCAGCTGCAGAGATTTTGGTGCTTGCCATGGCCATGGAAGCTCAAGGAAGAAGTTAAGACTGAGAACAACAATCATATTTATTTGAAGGTGGTATGGCAGGATAGTTCTGTGGCGCAGTTTAAGAGGCATACACCACCTAGTAAACTGATGAGAGCCTATTGTGAATAACAGGATTTGTCAATGAGGCAGATCAGATTCAGATTTAATGGGCAGCCAATCAATGAAACAGACATACCTGCACAGTTGGTAATGGAGGATGAATACACAATTGACGTTTTCCTGCAGGAGACAGGTGTCTACTAAAAAAGGAACCTACTACTTTACTCCAAACCTCTGTTCTTACAGACCAAGATTACATCCTCAATTAGAAAACTGCAATTTGGTTCCATTACATCCCGACCAATATAGTATAGTTTTATTTCATTTTCACCTTCCCCTTTCCTTTGTTGTACATACAGTAATGGGTATGTGTGCACCAGCATATTGCATTTGTGTTTTTTGTTTGTTTTTTGTAAAATGGCCAGTGGTGTGTTCTGATTGACATCAAGTGGAGATGGGACTGGGAAAAATACTGGTTCTGTGAAAATACCCCCTTTCTCCATTTGTGGCATGCTCATTCAGCTCTTATCTTTTTTTCATATATTTATTTTAGATGGAGTCTTGCTCTGTTGCCCAGGCTGGAGTGCAGTGGTGTAATCTTGGCCCACTGCAGCCTCCGCCTGCCAGGTTCAAGCGGGACTACAGGCATGTGCTACCACATCCGGCTATTTTTTTTGAGACGGAGTCTCACTCAGTCACCCAGGCTGAAGTGCAATGGCATGATCTCAGCTCACTGCAACCTCTGCCTCCTGGGTTCAAGCGATTCTCCTGCCTCAGCCTCCCAAGTAGCTGGGACTACAGGTGTGTGCCACCACGCCCAGCTAATTTTTGTATTTTTAGTAGAGACGGGGTTTCACCATGTTAGCCAAGCTGGTCTCGAACTCCTGACCTCAAGTGATCCACCCACCTCAGCCTCCCAAAGTGCTGGGATTACAGGCATGAGCCACCGTGCCTGGCTCAGCTCTTATCTCTATATTCCAGTGAGTTATATTTTGCTCTGTTTTAACTAAAAAATGACAACATAAAAATCCTTCCATACTTCATTCAACTGAAGAATTTTATGTTTTTCATTTACCATTGTAAAAACCAAGGTCAATCGTATAACTTAAAAAAATCCTTCTAATCAGTGGATGATTTTTGTGCATAGCTTTCACATGTAGGGTAATCTGTCTTTAAGTAGGAATAAATTACTTAAAAATAAACCAAATCATGGCTCACTGCAGCCTCAACTTTCTGGGCTCAAGTGATCCTCCCGCCTTGGCCTCCCAAAGTGCTGAGATTACAGGCGTGAGCCACTGTGTCTACAAGGTCTTGTGGTTTAAATAAATGTGGTTAAAATGAAAAAAAGTAAAATTGACTTTAATTTGTATTTCCTGGATTTCTAATGCTATACTGGGCATCATGTTATATATTTATTGGTTTTGTGAAGGGCCTATTCAAGTCAGTTACCCCTGTTTTTTCCATTGTTCATCTTTTTCTCACTGAGTTGTAGGAGCTCCTGGGCATTAATCTTTCGTTAGTTTTTTTTTTTTTTTTTTTTTTTTTTTGAGACGGAGTATTGCTCTGTCCCCGGGCTGGAGTGCAGTGGCCCAACCAATCTCGGCTCCCTTACAGCTCCGCCTCCCAGGTTCACACCATTCTCCTGCCTCAGCCTCCCGAGTAGCTGGGACTACAGGCGCCCCCCACCACGCCCAGCTAATTTTTTGTATTTTTAGTAGAGACGGGGTTTCACTGTGTTAGCCAGGATGGTCTCGATTTCCTGACCTCGTGATCCATCCGCCTCGGCCTCCCAAAGTGTTGGGATTAGCGGCGTGAGCCACGGCGCCCGGCCCTTCTGTCAGTTTTAACACATCCTTTGTTAAGCATGAATGTGTTTTATCTCTCTGGCTAACTTGTTAGGTCAGTGGGTAAGAGGGCAGGGGTAGGAACTACAGAATAATAAATTAGACCAGTTAAGGAACCTTTAGGATTACAACTTCCTGCTTCCCTTATAGCTCTCTCCACGTCTGTCAAAGTGTTGGAACAGCAGCATCCCCTATAAATGCCCCTCTTAAAAAGTGAAGATTTTTACCCTCCCATGGGAGGGAAGGCTACCTACAGGCTGTTTTTGTTTTGCTTTATTTTCTAGAAAACCAATCACAGGCCGGGTGCGGTGGCTCACGCCTGTAATCCCAGCCCTTTGGGAGGCCAAGGCGGGTGGATCACCTGAGGTCGGGAGTTTGCCACCAGCCTGACCAACATGGAGAAACCCCGTCTCTACTAAAAATACAAAATTAGCCAGGCGTCGTGGCGCATGCCTGTAATCCCAGCTACTCAGGAGGCTGAGGCAGGATAATCGCTTGAACCTGGGAGGCGGAGGTTGCGGTGAGCAGAGATCGCGCCATTGCACTCCAGCCTGGACAATAAGAGCGAAACTCCATGTCCAGAAAAAAAAAAAAAAAAAAGAAAGAAAGAAAAGAAAAAAGCAAACCAATCACAACAAGGCAGATAAAGAATGATGAGTTGTCAGATTTTGATACACGCGGATGAGGGGCGTAGACGCACCGTTGGGAACTCGCAGCCGCTCACTGGTGGCTGGTGCGGGGGAAGTTGTTTCATTTGCCCCAGGTGTTGCCCAGTGACCTCCTGCGCGTGCGCCGCGTCTGTCCAGCTGCGCGGGAAGCTCAGGGGAGGGAAGGCCAGGTTCCGTACATTCAGTCACTCCAGACCTGGCACCCAGCCAAGCGCGCGGTTCCTTTACAGACTTTCCTGCGGGTCCACAGAAAAGCAAGGATCCGCCTCTGTGCTGGAATTAGGGTCTGGGAGGGGGAATGCGCAGTGCGCCCTGGGTGGTATTTTAGTTGTCGCCTTCAGGGCTAGCTCCGAGCCTCGTGCCCTGGCCTCCTCAGCGCTTAAGGAATCTCTGGAGCGCATGTCTTGGCGAGGGGAAGTGGGGCCCAGTTGAAGCTGTCGAGGCGTCTCTGAGAGGGGTGGACTGGGGCCTGGAGAGGCCTCCGTGAGGACGCCGTTTGCTCTGGGTTCAGCCTGGCAGGGACTTTGGAACCTGGCCTGCAGCGTTGCAAGAAGCGGGCGCGGGGGCAACACGCGCGCGGGGACGCAGTAAGATCACAGGCTGCAAAGAAAGCAGCACTAAGCGTCCTGGAGGACGCTGGAGCTTCAGGATAGTATCCTTCCAGGTCGTGGGACCGCCCTCTCCTCCCCGCACTCCACCTTTCCGCAACTGGATCACTCGGCGGAAGCCTCAGGTGGGCCCCGGGGTCCAAGTCCGCCGCCGGGAGGGCGGGGGCGGGTCCCGAACCGCCGACTGCAGGGCGCGTCACGGCAGCCGCTCCTGATTGGCGGCCACGGCGGTCACGGGCGAGATGCCCCGGGATTGACGCCGCCTGTGGCCAGAGCCGGAGTAACGGGACTCCCAGCTGCGCGTCGCAGTCCCGACGCGAGAAGGGCTGGAGTCGGCGTCCAGCCTAGAACCCCCGGTGGGAGCCAGGCCGGGACGCGTGCACCATGCCCTACCTGCTCATCAGCACCCAGATCCGCATGGTAAGTACCGGCCGCCTGGCGACTTGGAGCCGGGACCAGGCCCTAGGGGGCTGCGACCGCACCTTCATGCCTCCCTCCTGGGCTGCACCCACCGGGGGCTGGACCGGGAACCCGCCCAGACACGCCCCCTTGGCCGGGGAGAGGGAGTGGAGAAGCGGGCTCAGCTCGGCTCCTGGGACTTAGCGAGCTCTGGCCGGCCCGGAGCCTTTATTGCCGCGAAGGGGCCCGGGTACGTGCGTCCCGGCAACAGGGCGACCTCCGGGCGCTTCCGGCTCCTGTCCTACCTGTCCGCGGGAGAGACCCAGGGAGCCCTGGCCTCACGCGCAGCACCCAGTGCCCTGCACAGAGCCGCTCCGCAGGAGAAAAAAGGGGGAATAACCTGAGGGAAAGAGGTTTGGAAAAGATAAGGACGTGCCAAGGCGCTGAAACCCCGGTGCCAAGTCCTTGACCCATAAACAGCAACTAGCTGCACCCTTAGGCACTTCCAGGAAGGGCTATCCCTGAAGCTTTAGGGAAGGAAGAAAACAAAGAACCCCCTGCTTGGGAAAAAAGGAAGGCGAGAAGGGGCTGTGCAGTTAGAGGTGGGAACACCATGAGTTAGAAGTCACGTTCCTTTCTCTGGGTGCAGTTTCCTTATCTGTAAAAAGGTTCTGATTGCCCCTCAGGAGTCCCCTTTTAGCTTCAGAAAGACATGACTCTGCCTCCCAGATGGGCAGCAAGGTGCTCTCTGCCCTTGCTCACTGCCCAGTGCTGGGGTGAACCAGCAAAGGGTACACAACCCCCTTGGTGGGTTCACCACCCAACAGAGAGCTCTTGCAGAGCCCTGGGCAGCGCTTTGTGAAGCAGCCATCTGCTCAGCTGCTAAAATGTGGATTCCTGGGTCCCTTCCCAGACCTCCTAAAACTCTGTCTGGGGCTTGGGAACCCATACTTGGAAATGGCCCCCCTGGAAGTGATTCTTATTTCTTAAAAGATATGGCTTTATTGATATGTAATGTGCATACCATACATTCTTTGATTTAAAGTGTAGAATTCAGTGTTGTTGTTTCTTTAGTGTACTCAGAGTTGTGCAACCATCACCATAATCAGTTTTAGAACATTTCTAATACCCCAAAAGGAAACCCTGTACCCACTGGCAGACACTCTTGATTTCTCCCAAGTCCCTCAGCCCTAGATAACCACTAATTACCTTTCTGTGGTAATGTGATCTGAGTCTGGCTTCTTTCATTTACATAATGTTTATTTTGTTTTGTTTTTTTTGAAATGGAGTCTCACTCTGTCGCCCAGACTGGAGTGCAGTGGTGCAATCATGGCTCACTGCAGCCTCAAACTCCTCCCACCTCAAGCGATCCTCCACCTCAGCCTCAGTAGCTGGGACTATAGGCTCCTGATACTTTGCCCAGTTAAAGCTGAGCTTTAAGGCACTAGGGAGGGCCCCTACATTGCTCCTCCTGATCATTGATGGGCTCCACTCCTTCACAGCTTGTGCTCAGCCCCTAAGGATCCTCGCTACTCTCTGTAGCCTTTACCTGAAGCTTACTCAGGGCTAGCAGGCAGGGGAGGAAGGACAGGCAAGACCTTGCACCACCTTCTGGCAGCCAGCCAAGCAGCCACTGTGGCTTACCTTGCAGGAGGTGGGCCCCACTATGGTGGGCGATGAACAGTCGGATCCAGAGCTGATGCAGCATCTGGGGGCTTCAAAGAGAAGTGTCTTGGGAAACAACTTGTAAGTAGCAGCCTCCCTCAGTATCCTCTCCCTGCCAGCCCCTAGACCTGCCTCTGCTCCCTTTACACAACCTCCAAGCCCAGGGACAGGGCCCAGCATCAGAGCCCCCTGCCTGCATCCTGGGGCTCTGTTCTCTGGAGGAGTTGGTCCCATCTGTAGCCTCTCCAACATCCCCCCTCTCCCCCATGAGCCTTGCTCTGAAAGCTTTCCACATCCTTACTGGAACCGCAGAAACAGTCCATTCCCTGGGTCTAGGACTCCACTAGCGGACTGTTCCTTGCCCTGCCCTCTCCTAAGCTGGACCCCATCAAGCATAGACAGGCACAGAGAAAGGTTTTTGTCGTGAGGATCTGGCTGAGTCGCAAAGCTAAGCCCTAGAAGCATGGAGCAGGGAGCCTACGTCCTACCTCCAGGGTGGCTGCTGCCGGGGGACCTAGCCATTTCCCTTGGCATCCTTCCTAATGCCTCCATGTCTAAACTGTGACTACTGCTTCCATTCCTCCTCTCACCCCTGGAGGCAGGGAGAACCCAAGCTACACAGGCTCTCTGAAAAGAGTTGTCAGATTGAGTGCCAGTTCAAATTGGGGAAAGAGGAGGGCTGATCCCAGCCCCTGGGTCAAGGCTCGGGGACAGAAGCCAGCCCCCTCCCTTTGCCATGAGGCACTTGCCTCTCCATGCCCAGCTTGAGGCTTGAGCCCTTTGTCTGCTTCATGGTCTTTCAGCATCAATTAAACCTGAAAGAAGGACCACCAGCATTCTCCATGCTAGGGAGTGGTGCACAGAGCCAGGAGCTACTGGGGCTCAGCCTTGTTGCTTCAGAACTGCAGGACAGCCAGGGCAGTGAGGGGCCTGGAGGCTTATTTTTTTTTGAAATGGAGTCTCACTCTGTCACCCAGGCTGGAGTGCAGTGGTGTAATCATGGCTCACTGCAGCCTCAACCTCCTCCCAGCTGGAAGCCTGGGTGGGGAGCAAGCTCAGGGAGCGCCGCGGCAGGGCTGTGGTCAGACTAACATGCTCTACCATCTGGGACGCTGGGGAACCTGCTTAACCCCTCTGTTTTCTCATCTATCAATGGCCACATCAGTGGCACCTTCACTAGCCTGTTGGGAAGAACAAATGAGATAGCTCGTGAAGTACCTAGAAGGGGAGGAGGCAGGGGGCGTGCACTTACCCCAGCGCCCAGCAAGCAGCCAGCAAGTGTGAGTCACTACAAGAGTGGCCAGGCTGCCTGCCGCAGACACTAGCTTTGTGCCAGGAGCTTGCTGTGAGCCCCTCCTCACCCCACCCATCCTGTCTCTTTGCAGTTTTGAATACTACGTCGATGACCCTCCCCGCATAGTCCTGGACAAGCTGGAACGCAGGGGCTTCCGTGTGCTGAGCATGACGGGGGTGGGCCAGACGCTGGTGTGGTGTCTGCACAAGGAGTGACCTTCTCACGCTGATTTGCAGATGGGGCGCCCCTGTGGAGGGGCTGCTGTGGGCCCTGACCTCCAAGCTCCTGCTTCACCATCTGCCTTGCCCCTCTCTTCCCAAATCATCACCGCCATGGGCCCAGCCCCAACGGGCAGTGAATGGCCTTCTCTGAAACCCTGCGTCAAGCAGTGGGAGAGGGCAGTGCCCGGTGCCCTGGTGCTCCCAGCTGCCCTCCTGCTTCGGGCCTGGGCCGAGGGCCTTGTGTAGGCCATGTTCCTCGGGCAGCTGCCCCGGGCCGGAGCTGGGCACCCCAGCGGCCCTGGCGCGTGGCTCCTGCATAGCTAGCCCAAGCCAATAAAGGGCTGTGATGAGTGGCTGTGTCTGTGCTCTGCTTGTGCACGGACTCTGGGACTCACCCTGCGGAGCGTTTCCCTGGGGGTCTGCCCACTTCCTGGGAGGGGCGCCAGGCCTGGGTGGAGCCGTCTGCGGCAGAACCCAGCACCTTATACCTATGTATGGAATAGAGGTAAAATCCTAAAAAAAAAAAAAAAAAAAAAAAATTTATTGGTGACGTTGAAGAAAAGGGCTGAGGGGTGGATGGCTGGAGCTGGGGTTATGTGGGCGGCCCCTCCTGGTCTTCCTGCTGCATCCGTGCGATCAGCTGTTGCCGCTCGGCCGCCTGGCGCATGCGCATCATGACGAGGCTCTCGTAGTCTCTCTCTGACAGCACTGAGCCCTGTCGGACAGAGCAGGGACAGGGAGGGGTCAGGGACATCAGGGCACAGCCTCATAGACTCCGAGTACGGTGCCGAGGCAGAGCTGCGGTCTAAGTCTCGGAGGGAGGACGGCAGAGGAAGGGAAGGAACCCGGAACATCCTTTTGGAATCCTGGCTCGCCTGTGTACCCCAGAACACGCCACCTTTGGCCTCCAGGCCGGCTTCTACCCAGCCAGCTCCCCCTCCCTTTCCCCAGGCCCCGTCAGCTCCGGTCCATCTGTTTCTCAGGAATCACCTGCGGGCCCTCTAAGCCGGGCCCTCGTCTCCCTTCATTTCCTCTGGGCCCTTTATCCTTCACCCCTTTCCCTCTGCCCCATGGCTTCTGCCTCTTAGGTTCCCAAGGAAGGGAAGTTGTTTGAGGAGCAGGGATGCACTTGGCTCTGCTGGGCACTGACCCTGGCACTGTGCATGCCCGGTGCCCTGTGGTCTGGCTCCTGCTGAGGATGCAGAAGGGAGCCCTACCCGAGGCAGCCCGGAATGCCCCACCCTCGAAGGGGAGAAAGGCAAGTATGAGGCCAGCGTGCCTCTAAAACTACACACCAGGGCTCCTGGAGGGCAGGGCCCATGGCTCAAAGCTTTTATGAACTTGCCAGCACAGTGCGGGAGATTAAGGAATGCTGTATTTAAATAATCAAAAGAATAATAAACAACCGTCTGAATGGGCCAAGGCTGTAGGGTGGAGAAGCAGCTCTACAGCGGGGCCTAAGCTGCCAACCCACGCCCTGATAAGGTCTGCGGTGGGAATTAAACCTTCTCCTCCCTCAGTGCCACTTAGGCTGTGTGATGATCATGTGGTCCCAACAACTTCTCAGAGAAGTGTGGAGCCCACCTGAGTTGGCACAGAAGTGAGCTACGCCAGGGGTTGCAAGATGCGGTGGCCTGCCCGTAGCAGAGAGCTGTCGGGCCCTGATCCATGGTACCCCACGTGGGGACGCTGTCACAGAACAAGGCAGGAGGAAAATGTGGTGGTCAGTGACCCGGGGAATAGGAAGGGAGTGGCTGGGGTTGAGATGCCAGGCCCTGGCCAGCAGGTTTGGAGTAAGGGGTGTAGAGAAACAGGAAGTGTTACTCAGCCTGGGTTCCCCTGTTCCTCCCGATAGCTGCACCTCTCCCCTCTCCCCTCTCCCCGGCTGCAGCAGTCCCAGCTAGGCCGGACTGCTAAGCGTGGCCCAGAGCACGGCTGACAATTCACGGCAGCCTCCCTGGCCCAGCCTCCTGCAAGAGAAGGAGGACCCCAGAGGAAGCCCGGTAGCCAGAGGGGAAGGGCTGGAGCACAGCCAGGTGTAGGAGGCAGCACGGCCCGGCCCTCAGCAGCCGCTCTCCTGGCAGGAGCCCTCTAGGGTAAAACAAGGGAGGACAAGGAAATAGCAGCCAGGCTGATGGCAGGCCAAGAGGAGGCCACGTCTCCCATCCCCAGGTTAATGCTGCTCTGCCAAGAAAACTTGGAGCCACCCTTGGCGGGCCCCCAGCCCAACCCTGGGCAGCAGAGCCCGCCCATCACAGGCATAGCGCTGCTCCCCGTTAACACACCCTCTGCCCCGCTTCCTGTTCCCGCAGGTCCTGCTCGTGAGGGCCTGACAGCAGGGCTGAGTCACCCATACCAGCTACAGGTCTCTTACTTCCCCAACAATCGTTCCACACGCCTGCCTTTCAATTAACTCCCACCCGCCCCGAACTCCTCCTACCCAGACACTGTGGGCAGGGAGCCAGGCGCACCTGCTGGGGGCCCAGGGTGGTGGGGCTGTGATGAGAAAGGAAGCCGCGTGGTGACACATGAAGCAGGGCTGCCCCCACACGAGTCCCCAGAGGAATCTTAAGCTCCCATTGCCCTGGGGTGTTGGTCCCAGCTGCCCCATCCCTGCACGCGGATGCTGCAATTACCCAAGAGCACGAAACCTGGCTTCCCATCTGACTGAGTCAGCTGAGAACAAAAACACATCTCCACCGCCACAAACAGCCAAGCCACTCATCAGAGTCCAGGAGCCACCGGCAGAGAGGGCACGGCCCCACACTGCCCCAGAGACGCATAGGAGCCAGGCAAACACCAGGCGAGTGAGCTCGGGCCATCTGCCGCCTGCCTGTGGAAGGAGTGCTCGCCAGCCTCACCCAGCCCGAGAAGGTCCACCTCTGCCTCCGCCGGAGCTGCCCTCATTCTGGCTCCAGTAAGTGCTGCTTCTTCCTTCTGGGGTTTTTTCCACTGCCCTATTCAGTAACCAGGCCAGTCCTGTCCCTGTGGGAAAATCTTGCTGCCAGGAACTCCCAGCTGTCTGCTCTCCTGGACAAAAAAGTTCCTTCTTCCTGAGCCCTCCTCTCACCATCCAAGATGTGGTCAAAGGTCTGTGCTGAGCGGAAACCCCGAGGCCTCTGCTCCTAGGGGAGCCTCCCCAGCTGCTGGCACTCACTGCCCCAGCAGGGACCGCATGCACCCTGGCTGCTCCTGAACACCTGTCTGCTGGCTCCCCTGGGCCCCATGGAGACCTGGCGGAAAGGCTCCTTCCGCAACGCCTCCTTCTTCAAGCGGCTGAGCCTGGGGCGGCCGCGGCGGCTCCGGCGACAGGGCAGTGTGCTTAGCCAGGCCAGCACAGCGGGTGGGGACCACGAGGAGTACAGCAACCGAGAAGTCATCCGGGAGCTACAAGGGAGGCCAGATGGCCGGCGCCTGCCACTGTGGGGGGACGAGCAGCCCCGGGCCACCCTGCTGGCCCCACCCAAGCCCCCACGCCTCTACCGAGAGAGCTCAAGCTGCCCCAACATCCTGGAGCCCCCACCTGCCTACACAGCAACCTACTCTGCCACCTTGCCATCGGCGCTCTCTCTGTCCAGTGCCCTCCACCAGCACTCAGAGAAGGGCCTTGTGGACACTCCCTGCTTCCAGAGGACACCTACCCCAGACCTCAGTGATCCCTTCCTCTCCTTCAAAGTGGACCTGGGGATTTCACTTCTTGAGGAAGTTCTGCAGATGCTAAGGGAGCAGTTTCCTAGCGAGCCCAGCTTCTAAATGGGGTGAGGGTGGGCAAAGCCAGGGTGACTGGAGGATCCAGAGGTTGGGGATTAAAGAAAGGACAGGGATAGGACTCCAGGCCTATCGCTGGAAGGTTCAGACAGGCAGAGCTTCTCCATCCTGGGGGAGGATTCCAGGATAGGAATCCAGGGCTCTGCCTGCTCTCTGGGTCCTGAACAGTCCTCCCAGGCACCCCAGAGTGGAGGGACAGAGGCAAGCTGGAAATGTCGGGGGGGGCGGCCCTTCCTGGCAGGACCCTGAAGGAAGCTGGCTATGCCGGGAAAGGGAGGCTATGTATGTGCGGCAACCACAGGAACCAGGTCGAGGCTGGCAGGGCCAAAAGGTGGCACGGGGTCAGGTCAGGAAGTGGGAGGACACAGACTGGGCAGAGGAGATGAGAGGCCTGTGCCAGCCTCTTGGGAAGCCACTGTCAACAGAGAGAGGTCACGGGACAAGCCTGGGTAAAGGCAGTCCAACCCAGGCAGAAGAGGAAAGTGGGAAGGCCCGGGAAGAAAGGGGAGAAGGCCTGACCCGGTCTACTCTGGTGGCCACTCACTGCATGACACTGAATTGAAATTAAATAAAATTAACAATTCAGTTCCTCAGCTGCGCCATTATTCCAGATTCCACATTCCAAATGCCCGGTGGCCACACATGATGAACGGCTACCACACTGGCCAGTGCAGAATGGACGTAAACATCGCTGCACAAAGTTCTAATGGACGGCGCTGGCTAGACCATGGCCTGGAGCCACCAGCAAAGGCGAGACGCATACAGGGGCTGGCCACGTAGGAAGAGATAGGTAGAGAGAGAGTATAACTCAGGAAAAAGACCAGGCAAATCCTTAGCAGAAATGAGGACGTGGCTCAGTCTGCCAACACAGCTACCTGGAGCAATCCCTGGTGAAGGAAGGCAGCTCTAGAGAATGCCAGCCAAAGGCACGTGCACGGCTTGCAAAGGGGTGCTTTGGGGAATTCCCAGAATTATTAGTGATGGGAGCCCTGGCAGATTTCCTTCCTCGAAGAGAGGAGAACTGGATCCAGGGATGGGCATTCAACAGCAAAGCGGCACAGCTGGTCTCCAGAACCGTCTCCCAGGATTAGAGAGTTCTGCCGCCTGAACCCTCCGATGATGGACCTGCCAACCAGGCCAAGCCCACTGGGTCAAAGCCACAGGCTGTGCTACGGCCCCACCCCATGGCCTCACCAGAACACAGAAACCAGAGCTCAGCAGCACTGGCTGGGCCATGTGTTGGTGGACCCCAGGACTCGCTAAGAGTAGCAAAGGGGAGAGGGAAGCTCCGGCACACACCATTTCTACGACCTAAATCGGTGGCCTCCCTCCTTCCTCCCCTTGTGTATAGGTACCGAGCTGTGGGTACAGGAGAGAATGAATACAATTCTAACACAATCTATGGAGTGTTATCTGGGGCTGTGAAATGCTGAGACTTGAAGGTGGGAATGAGGTCTCTAAAGCAGGGCCCTGAGTCAGGCCCAGGCCAGTTCGTTTCCCTCCATCCAGGATCTGGGACACACTTGCAGAAAGCTGCTTTCCAGTCACCCCAGTCAAGTGGAGGAGCAGGCTGGTGTGGGTAAAGTAATGAGAGCAGCCTCCTGCCAGCCTGCTGAGGGTCTGTGGACACACCAGACAGGCCCTAGGCCACTGCAGAGAAGGGGAGAACCAGGTTGCTAGATCTTGCCCCCAAAGCAATCTGTTCCACCAAGGTGGGGACAGGTGTGGCCAGGAGCCCCACAGCCCCAGCCTTTGTATCCAGGCCAAAAGACACCAGGGCCATGGTTGCGGGTTGGGGGTTACACACAAGCTGGAAGGTCTACACTTCACCCAGGCAGGGCACCCAGACTCTGGGCAGGCAGCACCCCGTGTCAGCAGGGTAGCCAGAGTTACTTTTTTTTTTGAGATGAAGTCTTGCTCTGTTGCCCAGGCTGGAGTGCAATGGCACGATCTCGGCTCACTGCAACCTCTGCCTCCCTGGTTCAAGCGGTTCTCCTGCCTCAGCCTCCTGAGTAGCTGGGATTACAGGTGCGCACCATCATGCCCAGCTGATTTTTGTGTTTTTGTAGAGACGGGGTTTCACTATGTTGGTCAGGCTAGTCTTGAACTCCTGACCTCAGGTGATCCGCCCTCCTCGGCCTCCCAAAGTGCTGGGATTACAGGCGTGAGCCACTACGCCCAGCCTGCCAGGGTTACTTCTAAGAGGAGATATTGCCTCTTGACAGTCGGTCCCTGTCTGGGGCAGCCAGAGACACATCCAGAAAACGGAAGCGCTGGGAAGGAAGTGGCTGCCCTAGTAGTCACCTGCCCCTTCTCTGTAGCACTGGGTCGTCTAAGCTCCAAATGCTTCACACGCCACAACCAAGCAACCTGAGGGCCAGGAAGATCCCTTTGGTGAGAAGGAGAGTCCCAACAGGAGACCAGATATGGAGAGAAAGCAAGGTCTAAGAATACATTGTGGGTGGGGCCTCTCTGGCCCTCAGAGAGGAAAAGGGTTCAACGTGAAATCACGGCCCCTCTTGCCTGGGTTGGTGGACCTGCCAAGCTCACTCTAGGCCCCAAGACCTGAATTTGGAAGGAAAGAGTCTGAGAGGAGCCCAGGTAGGAAGAGCTCCGAGACCTGAGTGCCCAGCCGGGCGAGGCCTGACTCCTCACCTTTGACAGTCCTGAGTGGCTGCGGCCCATGGCATCCTGGGGCTGTCCCTCCAACCAGGAAATCTTCAGAGGGTTATCCACCAGGCCAGCTTCATTCTGGACAGCCAGCTCCTGCCAAACACAGCATCTAGTCCTGTCCCATCCGTTGAGTCAGCTATAAAGAGGCTCTCTCTACCCCCACAGAGAGAACAGAACCAGCATTCTAGCCCTCTAAGCAGAGATGCCAACCTCAGCAGCCTTCAAGTGATGGGTGTTAACGCTTTGGCCTTTCCTGCGGGAGAGGGGTTGGGGGAGCTTTCTGATGTGGGGAGGCGAGGAGCAAAAAGGGTGGGAAGGCAGTGCTGGGGCTCACAGCCCCAAGGGGTACAGGTGGAGGGTGTGAAGGCACCAGCAGGGAGCAGAATCAAGTCTGTACTCTTTTCTCCCCAGAGCACCCCCCATCCATCCCTTCACACACGGTGCCTCTATTTCCAGGAGTCAGGGGCCCCTGGGAAAAGCCTTGGCTCTAAGCTGGCCCGGAGATTCCCTAGGAGTGCGGACTACCTAACTCAGAGGGCCCACAGAATTAGGTCCCTGCCCTAGAATGACAGGGCCACGAGGGGCTCCCAAGCCTCATGCAGCACTCACCGCCGCCTTGACGGTTGCAAACTCCACCACAGCAGTGCCTGGCTTCTTACTGGAAAGCACCAGGTTGAGAACCTCACCATACTGTGGGGACAAAGGGGTCCTAATAAGCACGACTTGGCCTTCAGGATGGCCCAGGTCATGCCAGAGACAAGCCTGGGCTACCTTGAGGCCCATGGGGCATTTTCAGCTGGGAGATAACTTCTTGCCCCACCTACTTAGTGAAGTGAGATCAGAGATAGGAAAGAAAGAAATTTTTTTCTAGGAACACAGAGCAGCAAAGGAATGATGAGCAAAGCCCTGGTGACTTAGACTGACATATTTCATTGCATAGCGTCCTTGCTAGTTGAACGTGGTGAAAAGGACGGGGCTTTTGTGCCAGATATGCACCTCGTCCCTCCCAACCCACTCAGCCAAGCTCTTTGCTTCTAAGGGTAAGGGTTAGACCGAGGTAGCAAAGGACAGAGGGCTGGAAGGGGGCACATGGCCACACAAGTGAAAGGAAGGCTGTAGCCTCGGGAGAAGTCTCTAGGACGTCCCGTGGTCTATGAGACAGAAAAAAAAAAAAAAAAGCAGGTAGATATGTTAAGGGAAGTTCAGGCATTGAGAGCAGAGACCTAGGGTGTGGGCTGAGACGTGGACTGAGATGATAGGAAAGAGTGGACGTCAACAGGGCCGACCTTCTGCAAAAGCCGTAGCAGGACGTCTTTGGAGTAGCCACCTTTTGACTCATCCTCCTTCTTGCACTTCCATTTTAGCTGAAAAGACAGCCTCATGAAACATTGATTCTTGGCTGAACAGTACCTCACCCCACGACTGAGCTTGACAGTCTGAGCAGACATCCTCCCACCCTCCAAGTCTCCAAGGCTCCTGCAATCTGGGGAGTGCCACCAGGAACATTTTCCCCTTGGGAACTTGTAGCAGGAGGGCCTGCTCACCCTAGGGATGCTTCCCATCCAGAAGACCCTCTCCTGAGAGGGCTTCTAGGGAATCCTCTGCCCTGTGATCAGGGCTAAAAGCAGCCTTTCGTGGCAAGCTCTGATCTCCAGGAGGCTGCAGCATGGAGGGAGATGGTAATGATGCTGGCTCCATGCAGATCCAGCGGCCCCACCAGAAACCCTCGAGCCACAGGAAGCATCTATTCCTGTTGAGGGGAGGCTGTGTGAGTATGAGGTGGCCCACAGATCCTGCCCAGGCTCACCTTTAGTTTGGGGGTTCCTTGGCCTTCAGTACTTTCTGCCTTTCCTAGAAATATTGGGAAAAGAAGAAAAGTAGAATATGAGGGAGTCAGAGATTCTCCCAAAGGAAATGCAGCCCAGGGCCAGAAGGATCTGGAAAGGGTCACTCCTGACCAAGGGCAATACCTGCCCAGCTCTGCTGAGGGCCTGGTGGGGAAAGTAGATGCCCATCCCCAGAGAAGCTGCCACCCCAGGGGTGGTCTACCCAGCTGCCTCCTGAAGGCCACCTGTCAGCACTCTCTGAATGGAGAGCTAGGAACACCTTCTAGGGACAGGAGGCAGAGAAACAGACCATGAGGTTCTACGGAAACAAAGTGTCCCAGGGCCCCTCCCCGTGGTGATCTGTCCCAAAACAAGGCCACCTCTGCTTGGGACTAAGACAAAGGTGGCCAGGAGATCTCAGGCAGAGTAAAAAGCAAATAGGCCCCAGAGAACTGGGAGGAAGACAGGATAAGTGGCATGTGTCAGAGTAAGGTACCATGGGGCGACCCCAGGGATCCAGCAGGTAGAAGCCTCCACGGCAGCTCCACCGAACAGCCAGCGTGGCCGCTCTGAGCAATCTGGAGCTGCCTTGGAGGGGAGATAGGCGGGGTGATGGACCTGCACCTCTCAACCTCTGGTCACGCTCCTGGCGTATCTGCTCCCGGATCAGCCTCTGCTGTTCCTCCAGCTGCCGGGAACCCTCTTCTCTCAGGCGTTCGATCTGCAGAGCAGGGGGCGGGGGTGACAATTCTGTGCAGGTCCAGTTCCAGGCTGGCTCACCTTGTAAAAAGTCCCTGGGAGCTTCCACCTGCAAGCTAGGACTCAGCAACCTGTGGGGGGGACAAATCACCCAGCTCCCACTGAAGGTGCAAAGAGCATGCCCTCTCCTGCCATGGCGACCACCAGGTCTGTCCTCCCCCACCTCCTCCTCCTGCAGGTGGCCTTCTGGCCAGTGTGCCTGAGTGCTCACCTCTTGCTCTAGTGTCCTGGTGCTCCGGCTCTCCTCTTCCTCTTCACTCTCCTGGGCCTGGGCCTGCCGCTCCCGGGCCTCCAGGTCTAGACACAAGGGTTGAATGACCATACTGCTGGTCTGTTCAGTTTCCACGTGGCCTCGGCCCACCACAGCTCTGGCTGCCTCCCCAAAGTCTCAATCACGACGAGACCATACAGTAACTCTGTCCCCTCCCTCCATGCCCATGCCCCCGAGTCAATTTCCATTGAGAAAAATCACAGCATAGAAGTATGGGGTCTAGCAGAGTAGCCAGGGGTCTGGAAGAGTTAAAAACAGCTCACACTGACGAAGCTGGTTCTCTCTAGTGAACATGGTGTGGGTGGTGCTTATGTCAGCAGCCCAGGGCCATGTGTCAGGGGTGCCAATGGGCGGAGCTGCTGGGCTCGATTTCTGTGGTTTGGCACCACAGCTTGGCTTGCTTTGGCTTTGATTCTTTTCACACACTGAGCTCAAATTCTCACTGTCTCCTTTACCTCCCACCTCAACTCACATTTACCAAGCCTCACTGTGGACCTGGCTACAGGGATGGGCAGAGTGTTAGGGCATCACCCTGGGTCCCAGATTGTGTGAGGGCATTACCTTCCAAGAGAAACCTGCTTGCAACCATGTGCCAGGCCAGCTGCCGTGAGAAAACCCTTCTCTTAGGCCAGAGAAGTTTGTGCACTTTACTTACTTAGACTCTCCTTTTCTATTTTTTTTTTTTTTTTTTGAGATGGGGTCTCCCGGCACTTGCTTTTCTTTTAATAGAGAAATGGATATTGGGATGCTATATGCACATATTAAAATATATGGATGTTGAAGAGCAAGAGGAAAAGGAGAAACTTGAGTAAAGAATGCTTGGACTGGGCCAGGTGCGGTGGCTTACGCCAGTAATCCCAGCACTTTGGGAGGCCAAGCGGGGTGGATCACCTGAGGTCAGGAGTTCGAGACCAGCCTAGCCAATGTGGCAAAACTCCGTCTCTACTGAAAATACAAAAATTAGCCAGGTGTGGTGGTGCGCAACTTAGTCTCAGCTACTTGGGAGGCTGAGGTAGGAGAATCGCTTGAACCCAGGAGGCAGAGATTGAAGTGAGCCGAGATCGTGCCACTGCACTCCAGCCTGGGCAACAAGAGCAAAACTCCGTTTAAAAAAAAAAAAAAGAGTGCTTGGACCATGCTGCTATAACCAGTGATTTTTTTTTTTAAGTGAGAAAAGAAAAATGCTTGCAGCAATCTTATTGGGTTGATGAAAATGTTCCAAATCTGATTTATAGTCAGAGTTGCATCATTTGGTAAATTTACGAAAAATCATTGAAGTGTACACTTGAAATGGGTTGATGTTATGATATACAAAGAATACCTCAATAAAGCTATTAGAGAAGAGAAAGCCTGGACCTCTTTGAATCCTTCTGAGGGAGCTTCTCAAAGTGAAAACTCCGGGTAGGAATTGGGGTTAGAACAAACTAAAAGACCCAACCAGGCACAGTGGCTCACACCTGTAGTCCCAGCTACTCAGGAGGCCGAAGCAGAAGGACTGCTTGAGCCCAGGAGTTTGAGGCTGCAGTGAGCCATGATGGTGCCACCCTAGCCTGGGTGACAGTACAAAACCCCGTCTTTCTTTAAAAAAAAAAAAAAAAAAAAAAGAAGACTCAGCCAGAAATGGTGAATACAAGCACCAATTTTTTTGTTTTGTTTTTTGAGATGGAGTTTTGCTGTCACCCAGGCTAGAGCGCAGCAGCGTGATCTCAGCTCACTGCAACCTCTGCCTCCTGGGTTCAAGCAATTCTCTGCCTCAGCTTCTCGAGGAGCTGGGATTACAGGCACCCGCCACCACACCCAGCTAATTTTTGTATTTTTAGTAGAGAAGGGGTTTCACCATCTTGGCCAGGCTGGTCTTGAACTCCTGACCTCATGATCCACCCGTCTCAGCCTCCCAAAGTGCTGGGATTACAGGTGTGAGCCACCGCGCCCGGCCACAAGCACCAATTTTACTCACACTGGATAAGTTTAAATACCAGCTCCAGCAAGCTCTTAAACTTTTGGTGCCTTAGCTCCTTTGCCTATAAAAAATGGCTTCAGAGGCCAGGTATGGCAGCTCACAGCTGTAATACTGGCACTTTGGGAGGCTGAGGTGGATAGCTTGAGGCCAGGAGTTTAAGACCAGCCTGGCCAACATGGTGAAACTCCATCTCTACAAAAACTGTACAAAATTAGCTGGGCGTAGTGGTGCATGCCTGTAGTCCCACTACTTGGGAGGCTGAGGCACAAGAATCGCCTGAACCCAGAGGGTGGGGGCTGCAGTGAGCTGAGATCATGCCACTGCACTCCAGCCTAGGTGACAGGGTGAGACCCTGTCTCAAAAAACCATGTTCTTAAAAAATGTTTAGTACCCACACTTCCTTGTATAGTTATGATAATTAAAGGGACAATAAGGCATTTGTCACAATGCTTAGCTAATATTAAACCTTATTATTGTTATTATTCCTAAGAGTGTCTTTAGGAACCAACCTCTAAGAACAGTGTTTTGCCCAGAGCCTGAGCCAAAAGGCTTTGAGATGAGTTGCTGGAAGTGAAGCTTCAGGTGAGGGAGATGAATGAAAATGGCCACAGGAAACCACAGGCCACCGAGCACTATGATGGCACCTACCAAGCTTCACTTTCTTCCTTTTCTCATCAAGTTTCTGGGTCCTCTCTGCTGCCTGCTTCTTGGCTTTCCTAACCTTGTCATATGCAGCCTGGCAGGAGAAAGGGGCACAGGGCAGAGGGTCAGCGAGAGAGTAAAGACAGAGCCCCAGCAATCTGCCTGGCCCCCAGCCCACGAGCCGTCAGAGTGGCAGCCTGGTGACTGGGTCTCCTGGGCTTAGACAGCAAGGACTGTGCCACATGGCAAAGGGCAGAGGACCGAGGTCGAGAAGCAGCAGTGGTCTCTAACCATGGGGGACGATTCCGATGAAGGAGGCTGTGCTTACCCTGGCTGCAGCATCGGTCAGCACCTCCAAGGCCTGAGAAAGCTGGTGGAAGAGTTCAGCTAAACATAAGGATCAAAAAGACAGAAGAAAAATAAAGTTAAGACTTTGTAATGGTGTGCTCCCTCAAAAAAAAACAAAAAAAAACAAACACTTCAAAGAAGTCACAGGATGGCAGACAAGCCGACATCAGCAGATGACAGACCAACAAGGAGCGGTGAGCACATCAGCAACTGACCAGACACCCCTCACAGAAGCGAAGCCCTGGGACCCACTGCCTGGAGCCAGGCAATGTGTGCTTACACCCCACAGCACTCACATGCAGAGCTTACATCAGGAAACACAATACCCGGGTGAGTGGGTCTCTTTCTCCCCACGCCCTGAGAAGAGTCTCACCTGCTCTGGGATTATCTGGATTTTTGTCTGGGTGGCAGGAGAGGGCCTTCTGCCTATACGCCTTCTTTACCTGGAAGAGTCAGACAGAAGACACGGCCATTCACTCTCATCCCAGGGACAAACAGGAAAACCTTGCTCAATGGGTAAGGGGAATCCCATGCACACCTAAAAGAGAAGCTGCTGGCGCCCACTTCCTAGCCACCAGGGAGATTGGCAATGGAGGAGGCCAAGGCCATGCAGGGAGCGAGCCACTGTCGCCCAGCACAGGAGCTGGGCCCACTTCCTGCCAAGTGCTCAATCTCACCACTGCAGATGTCAAGGGGCTGCGGGAACAGGCAGGAGCACGGTACCCTGCTTTCTCTACAGCCACTTGCAGACAGGTACTCTACACATTCTCGGTGGGCATATAAACTGGGGCAACCTATCTGGAAGAAAATTCAGCCATCAAAATTTAAAATATTCTTTCCCTTTGACCCAAGTCCTAGGAATCTGGACTTGTAGAAGTATGGCAAAAATAAATATACAAGGATGCTCTCTACAACACTGTTGATACTAGCCAGTCAAGATCCCCATCAACAGGGAGACTCATTTAAAAGATTATGATTGGCCGGCGCGGTGGATCACGCCTGTAATCCCAGCACTTTGGGAGGCTGAGGTAGGCAGATCACCTGAGGTCAGGAGTTTGAAACCAGCCTAACTAACATAGTAAAACTCCATCTCTACTAAATATACAAAAATTAGCTGGGCGTAGTGGCGGGTAGCTGTAATCCCAGCTACTTGGGAGGCTGAGGCAGGAGAATCGCTTGAACCCAGGAGGCGGAGGTTGCAGTGAGCCGAAATTGCACCACTACACTCCGGCCTGGCGACAGAGCAAGACTCTGTCTCAAATAAAATAAAATAAAATAAAAATAAAATAAAAGATTATGATTGAGGCCGGGAATGGTGGCTCACGCCTGTAATCACAGCACTTTGGGAGGCCGAGGAGAGTGGATCACTTGAGGTCAGGAGTGGGAGACCAGCCTGGCCAACATGGCAAAACCCCGTCTCTACTAAAAATACAAAAATTAGCTGAGTGTGATGACATATTCGCCTGTAATACCTCTACTTGGGAGGCTGAGGCATGAGAATCGCTTGATTCATGCGGGAGGCAGAGGTTGCAGTGAGCCAAGATTGTGCCACTACACTCCAGCCTGGGCGACAGAGCGAGACTCCATCTCAGAAAAAAAAAAAAAAAAAAAAGATTATGATTGGCCAGACATGGGGTAATCCTGTAATCCTGGCATGTAATCCTGTAATCCTCATGCCTGTAATCCTGGCACTTTGGGAGGCTGAGGTGGGCAGATCACTTGAGGTCAGGAGTTCGAGACCAGCCTGGCCAACAGAGCAAAACCCTGTCTCTATTAAAAATACAAAAATTAGCCGGGCATGGTGGCATGCACCTGTAGACCCAGCTACTTGGGAAGCTGAGGCAGGAGAATCACTTGAGCCCCAGAGGCGGAGGTTGCAGTGAGCCGAGATCATGCCATTGTACTCTAGCCTGAGTGACAGAGGGAGACCTTGTCTCAAAAAAATAATAAAAAATAAATTTTAAAAAGTTTGTTCAGGAATTTGCTATGCTTATTAAAAAAATTTTTAAATAAAAGATTATAATAGACAGAGGTATCCATGTTCTGACATAGATATTATAAACTTTTGAGTTTAGGCTGGGCGCGGTGGCTCAAGCCTGTAATCCCAGCACTTTGGGAGGCCGAGACAGGCAGATCACGAGGTCAGGAGATCAAGACCATCCTGGCTAACACGGTGAAACCCCGTCTCTACTAAAAATACAAAAAAATTAGCCAGGCATGGTGGCGGGCGCCTGTAGTCCCAGCTACTCGGGAGGCTGAGGCAGGAGAATCACTTGAACCTGGGAGGCAGAGGTTGCAGTGAGCCGAGATCATGACATTGCACTGTAGCCTGGGCGACAGAGCGAGACTCTGTCTCAAAAAAAAAAAAAAATTTTTTTTTTTGTCAGGTGTGGTGGTGCATGCCTGTAGTCCCAGCTACTCAGGCGGCTGAGGCGAGAGGATCGCTTGAGCCCAGGAGTTCCAGCCCAGCTTGGGCAACATGGCAAGACCTCATCTTTACAAAAATTTTTTAAACATGAGCCAGGTGTGGTAGCATGTGCCTTTGTCCCCCTACTCAGGAGGCTGAGGTGGGAGGATCACTGGAGCCCAGGAGGTTGAAGCTGTAGTGAGCATGTTCACACCACTGCACTTCAGCCTAGATGACAAAGTGAGACCTTGTCTCAAAAAAAAAAATAGAAAAATTTTAAATTAAATTAAAATAAAATAAAAAATTAGCTGGGCATAGTGGTGCGTGCCTGTAGTACCAGCTACTAAGGAGGCTGAGGCGGGAGGATCACCTCAGCCAAGGATTTTGAGGCTGCCGTGAGCTATGATGATGCCACTGCACTCCAGCCTGGGTGACAGAGCAAGGCGCTCTCTCTTAAATAAATAGAAAGAAAGAAACTCCAATATTTCTTACATAAGTAAAAATAAACACAGCTACCAAGATTCTCTTTCGTGTGCTACCTAATAGCTGTCGTCAGTGAAGACAGGGTACACAACCCCAGAATCCGTCCTCTGCCTCCAAGGCCTTTGCTTTCTCCCTTCTGCTTGGTGTGTGTTACCTGCTGCTCAAACCTCCTGGAGCAAGAGCTAAGCAGATTGGATTTCTAAGCTTCCAAGATGGACGCAAGAAAACGCTTCTACACCCAAGTGTGCTAAATAAGGACTTTCAGAGGTAAGCAGCCAGCATCCACAAGGTGAGCACCTGCTGGGCAATTCATCCATGAGGCAGCCACCGGGCCCAGGACCTCTGGGGGTGTGCTGCCACCTGCTGGGCCACAGCCAGGGGACCTGCCAGGGCAGCCCAAGCTGTTTGGTTCTCCTGACTGCCCTGGAGGCAGCAGGAACCACCCAGGACAGGCACTGGGCAGAGAGGGTGTAGACGTGCCACCCGCCTTCCCAATCGCCCACAGAAGCACACCTGCCCTGCCTGCTCACCTCCCACCCTAACCCTCCCTGCCTAGCTCTGTTTTCACTACAAAAAAGAACAATATTAAGGGAAAGGAGGTGCTAGCTTAAGACAGTGTCATCTTTGCAATATCATCTTTACTTTTTAGGTCCATTATCATTCGTCTTTTCTTTCTTTTGCTCTCTTTGCCTGCTTTATTGTGCCCCCAGCCTCATTCCTTTACTGAACATATTTTATATTTCAGGGCCCTTGTTTGCTTTTTTTCAATAAGTAAAACAATACCAAAAACATTATAAAGATGTTCTTTCTCAATCTCCCCAGCCCTCTGACATCAAGGTTCATTCCCACATATATAAGCACCTACACACACTGACAGGAGTCTGTTGGGTGTTTGTTCCTGGCCTCTGGGCCCCTCCTCTCTGATCCTATCTCCACCCTCTCTCTGGGATGGGTGAGGGCAAGGGAGGGGAGGCGGTCCATGTCCCAGTATCTACGGCATCACCTGCAACACTACCTTCAAGATGAACTTCCTCAGGACTAGGACTAGTAGGCTTGCCCCAGGGATGTAGGGGGGTTTTGTGGAAGATGTTTTCTTTTGTATCATGGGGCTCTTTTAAAGTGGTTTAGGCTGGGCACGGTGGCTCACACCTCTAATCTCATTGCTGTGGGAGGCCGAGGCGGGTGGATCACTTGAGGTCTGGAGTTTGAGACCAGCCTGGCCAACATGGTGAAACCTGTATCTACTAAAAATATAAAAATTAGCCGGGTGTGGTGGCGCATGCCTGTAATCCTAGCTACTTGGGAAGCTGAGGCAGAAGAATCACTTGAATCCGGGAGGCAGAGGCTTCAGTGAGCTGAGATCGCGTCACTGCACTCCAGCCTGGGTGACAGGGTAAGGCTCTGTCTCAAAAAAAAAATAAATAAAATGGTTTGTATGTCCCTTTTTGTAAATCTGAGAGGGGGAGTAGAAGTGAGTGTGAAGAAGAAGGAGCAGGCTGGGTGTGGTGGCTCATGCCTGTAATCTCAGCACTTTGGGAGGCCGAGGTGGGCGGATCACCTGAGGTCAGGAATTCAAGACCAGCCTGGTCAACATGGTAAAACCCTGTCTCTACCAAAAATACAAAAATTAGCTGGGCGTGGTGGCACACGCCTGTAGTCCCAGCTACTAGGGAGGCTAAGGCAGGAACCTGGGAGGCGGAGGTTGCAGTGAGCCAAGATTGCACCACTGCACTCCAGCCTGGGGGACAAAAATAAAATTCTGTCTCAAAAAAAAAAAAAAAAAAAAAGAAGAAGGAGCAGTAAGAAAACAAGACAGAAGGGGTGTCCAGCAGTGGCATCTCCTTCATTTTCTTTCCTTTTTTTGAGAGAATGCTTTCTGAATTTTATTCTAAGGTAATGATAAATATTGTTTTGTGTTTCATAATTTATTTTGAATGTTCTATATTGGAATTTTGGTTTTTCACTGTAATAGGAAAATAAAACTATTCAAACTGAAAAATCCACTCATATTGTCAAATATGCTTTACATATATTAACTTATTTAATTCTTAAAGCCCCTATGAGGTAGAAATTATTATCCTCCTCATTTTACAAATGAGGAAACTGTGACATAAGGGTTAATTATGATACCCAAAATTCCATTCAATGAAAAGCCATACAAACATTACTTTAGGCAAAAACTATTCTACTCCAGCCAATTACCACAGAAAAAACAGTGGCCGCCACCCCACCCATGCCATCAAAGGCCAGGTAGAGAGCATAGACTTCCACTCTTGCTACCCCAAAGCTCTGCCAGAGTGGTGTCAGATAACGCCAAACAGGGAGGCTAGGACTTTCATCCCCAACAGACAGATATACAAAAATATAAAAATATCTCTGGGCTGGGCGTGTTGGCTTACACCTGTAATCCCAGCACTCTGGGAGGCCGAGGCGGGCAGATCACCTGAGGTCAGGGGTTCGAGACCAGCTTGGCCAACATGGTGAAACCCCGTCGCTACTAAAAATACAAAAATTAGCTGGGCATGGTGGTGGGAGCCTGTAATCCCAGCTACTCAGGAGACTGAGGCAGGACAATCGCTTGAACCCAGGAGGCAGAGGTTGCAGTGAGCCGAGATCGTGCCACTGCACTCCAGCCTGGGAGGGAAGAGTGAAAGTCCATAACAACAACAAAACAACAAAACAACAACAACAACAACAACAACATCTCTGAAAGGAAAGGGATATCCCTGAAAAAGCTTCCGGTCTCAGTATTGTTTATTATTAAATAATCCTACCTTATAAACAGCTGAAAGGGTTATAGCTGATATTTACTTTCCATAATAAGCTTGTATTACTTTTCAGGTGATACAAGAAAAAAACTGGTAAAAAACAAAAACAAAATTGTTTAGCTTCTTTCCACAATTCTAAGCTAGGAGGCAGCATGGTTCACTAAAAGAGGGCAAGTTCCGGAGTCTGGCAGATGTATTTTCAAATTCGGAATCTTCTACATACTGATAGCATGACCTTGGGCAAATTACTGAAGCTCACAAAGCCTTAGGGACTTCAACATCAAAATGGGAAGAATAAACCCTACACACAGGGCTGCTGGAAGGATTAAAGAAAATGATCCGTGTAAGCACCTGACAAAAACTAGGTGCTTCCTACAAGTTCCCAAACCTTTCTCTCCTCTACTTCTGGAAGAGGGTAAACTGTGACACCAGGCCAGCAGGATGCCAATTGGACAGGAATTCAGAAATGGACCCTGGTCCACACTGGATGCAGGTCAACTCCATTTCAATTCTCTAAGTGGACAGGGCTGGATTTGAGTCTGCTGCGGGGTAGATCTAAAATTCAATCCTGGGTTAACTCCCAGGATCTCTGAAATACTCTTATTCAAGGGGTAGAAGGGATGGGTAGGTAGCCTGAGATCTTCCAGAGTGGCCTTGAATCAAAACCCAGCTGGCCTAAGAATGTTGGTCAAGTATGTCTGTCTTGATTAACTAGTTATTACTATATTTAACTGTTAAACCTGCCCTGGGCAGGGCCCATCCCTTGGTTTTAGCCTGGAAGACCAGTTTTGACTTTGAACCGGTTGGCCTAGAATTTGGTGCTTTGTACTACAAACTAGATTCCCAGCTTTGTCCAGCCCTCCTGGAGTTGACTGCTGCCTGAAGAATTTCTCACCATGTAAACACAACTCTCCTAAAGCAGGCCTTTGAAAAACCTTCCGGTCTCAGTATTGTTTATTATTAAATAATCCTACCTTATGAACAGCTCAAAGGCTAGATTCAGGGTAAAAATGTACAACAATTATTTTTTATAACTATCATAAAGTTGGGAAGGAGAGGAACTTTCAGAAGAACAAGAAATAGAAGGGCCATCCTCTAAAATCTTACTCCTCATGATATAGGATAGACAGGACTGCTGAAACCCAGGTATCCCAGGTTGGAAGCTCCTCCAGAAACCGACTCTGGCCCAGGTCCAGTGGCTCAACGCCTGTAATCCCAGCATTTTGGGAGGTTGAGGCAGGAGGATCGCTTAAGCCCAGGAGTTTGAGACCACCCTGGGCAACACAGCAAGACCCCATCTCTAAAAAGAGAAAGAAAGAAACTGTGTCTGCAGGTGCTGGGATCACTGAGGCAGAGCTGAAGCAGCCACAGCAAGGTGCGGAAGGCTCCTAGAGCCTTAACTTGCAGCTTTTCTTCTTTACCTATAGGTTTCCCCTAAATCCCCTGGTCTCTCTAGCACTTAGAAACACTTGCATTTCTGAGACTTCACAAAGGATTCAGGTGACAGTTCAAATGTTTCCAACCCAAAGTTCCCCATCCAGATCATGGCTTTTCAGAGGAGAAGCTCTTTCTAAGGCCCAGCCTCAGAAGGACGAAGATCTCAGATAAATGTAAGCTCCGTGAGTACTTCAAACTGCAATTTGCAGAAACTTGGTCTTTCTCCTGATGTCTTTCTAAAAACCTCACTGTCTACCACCCTTTTTCCATCCTAGACTGGTTGAGTTTAATCTGTCTTTGATGTCTCAGGATCATCATCCAGAACATAAACTACTGAATAGTATGACACGTTCTACGGAGAGCGGCGTCAGGCTTTTCATTTGCTTCCCTAGGTGGCGAGGATTTTAAATTCTACTCTTTTAATAGTTTTCCTATTACTTCCTTAGTTGGCCTCTACTAGACTGCCAGATGCCAGCCCTTCCCTAGAAGTGCTGCTCATCTGCTGCTTCTTTTCTGGTACGGTCTGGAGAAACAGATAAGCTGGTTATAACTGTACCTTAAATGAGAGCATAAGGGATAGGAAGGTATGGGGGTTCCCCTTACAAATAAAGCGGATGTACTTAGGAGGCAGGGAGTTCTGCTTCTCCCCAGGGTCCAGAACAGTGAACAGCACCTGGCACTCAGCAGGCACACAATAAATATCTGTTGCATTAATTGGCAAACATTCATTTGTTCTCAACCAAAACACAATCGGAAACATCAACTATGTCAATTACTTCAGACCCACTGAGGAGCAAAAGGAAGTAGGTGCCATCCAGACCCTAGGAGATCTGACCACTATTTCACAATTTCTCCTCCTCCCTGCTAACACTTCCTCTTAAAAAACCAAGTCTGGGAAAGGGAAGGAATTACGAAAGCAGACTGCCAGGATAACCACAGTGGGAACTAAATGTTACCCCCCCACTGCCCACATCAGACAATGAATAATAAATTGGCAGCCACCCAGCCCTTCCCCGGAAGCTCCAAAACCGGTTCTACCACTTTCAGCAACCTGAACCCAGAGCAGGGAAGGGGGGCTGGGAGCTGGATCTCTAGCCACCTCCACTGGGCTTTGCCGCAAGCACACAGCAGGGCCTCTGACATCCACCTGCCTCCAGTTTCACCTCTTGACGGGGGAAGGAACTCCTGACTCACCCAAAAAAGCAAAGTGCTAAGGGATCCAATAAATAGAAAATAGCCATCATTAACTTAAAAGAAAGGTGCCCTACAAAGAAGGGATCATTATTTTTTAAAAGGTTGCTGTCCTTTCTTATAATAAAGCTTGGAGCCAGGTCAATAAGTGGTACAAGTAAAGAGGCCCAGGCTGATAGGTTAGACTTAGATAAGGAGGACACAGAGGGAGGCAGCTCTATGTGACAACAAGCACTGAATGGAAAAAGCATCCCAGGTAAATCAGCTGGAAACCCATTGCCAGGCCCAGTTCCAGTCACAGGGACAGTGAGTGATAAGAGATGGGGCAGCCACGTCTCCCCAAGCCCGGAGAGGCAGATGCCTCCCCATCCCCTCACTAGCAGGAACCCCAGAGGTATATGACTGTCTGATGTCACACACAGGAAGCAAACCACAGAGCTCTGGCCACCTGTCTAAAAGTCCCCTCTGGCCAGGCATGGTGGCTGATGCCTGTAATCCTAACACTTTGGGAGGCCAAAGCAAGAGGATCGCCTGAAGCCAGGAGTTCAAGACCAGCATGGGCAACAAAGTGAACCCCACCTCTACAAAAAATTTAAAAATGGGCCGGGCGCAGTGGCTCATGCTTGTAATCCCAGGACTTTGGGAGGCCGAGGTGGGTGGATCATGAGGTCAGGAGAGCAAGACCATCCTGGCTAACACGGTGAAACCCTGTCTCTACGAAAAATACAAAAAATTAGCCGGCATGGTGGCGGGCATCTGTAGTCCCAGCTACTCGGGAGGCTGAGGCAGGAGAATGGCATGAACCCGGGAGGCGGAGCCTGCAGTGAGCCGAGATCATGCCACTGCACTCCAGCCTGGGCCACAGAGCAAGACTCCATCTCAAAAAAAAAAAAAATTTTTTTTTTTTAATGAGCCAGGCATGGTGGCATGCACCTGTAGTCCCAGCTACTTGGGTGGGGCTGGGAAGAATTATTTGAGTCCACGAGTTTGAGGCTGCATGCCACTGCATGCCAGCCTGGGCAACAGAGTGAGATCCATCTCTTTAAATAAACATAAATAAATAAAAATAAAAGAGAAGTTCCCTGTGCCTGAAAGATTGATCCTTTCATTCCTTACAGCCTGTGACCCCTATTGGGACAGCACTACAGAGAAATCCCCCAATGCCTGGGCAATGTACAACCTATGGGCTGCTCCCAAGGCTTGGCACAAGCAGAGAGCCGGCCAACCCCAGACAGCCCCCTCAGCTCAATGCTCCCAAAACATGGGCCTGCTGGTGGTACCAAGATAATACCAGAGAACCTGGGCCTCACACTGACATCCCTCTCAGGCTGATAACCATGGCCTATGGTTCAGTCTCAGAACAGGGGCCTGTGCCACCTAGAAGAGCTGGGGCCACACACGGAGCCTGGCCTGCTTCTACCCAAACGATGGCCCTTGTACCCCCTGTGGGCTCTGGTTCCTCAGCCAATCCTGAGGTCACTCTTTAGCTCCTCCCATCCCCCGGCTCTCATCTCCAGGTCCCCCTTCCTTCACTCCCCTACAGTACTCCCTCCTATCCTGCTCTCCTCGGTCCACTTCCCCAAACCAGCCCACTTGAAACCCAGTCTACAGCCCTCTTTCTCCTCCTCAGATACCACCCTGCTCTCTGGCCCACCTCCTCCCTTTTAACATTATCCTAACCGCTATATTAGGCTCAGACCCCAAAAGCCTTTCCTACCTTCTTCTCTCAGCTTGTAGATTCTCACTGCCCAGATCTGCCAGAAACGTCTCCCCACTGCCTGCTGTCACTCTTAACCCCTAGAGGCCTGGGTCTCTAGCCCCAGAGCCACTTCCTCTGTCCAGTCTTTGCCCTTTCCCAGGGGGTAGAACTCCTTCCCTCTGGGCCCTGGTACTTCCTACATCTCATTCGTTTCTGTCTTCCCTTAATGCATTGTTTCCTTTATAAACAAATTTGTATTAGTAAAAAGAAATTAGTTGATTTCGGGAGTCTGAGGCAGGAGAATGGCGTGAACCCGGGAGGCAGAGCTTGCAGTGAGCCGAGATTGCGCCACTGCACTCCAGCCTGGGCGACAGAGAGAGACTGTCTCAAAAAAAAAAAAAAAAAAAGAAAAGAAAAGAAATTAGTTGATTTAGTGAAAATAACTTAATAACAATACTTAGGAACAGCAAAAATAGGGAAAGCGCTATGCAAATGGACAACATTTTGAATGCCACTAACTTAACTGAAATGGAAACTGTGCTATGGTAGTTTTAACACAAATCTTAACACAGTTCCTTAAGCTGTTCAGAGCAGCTTACTACCTGCTGGGTTTATCCAAGTCCCAGGCAGGTAAAATCTCTATCTGTGTTACAGATGGGGTTGTGAGACTCTCTGGGGCCCACAGACCCGTCTCCTGTTGCTCTAATTGGTCCTGAAGCGTGGGTCATGGAAAAAGTTCTCAAAAACTTTTTGAGAACCCAGGAGGCAGAGGTTGCAGTGAGCCGAGATCGTGCCACTGCACTCCAGCCTGGGCGACACAGCGAGACTCTCTTTCCAAATAAAAAGAAAATAAGGTGGCAGTACCAGCCACCTTATGCTGGGCGAATCACTTAAATTCTTGGAGTCTTTGTTTCCACATCTATGAATTGGTGCCAGTAGTCCCTGACTACCTTGTTTTGAAGGTCACATCAAATGAGATAATTTATGTGAAAGCACTTTGGTGTCATATAAATGTGAAGTATTATCTTGAATGCTAATGAATCGCTTACAGCTTACAAACACAAATGAATCATTCCTTTTGATTTAACAGGCACCTAAGTAACTTAAAAAATCCAGAGCTTCAGCCAGACAGCTTTGGTGAAGAGTGACACTGAGGGGACTTGGAGATACTGAGAGGACTTAGAGACCGTCTGCTAGATCCACCCAGAGCTGGTCAGGCCCTTGGTGAAGAACAACTATCTTCAAGTGAAACCAGGCTTGGAAAAAATAACTTAAAATAAATTAAAAAAAATAGGCCGGGTGCGGTGACTCATACCTGTAATCCTAGCAATTTTGGAGGCCAAGGTGGGAGGATCCCTTGAGCCCAGGAGTTCGAGACCAGCCTGGACAATGTAGGGAGACCCTGCCTCTAAAAAACCATAATAAATAAATAAATAAATAAATAAATAATGTGGTAATATATTGAGGCTACAAAAAAATTTTAAAAAGGCTGGGTGCAGTGGCTCATGACTGTAATCTCAGCACTTTGGGAGGCCGATGCAGGCGATCACCTGAGGTGAGAAGTTTGAGACCAGCCTGGCCAACATGGTGAAACCCTGTCTCTACTAAAAATACAAAAATTAGCTGGGTGTGGTGGCGTGTGCCTGTAGACCCAGCTACTCGGGAGGCTGAGGGAGAAGAATTGCTTGAACCTGGGAGGCGGATGTTGCAGTGAGCCAATATCGCACCACTGCACACCAGCCAGGGTGACAGAGTGAGACTCCATCTCAAAAAACTAAACTAAAAAACAACAGGCGGCCGGTCGCGGTGGCTCACATCTATAATCCCAGCACTTTGGGAGGCCGAGGTGGGCGGATCACCTGAGGTCAGGAGTTCGAGACTAGCCTGGCCAACATGGTGAAACCCTGTCTCTACTAAAAATACAAAAATTAGCTGGGTGTGGTGGCACACGCCTGTAATCCCAGCTACTGGGGAGGCTGAGGCAGGAGAATCGCTTGAACCCAGGAGGCGGAGGTTGCAGTGAGCCAAGATCGCGCCATTGCACTCCAGCCTGGGCAACAAGAGTGAAACTCCATCTGAAAAAAACAAAACAAAACAAAACAAACAGGCTCAGTACCCAACCTCAAGGCCTCAGCATCTGGTCTAGATATAAGAGGTTCTGGGAAAAGCCCCCTTTGGAGACAACAGACTACATCAGGTACACTTCAGATCCAGAAATGGCCCCCAGATGCCCACAGAATCAAGTGTAACTACCCTAGGGCCTAGAGGCCCAAACACACATTTCTCAGATTCATCTCCTGCGACCTCCTCAGCAAACCCTAGGCCGTGCCCATTCCCTGTCATGCTAGGCATTCCACATCTGCATGCCCCGGTTGCTCCTTCAAGCCCTTGTCTGTCCTCTGTCCTCAAAAACCAAGTCTTCTTAAATTTTTAAGAAACAATGTTGATGCACCACCTTCTAGGGTATAAAAGAAATATGTAGCTAGTGGTACTAAGATAATAGCTAGCTTAAAGATAATATAGGCTTTTCCTTGCAGTAATTTATATGCTATAATATAACCTCCCTCCCAGAAAATGTCAATATTAAGTTTCCCTGGGAGTTTTCCTGATAAATAGACTTAAGCTTTGAGTCTTGAAAAACAATCAAAATGCATTTTCAAACATCTGGCTTCCCCAAGTAATTACCTGCCAAGATGAATGAGCTACACACCCTTCAAAGGGCTTCCAGTGAAAGGTAAGGCTGCTACAGACAGAAGAGAAAGACAGGCTGGACATGCTGACTCATGCCTATAATCCCGGCACTCTGGGAGGCCAAGGCAGGAGGACTGCTTGAGCCCAGGAATTCTAGACCAGCCTGGGCAACATAGGGAGACCCCATCTCCACAAAATATTTTTCTAAAAATTATCTGGGCATGGTGGTGCACTCCTGTGGTCCCAGCCTGGAGGACAGAGTGAGAACCCCAGAAATACACATGTAGGCTGCACAAAAGTGGAAAGGATCTTGACTGGGGCTCTAGTCTCAGGCTGATGCTCACTCGCTGGATGGTCATGGAAAATTTTGTAACCTCTCTGAACCTCCATTCTCCAGTCTACAAAATAAGACAGTAAATGACCATGAAGATCCCTTCTTTTTTTTTTTTTTTTTTTTTGAGACAGTCTCACTTGTTACCCAGGCTGGAGTGCATGGCACGATCTCGGCTCACTGCAAGCTCCGCCTCGGTTCATGCCATTCTCCTGCCTCAGCCTCCCGAGTAGCTGGGACTGCAGGTGCCCGCCACCACGCCTGGCTAATTTTTTTGTATTTTTAGTAGAGACGGGGTTTCACCATGTTAGCCAGGATGGTCTCGATCTCCTGACCTCGTGATCTGCCCGCCTCGGCCTCCCAAAGTGCTGGGATTACAGGCGTGAGCCACCGTGCCCAGCCCATGAAGATCCCTTCTAACTGCTGCAATATATTCTTTTCTCCCTTCAAGATCTTGCATAAAAACACCAGTCATATAAATCATGTCTTCCTCTTTATTCCTACAGCATTTTCTTGTATACTCTTACTGAACCTCATTCATTGCACCTCAGCGTTCACTAAGTATATAACTGTGTGAGCTGTCAGAAGTCAGAAGTGGTATCTTACTCAGTTCTAAGTCCTACCATGCTCAAACCGTACCTTGTCCGTGGTGATGAACTCCATTCATTTGTTGATGTGAACTAAATGTTGAACTCTGGTGAACCTCAATTTTGTTCTACTTGATCCTCCACCGCCTTTCTACCCTGGCCACTGCCTCAGTTGAGAATCGCTGGTTTGCTGTTAGGCGACTCAGCACTGATCTGTCAGGCATGGAGTGAGTAAAGAAGGGGTCCAGGTGGAGGGCAGCCTTGGACACAAGCTGGGGGCGATTTACATTTGACTTTCCAAGCTTACAGTGTAAGGAAGATGGACTCACGATGAAAACAGCAAGAACTGACTCATAGTGAGCGCTCACTCTGTGCCAGGCACTGTGCCAAATGCTTACGTGGATCAAGCCTCAAAACAACGCTATCCAGGATAGACTATCATCATCCTCGTTTTGCAGACGAGGAAACCAAGGTACAGAGCGGTTAAATATTTGCTCCAGGTCACAAACTAGGTCATGGGGCAAGTATCCAGGCAATCTGACTCCAAAGTCCACTTTCTTAACTGCTAATAAGTACAAAGGTGATTATGAAGGCACATTTATAATTCTAACATCTATATCATGATTTCCATCTATTCTCAACACATGGTAGATGCAACAAGCAACAATTCTTAGCCTTACACATTAAAGATAGTTACAAAAACTGTTACTTTCAATCCCAGCACTTCGGGAGGCTGAGGCGGGCGGATCACAAGGTGAGGAGTTTGAGACCAGCCTGACCAATATGGTGAAACCCCGTCTCTACTAAAAATACAAAAATTAGCCAGGCGTGGTGGTGCATGCCTATAATCCTAGCTACTCAGGAGGCTGAGGCAGGAGATCTGCTTGAACCAAGGAGACAGAGGTTGCAGCGAGCTGAGATTGTGCCACTGCACTCCAGCCTGGGCGATAGAACGAGACTCCATCTCAGAAAAAAAACAAAAACAAAAACAAAAACAAAACCTGTTACTTTTGGCTGGGCACAGTGGTTCATGCCTGTAATCCCAGCACTTTGGGAGGCCAAGGCCAGAGGATCACTTGAGCCCAGGAGTTCAAGACCAGTCTGGGCAACATGGTGAGACCCCATCTCTACAAAAAATACAAAAATTACCCTGGCATGGTGGTGCACACCTGTAAGCCCAGCTACTCAGGAGGCTGAGGTGGGAGGATCACCTGAGCCCAGGAAGTCAAGGCTGCAGTGAGCTATGATTGCACCACTGCACTTTGGCCGGGGCAAAGCGAGACCATCTTTAAAAAAACAAAAAACAAAAATAAAAATGGTTACTCTCTTTATTAAATTTATTTATTTATTTATTTATTGAGATGGAGTCTTGCTCTGTCGCCCAGGCTGGAGTGCAGTGGCACGATCTCGGCTCACTGAAACCTCTGCCTCTCGGGTTCAAGTGATTCTCCTGCCTCAGCCTCCTGAGTAGCTGGGATTATAGGTGCCTGCCACCAAGCCCAGCTAATTTTTTGTATTTTTAGTAGAGATGGGGTTTCGTCGTGTTGGCCAGGCTGGTCTTGAACTCCCAACCTCAGGTGAGCCCCCCCACCTTGGCCTCCCAAAGTGCTGAGATTACAGGCATGAGCCACCATAAATTTATTTTTAATATATATTTTTAGCTGACTCTTGCTCCTCTATGGAAAAACTGTTATTTTCTGCACCAAGTTCCTCTCTAGGAAATCATCAGCTGATTAAAAACCATGAACTTTTAGGCTGGGCACAGTGGCTCACGCCTGTGATCCCAACACTTTAGGAGGCTGAGGTGGGAGGACTGCTTCCATGACCACGCCCCTGCACTCCAGCCTGGGCGGGAGAGGGAGATAGTGCCTCAAAAAAAAGGAAGGAAGGAAGGGAGGAAGGGGAGGAAGGGAGGAAGGGATGGAAGGGATGGAAGGGAGCAGGGGAGGGAAGGAAGAAAAATATGAATTTCTAGAAGAACTGCCAACGTTAGCCTCTGCATTTCAAAATGATGGGTCCCAGGAGCAAGAGACAGAGAAGATGGAAACAGACAAGATGTGGGGGCCCTAAAACCGCTTCTCTTCACATCTGTATCCTTAGCACCAGGCTCAGAGTTTGACACACAATAGGCACTTAATAAAAATGCTGTTTATGGGAAATGTTTCAACCCTCCTCTAAAACACTCATGGAGAAAAGGAAGGGAAATGAAAAAGAACCAGACAGAACACTATCAAGTTTAATTTAATAAAGGTTCAGTGTGGGCTGGGCGTGGTGGCTCACACCTGTAATCCCAGCACTTTGGGAGGCTGAGGCAGGCGGATCACAAGGTCAGGAGTTCAAGACAAGCCTGGCCAACATGGTGAAACCCCGTCTCTACTAAAAATACAAAAATTAGCTGGGCGTGGTGGTGGGCACCTGTAGTCCCAGCTACTTGGGAGGCTGAGGCAGGAGAATCGCTTGACCCCGAGAGGCAGAAGTTGCAGTGAGCCAAGATCATGCCACTGCACTCTAGCCTGGGCGACAGAGTGAGACTCTGTCTCAAAAAATAAAATAAAACAGGTTCAGTGTGTGCCTGCTCTGGGCAAGGCACCAAACGCACAGCATGTGGCTTTCTAGAGTCAGGGCTGCAAGTGGAAAGATGGGAGACTTCCTACCTACCGGGTGGGAATATAGGTCAGTATGACCTTTCTGAAATGCAATTCTGCATTATAAACCAAAAGCTTGTAAATATATTTACTCTCAGTCTAATAATTTCACTTCGTCATAAAATATTACTGCCCAAGAAAATAAGAATGCATGTTCATCAATCACTCAACAAACATTTATTAAGCATCTACCAAGGGCGAGGCATTGTTCTTGGTGCTGGAGACATAGTAGTAAACAAAACAGAGGAAGTCCTTTCCTTCCTGGATTTTTTACATTCTAATGGGAGAGCAATGGTAAGCAAATGGGCATGTACTATAATGTGTAGTAGCGAGATCTACTTCAAAATAGACAGCAGATAAGGGTGTGGGGCTAGCTCATTTAAATAGGTGGTCAGGAAAAGCCTCTCTGAGCAGATGATATTTGAATGGAAACCTGAATTAGGTGTGGGAGATAGACAACTGCCCAGAGAAAGAATTTTCTAGCAGAAGGATTAGCAAGTATAAAGGCCCTGAAAATCAGGAATGTGTTAGGTGAGTTTGAAAAAAATCACAGGAGGCCCACTTCACACTTATTAGGATGGTTATTATCCAAAGAAAACAGAAAATTTAAGTGTTGAAAGGATGTGGAGAAAATGGAACTCCTGTATATTGCTGGTGGGAAGGTTAAATGGCACAGCCATTGTGGAAGCCGGTATGTCAGTTCCTCAAAACATTAAACATAGAATTACCATATGATCTAGCAGTTCTCCTTCTGGGTATATACTCAAAAGAACTGTTTTTGTTTTTGTGACCCAATCTCGCTCTGTCACCAAGGCTGGAGTGGAGTGGTTCAATTCACTATAGCCTTGATCCCCTGGGCTAAAGCAATCCTCCCTCCTCAGCCTCCCGAGTAGAGTAGCTGGGACTACAGGCGTGCGCCACCACAATGAGCTAATTTTTTCTTTTTTTTCCTTTGTAGAGACAGAGTTTTGCCATGTTGCTCAGGCTGATCTCAAGCTCCTAGGCTCAAGCAATCCTCCTGCCTCAGTCTCCCAAAGTGCTGGGATTACAGGCATTATCCACCGCACTAGAACAAGAAATTAGAGTAGGGACTCTGCCAGGGATCGTAGTTCATGCCTGTAATCCTAGCACTTTGGGAAGCCCAAGCAGAAGGATAACTTCAGGCCAGGAGTTTGAGACCAGCCTGGGCAACATAGCAAAACCCCATCTCTACAAAAAATTGAAAAATCAGCTGGGCATGATGGTACATGCCTGTAGTCCTAGCTACTCAGGAGACTGAAGTGGGAGGATTGCTTGGGCCCAGGAGGTTGAGGCTGCAGTGAGCTGTGATCGCACAATTTCACTCCAGCCTGGGCAACAGAGCGAGACCCTGTTTCAACAACCACAAAAAATTCATAAAGTAGGGACTCAAACAGATTTCTTTCTTTTTTTTTTTTTGAGATGGAGTTTCGCTCTTGTTGCCCAGGCTGGAGTGCAATGGCACAGTCTTGGCTCACTGCAACCTCCGCCTCCGGGTTCAAGCAATTCTCCTGCCTCAGCCTCCCTAGCAGCTGAGATTACAGGCACCTGCCACCATGCCCAGCTAATTTCTGTATTTTAGTAGAGCCGGGATTTCACTATGTTGGCCAAGCTGGTCTTGAACTCCTGACCTTGGGCGATGTACCTGCCTCAGCCTCCCAAAGTGCTGGGATTACAGGTGTAAGCCACCGCGCCTGGCTGATTTCTTTTTTTTTTGAGACGGAGTCTCACTCTATCACCCAGGCTGGAGGGCAGTAGCACAATCTCGGCTCACTGCAACCTCCGCCTCCTGGGTTCAAGCAATTCTCCTGCCTCACCCCCCTGGGTAGGTGGGATTACAGGCACCCACCACCGTGCCTGGCTAGTTTTTCTATTTTTAGTAGAGACAGGGTTTCATCATATTGGCAAGGCTGGTCTTGAACTCCTGACTTCAGGCAATCCACCAGCCTCGGCCTCCCAAAGTGCTGGGATTACAGGTATGAGCCACCACACCTGGCTCAAACAGATTTCTAACCCACATTCATACTAGCATTACTCACAATAGTCAAAAGCTGGAAACAACCAAAATATTCATCAACAGATGAATGGATAAACAAAATGTGGTATGTACAAAAAATGGAATATTATTCAACGTTAAAAAGGAAGGAAACTCTGACACATGCTACAACATGGCTGAACCTCAAATGCATGATGTTAATTAAGCGAAATAAGCCTGACACAAAAGGACAAATACTGCATGATTCCATTTATATGAGGTTCATAGAATAGTCAAATTCATATAGAGAAAGAAAGTAGAAGTGGTTCACAGGAGCTGGGGGGAGGAGGGAACGGGGAGTCACTGTTGAGTACAGAGTTTCAGATTGAAATGATGGAAAAGTTCTAGAGATGGATGGTAGTGATGGCTGCACAACAATGTAAATGTACTTAATGCCAGTGAATCCTTCAATCAAAAAGGATTAAAATGGTAAATAGTAAATTTTGTGTTAAATACACTGTTTATCACAATGTTGTAGGAAATATCAGGAGGACTGATGTGGCTGGAGCACAGTCAGCAAAGGGGAGAGTGGTGGCAGGGAACGTGCAGGACAGGCAGTAAGGGCCGCGTGGCCAGGGGAAGGACTTCAGATTTCATTCTAAGACTGGGAGAAGCCATTGGGAGTTGTGACCAGAGATGACAAAATCTGATTTACATTCTAAAGGCTCACTGTGGCTGCTGTGTGAAGAGGATCAAGAACAGAAATAGGAAAAGGATTAGAAGGTCACTGCAGTCACTCAGGTAATTCCTGAGATTACTTTGGAATCTCTCTTGAAGGTTTGCAAACAGCGTTAACTCACGACTTAATCCTTCATTCTGGCAGCCGTGGTGCCCTGCCTTGTGAGTGTCTGTGTAAGAATTTGGCGCTTGCTGGCCGGGCGCGGTGGCTCATGCCTGTAATCCCAGCACTTTGGGACGCTGAGGCGGGCGGATCACGAGGTGAGGAGATAGAGACCATCCTGGCTAACACGGTGAAACCCCGTGTCTACTGAAAATACAAAAAAAATTAACCGTGGTGGTGTGGTGGTGAGCGCCTGCAGTCCCAGCTACTCGGGAGGCTGAGGCAGGAGAATGGTGTGAACCCGGGAGGCAGAGCTTGCAGTGAGCCGAGATCGTGCCACTGCACTCCAACCTGAGCGACAGAGTGAGACTCCGTCTCAAAAAAAAAAAAAAAAAAAGAAGAATTTGGTGCTCGCTGCTTCAGGCTCTAGCAGGAGACTGATCCTCTCCCTAGGAGCACTTCCACGCGAAACCCAGGTCCTCAGCTTAAGGCTTTCACACACACACACAAAAAAACCACACCATGCCCTGCCTGTCTCCTCTAGGGCTGGATGGGGAACAAGGAGAATGGCTGATTGTTAAATCCCCATGAAAGGCAGTGTTTAGCCCACTTCTGGCCTGCTAGGTTTGTTGTGATATGAGGGAAGAACATTTGCAGAAAGGCTAGTTCCGTGTACAGAAAGGCAGAGTTGAACTTGTCCCTAACTTGAACAGGGATGAGCAAATTTTTCTGTAAACGGCCTGAGCTGAGAGTAAAAATTTTAGGGAGCCACATATGGTCTTTGTTGTATATTCTCCTTTGTTGTTTTGTGTTTTGTTTCTGTTGCTGGATCACATTACTTCTATATTTAATTATCATATGAATCATATGGTAATTGTTGGGTCATATGGTAATTCTACGTTTAATTTTTTGAGGAATCACCATATCATCTTAACATTATCTGCACCACCAGCAATGCACAGGGCTCCAATTTATCTGCATCCTCACCAACATTTATTGGTCTCTCTCTCTTTTTACTTTTTATTTTTAGAGACAAGGTCTCGCTCTGTCATCCAGGCTGGAGTGCAGTGGCACAATCATAGCGCACTGTAGCCTGGAACTCCTGGGCTCAAGCAGTCCTCCCACCTTAGCCTCTCCATGAGCCATCACACCAGGGTTTTGTTGTTGTTGTTGTTGTTTTTGTCTTCATAATAGCTATCTTAATGGGTGTGAAGTGGTATCACAACATGTTTTTGTTTGTTTGTTTTTTGAGATGGAGTCTTACTCCATCACCCAGGCTGGAGTGCAGTGGCACGATCTCGGCTCACTGCAACTTCTGCCTCCCGGGTTCCAGCAATTCTCCTGCCTCCTCGAGTAGATGAGACTACAGGCACCTGCCACTACGCCTGGCTAATTTTTGTATTTTTAGTAGACACGGTGTTTAACCATGTTGGCCAGGCTGGTCTCGAACTACTGACATCAGGTGATCCACCTGCCTCGGCCTCCCAAAGTGCTGGGATTATAGGCGTGTGCCACCGCACCTGGCCTCAACATGGTTTTGATCTGCATTTACCTAATGACTAGTAAAGTTGAGCATCTTTTCATGTGCTTATTGACCATTTGTACATCTTCTTTGGAGAAATGTCTATTGAGATTCTTTGTCTTTTTTTTTTTTTTTTTTTTTTAAAGACAGAGTTTCACTCTGTCACCCAGGCTGGAGCATGGTGGCGTGATCAGAGCTCACTGTAACTTCAAACTCCTGGCTTGCCCATTTTTTAACTGAATTGTTTGTTTTTTGGTTGTTGAGCTGTGTTTTTTTTTCTACAATCATTTAAACATGTAAAAACCATTCTTAGCACATAAGCCATTAAAAAAAAAAAAGGTCAGCTGGGTGTGGTGGCTCACGCCTGTAATCCCAGCACTTTGGGAGGCCGAGGCGGGCGGATCACGAGGTCAGGAGTTCAAGACCAGCCAGGCCAAGATAGTGAAACCACATCTCTACTAAAAATATAAAAATTAGCCGGGTGTGGTGGCGGGTGCCTGTAATCTCAGCTACTCCAGAGACTGAAGCAGAGAATTGCTTGAACCCGGGAGGTAGAGGTTGTAGTGAGCCGAGATTGTGCCACCATGCTCCAGCCTGCGCGACAGCGAGACTCCGTCTCAAAAAAAAAAAAAGGTCATGGGTCATTTGCCCCCTCAAACTGTAGTTTGCCCTACTCCTTCATTTTACATTTGGGGAAAGTCAGTCCCTGAGAGAGGCAGTGACTGCCCTTGGTCTCCTGATTCTCAAGTAAAGTCGTTGCAGTGGTCTCTTTAGCTACTACTTCATTCATTCAACAAATACTTATTGAGAACCTACTATGTGCCAGTCACCAGGTAAGGGGCTGCTACAGAAGAGCATGAATCAGATCTGGTCCTCAGAAGTAGGAGTGCAGAGGGGATTAAGGCATGAGACAAATAATCACACAGATAAATACATAACTGCAAACTGAAATAAATGCTAGAAAAAAGAAAAACCAGCTGCCATGAAACAGAATACAGGCAAGGCTTCTCTGAGGATGCCATTTTGACTGAGTTCTGAAGGACAAGTAAAAGCAACTCAGATTAGCAGAAGGGGGGGAAGAGCATTCCTGGCAGAGGAAAATGTATGAATGAGCTAAGAAATTCTGTTGAGTATTGGCTGGGTGCGGTGGCTCACGCCTGTAATACCAGCACTTTGGGAGGCCGAGGCAGGCGGATCACGAGGTCAGGAGATCAAGACCATCCTGCGAATGGTGAAACCCCGTCTCTACTAAAAATACAAAAAATTAGCCGGGCATGGTGGCGGGCGCCTGTAGTCCCAGCTACTCAGGAGGCTGAGACGGGAGAATGGCGTGAACCTGGGAGGCGGAGCTTGCAGTCACTGCACTCCAGCCTGGGTGACAGAGCGAGACTCCTCAAAAAAAAAAAGAAAAGAAATTCTATTGAGTATTTTATTAGAAGTGCTAAATAGGGTTTTCAGGGAGTAACAAGATCATTCCATTTTCTTTTCTTTTTTCCTATTCAAGTTCACCAACCACCCCCCAACCCCCCAACCATCATGGGACCTTCGACCCCAGGTTAAGATTTGTGTTCCAGGGTTAGTTGGTCAAATTACTTCATTCATTTAACAACTATGTTTTGAACGTCAACCTGGGCTAGACATGGAGATACGAGACTAAATAAGCTGCAAGGAGCCCATGGTGAAGTTAGGGAGACCAGCACATAAATAGATGCTCCTTCTTTTTTTTTTTTTTTGAGACGGAGTCTCGATGTCGCCCAGGCTGGAGTGCAGTGGCGCCATCTCAGCTCACTGCAGGCTCCGCCCCCCGGGATTCACGCCATTCTCCTGCCTCAGCCTCCCGCATAGCTGGGACTACAGGCGCCCGCCACCTCGCCCAGCTAATTTTTTTTTTTGTATTTTTAGTAGAGACGGGGTTTCGCCGTGTTAGTCAGGATGGTCTCGATCTCCTGACCTCGTGATCTACCCGCCTCGGCCTCCCAAAGTGCTGGGATTACAGGCGTGAGCCACCGCGCCCGGCCAAGATCATTCCATTTTCTGTGAGGAGAATTGGAGAGGCCCAATAGATCAGAATGGAATAGCCTGAAAGCAGAAACAAGTTGGCAGGCTCCTCTAAACATTCAGCTGAGTGGATGGGGGCCTAGGCTGGAGCAGTGGTGGTGGAGATAGAGAGGGTGAACAGGTTTGGGGATTATTTGGGAGGCTGACTCATCAGGACCCAGTGATGTTCTAGATGGCAGGGGTGACAGGATAGGGAGGTACTGAGAATGACTCCAGGTTCCTAGCTTGAATGGATGGATGGTGGTGCCATAAGATGGAAATCCAAGGAAGGAGCAGGTTTGGAGAGAGAATTGAAAGAGTTCAATTTTATTTATTTATTTTTTTTGAGACAGATTCTAGCTCCGTCACCCAGGCTGGAGGGCAGTGGCTTGATCTCAGCTCACTGCAACCTCCGCCTCCCAGGTTCAAGTGATTCTCCTGCCTCAGCCTCCCAGTAGCTGGGACTACAGGCACATGCCACCGCATCTGGCTAATTTTTATATTTTTAGTAGAGATGGGATTTCACCCTGTTGGCCAGGCTGGTCTAAAACTCCTGACCTCAGGTGATCTGTCTGCCTGGGCCTCCCAAAGTGCTGGGATTACAGACATGAGCCACTGCGCCCGGCCAATTTTTGGATGTAGTAAGATTTAGACCGCTGTGAAACATCCAAATGGAGGGATCAAACAGGCAGATAGACACACGGATTTGAGATTCAGAGAAGTAGTCTGAACACAAGTTAAATTTGGTGGTGGTGCTCATCACTACCACTGAACCACGCTGGACAGGGCCAGGGAGGCTTAGTAGAAGGAGCAGAGGCCTGAGCTGGACATCAGGGCATTAGGGTTCTAGTCCCAATTCTGCCACTAACCACCTTCTCCGAGCTGCAGTTTCACCATCAGTAACACAGGGAGCTTGGCCTCCATCAGGGCTTCTTTGACTTTTGGATTAAAATTCCCTCCTCTGGCTGGGCGTGGTAGCTCATGCCTATAACCCCAACACTTTTCAGAGGCCAAGGCGGGAGGACTGCTTGAACCCAGGAGTTCAAGACCAACCTGGCCAACATGGTGGAACCCGATCTCTACAAAAATACAAAAATTAGCCAGGCATGGCAGTGCACACCTGTGGTCCCAGCTACTTTTGAGGCTGAGGTGGGAGGACTGCTTGAGCCCATGAGGCAGAGTTTGCAGTGAGCAGTAATCATGCCACTGACTCCAGCACGGGCAACAGAGAGAGACCCTGTGTCAAAAAAAAAAAAAAAAAAAAAAAAGAAAGAAAAGAAAAAAAAGTCCTCCTCTACTCCAGAATAAATACAAAAAAAAAAAATCACACATGATTTTCAGAGGTTCCTTCACCCAGTTCCTGGAGCCTTTCTGTAGAGGCCAAATTGAGAACTCCTAGGCTATTTGGACAACCAGTTTAGGAGTTCTTCCTTGTATACATTTTAAATATTTGTTTGTCCTCTAGGTTGCCCTATGACAGTAACCTAGGTTGTCTATGACAGGTATTAAACCATGATGCGAGGACACCAGGGCCTAGGTCTCTCTTGCTTTCTAACAAAAAGTGCGCTGCCATGAAGCTAGCCAGTGTATCCAAAGTGTAAATGGCAGTAAGTGCTAGAAAGAAGAATGGCTGCTATGAAAAGAAAAATAGGTAAGGCCTCTTTGAGGGTGCCACCTACTTATGCTCCAACATAGACTGTATGTATTAATATATACATTTGGTTTCTTGGAATGCCCTGCCTCCATCTCCACATGTCCAAACTCTGCCCATTCTTCAAGGCCCCAAATACCTTCTCTACTTCCTTTATTCCTTCTCTCAAACTAAAAGCAATCTCAGCCTACACTGAACATCCACAGCACTGTGTACCCCTCTTAAGGAACTTACCATGTCTCCCTTGGATGCGTGAATCTTGCCTCCCCCATTAAAAGGCAGGAGCAGCACCTGTTACCCTTTATAGAGCGGCTTCACACATATCCCTTATCTCATCTGAGTTAGAACTGGATCCCAGCCACCACTGCCCATCTCAGACCTTGGTCTCTTGCCTAGACACCAGCCCCACCTAACCCCCTAGTGGCAGCTCTTCCATTCCTCCCACCCCCACCCATTTTCATTGTGCACACTAGTGTTGAATTTTCTTTTCTTTTCTCTTTTCTTTTTTAAGAGGCAGGGCTGGGCGCAGTGGCTCACGCCTGTAATCCCAGCACTTTGGGAGGCCGAGGCGGGCGGATCATGAGGTCAGGAGATCGAGACCATCCTGGCTAACATGGTGAAACCCCGTCTCTACTAAAAATACAAAAAATTAGCGGGGAGTAGTGGCAGGCGCCTGTAGTCCCAGCTACTCGGGAGGCTGAGACAGGAGAATGGCGTGAACCCGGGAGGCGGAGCTTGCAGTGAGCCGAGATTGTGCCACTGCACTCCAGCCTGGGCAACAGAGCCAGACTCCGTCTCAAAAAAAAAAAAAAAAAGAGAGAGAGAGGCAGGGTCTCACCCTGTCATCCAGGCTGGAATACAGTGGCAAAATCATAGCTCACTGCAACTTCCCAGACTCAAGTGATCCTCTCACCTCAGCCTCCCATGTAGCGGGGACTACAGGTGCGTAACATCCTGCCCAGCTTTTTTTTTTTAATATATAGAGAGACAGGGTCTCACTATGTTTCCCAGGCTGGTCTCAAACTCCTGGCCTCAAGCGTTCCTTCCACCTTGGCCTCCCCAAAGTGCTGGGACTGCAGGTGTGAGCCATCACACTCAGTCAAATACTTTCTTTAAAATCCAATTATGGGCAGGGCACAGTGGCTCACGCCTGCAATCCCAGCACTCTGGGAGACCAAGGCAGGAGGATCACTTGAACCCAGGAGTTCAAGACCAGCCTGGGCAATATAGCTGGACCCCACCTCTGGGAAAAAAAAAAAAAGCAAAAACAAACACAAAACAAATTAGCCAGGCATGATGATGCACACCTGCAGTCCCAACTACATGGGAGGCTGAGGTGGGATCACTTGAGCCCAGGAAGTCGAGGCTGCAGTGAGCTGTGATTGTGCCACTGCATTCCAGCCTGAATGAGAGTGAGATCTTTTCTCAAAAAATAGACATAAATATAAAAAAATTAAAAAATCTGATTATGTAACTTCTCTAATTAATAGAGAATGGCTTCCAACTGACTTCCTCAGGAGTTCGCAGCTTCAGGGTTAGAAACTCTAGATTTCAATTGGGCGCGGTGGCTCACACCTGTAATCCCAGCACTTTGGGAGGCCAAGGCTGGCAGATCACTTGAGGTCAGGAGTTCAAGACCAGCCTGACCAACATGGTGAAACCCTGTCTCTGATAAAAACACAAAAATTAGCTGGGCGTGATGGCACATGCCTGTAATCCCAGCTGCTCAGGAGGCTGAGGCAGGAGAATTCCCCGAACCTGGGAGGCAGAGGTTGCAGTGAGCCAAGATTGCACCACTGCACTCCAGCCTAGGCAAGAGAGTGAGACTCCGTCTAAAAAAACAAAAAACAAAAACAAACAAAAAAAACCCCTCCAGATTTCCCACTTGGATCTTGTGTGAAATGTCTCAAATAGTTTCTCACTATTAATAAAGTACTAATTGAATAATTTGCAGGCAGGGCATAGTGGCTCACACCTGTAATCCCAGCACTTTGGGAGGCCGAGGTGGGAAGATCACGAGGTCCGGAGTCCAAGACTGGCCTGGCCAACATGGTGAGAACCCGTCTCTACTAAAAATACAAAAATTAGCTGGGTGTGGTGGCAGACGCCTGTAATCCCAGCTACTTGGGAGGCTGAGGCAGGAGAATCACTTAAAACCGGAAGGCAGAGGTTGCAGTGAGCCGAGATCATGCCACTGCACTCCAGCCTGGGCGAAAGAGCGATACTCCGTCTCAAATAAAAAAAAAAAAAAACAAAATTAGCCGGGCGTGGTGGTGCATGCCTGTAGTCCCAGCTACTCGGGAGGCTGAGGCAGGCGAATCGCTTGAACCTGGGAGGCAGAAGTTGCAGTTAGCTGAGACTGCGCCACTGCACTCCAGCCTGGGCTACAGAGCGAGACTCCGTCTCAAAAAATAATAACAGGCCGGGCGCGGTGGCTTACGCTTGTAATCCCAGCACTTTGGGAGGCTGAGGTGGGCGGATCACGAGGTCAGGAGATCGAGACCACGGTGAAACCCTGTCTCTACTAAAAATAAAAATTATTAGCCGGGCATGGTGGCGGGCGCCTGTAGTCCCAGCTACTCGGGGAGGCTGAGGCAGGAGAATGGCGTGAACCCGAGAGGCGGAGGTTGCAGTAAGCCGAGATCGCGCCACTGCACTCCAGCCTGGGCGACAGAGCAAGACTCCGTCTCAAAAATAATAAAAATAATAATAATAATAAATAAAGAATTTAAAAAATTATAATTTGCAAACATAGAGCACTTAGAATACTATCCAGAAAAAAAAAAATACTGTCTAGAACATAGTAAGCATTACACAGGTGTTAGGAATTATTAATCCTAAAATATTAAAACATGAGAGAGGTGGAGCAGATGCTTTTGATGCTTCATAGACATCCCATGGCCATTTCTGATTTCAACTGTGGCTGCAGGGGACAGATTTGTGCAGGTTGACAGCATTTCTCAAGGGCCCTCTGGGTCTCTCTGATTTTCTGCCCCAGAGCTTCCTCTTCTCAAAAGCTCACTCACCCCATGAGCAGCGCAGCCCAGAAGTACTGGGACATTAGTGGGCACTAATTTTCTTTTTTCCTTTTTTTTTTTTTTTTTTTTGAGACAGAGTCTCGCTCTGTCACCCAGGCTGGAGTGCAGTGGCATAATCTCAGCTCACTGCAACCTCCGCCTCCCGGGTTCCAGCAATTCTCCTGCCTCAGCCTCCCAAGTAGCTGGGACTACAGGTGCGCGCAGCACGCCCGGCTAATTTTTGTATTTTTAGTAGAGACGGGGTTTCACCACATTGGTCAGGCTGGTCTCGAACTCCTGACCACGTGATCCGCCCGCCTTGGCCTCCCAAAGTGCGGGGATTACAGGCGTGAGCCACCGCGCCCGGCCTAGTAGGCACTAATTTTCTTTCTTTTTTTGAGAAAGAGTCTTGCTCTGTCGCCCAGGATGGAGGGCAGTGGCGCGATCTCGGCTCATTTGGGCACTAATTTTCATTTGATGAACGCCTCTCCTTCGTATATTGTTAAAACTACCACCATGATTCAGGGGGAGATAACAGAAATCCTAAATCCAGCTTGATCAGTGTTTCACTCCCTGGCATATTTATCACCACCTAAGGTAGCATGGAACTCTATACCATCTGCCTTAATCTTCTGATCCTCCTGCTTTTAGCCCACTAACTAGCACATGCTGAGAAGGGCATCAGCTACTTGAAAAGAGTCAATGGGCTTGAGTGGAAAAGAAAATAGAGACAGCAGGGTCATCGGTCACATTGGCAAGGTCACATGAAAAGGGAGTGGAGAGGCTTTGAGATCTGATTTTTCTTTCATCCTAGGCTCTAAGTGGAAGAATTAAATCAGCCTGCAGAAGAGACTGAAATGAGGCACCTCTTGTCACAGTCAAGGCAGAAGCGGAAACGGAGGCCGAGACTGCGCAGGCGCAGAGGCTAGCGTTCCCTTGCTGCCTCACCCGGCGGCCTCTAGCAGACAGGGGCCACGGGGAGAGCACAGCCACCCGGCGCGAAGAGCCCTCTGTGCCTCGCTTCCTCTTGAGGCCCTCGGACCGTCCAGGAAGTGTCTGGGAGCCTGCCTGCGGAGGGCATAGCGCCGACCCTCGCTTCCCGCCCAGGACCCGAATGAACCTGGAGAGCGGATGCCAGCCGCGGCCGAGGCGCTAGGACAGAAAGGGCCGCCAGACCTCTCAGGATCAGCCTTCCTCGCCACCGTTCTCACCTCTTTGTCCGCTGCCTTCTCCTCAATGCCTAGCAGCGCGTACAGGTCCATCTGTAAGAGCTCCTTGGTCACTGCCATGGTTCCGGCCTGACGGATTCGTACTACAACTCCCAAGAGTCTAAGCGCGCTTGAGGACCGCCGGCTCCGAGCGGCGCCCAGACCTCTGGGAATCGTGTTCTGGGTCAGGCTTGACCGACTCTGAGGGAGGCCGGCAGTCGTGAATGAACTACGACTCCCAGCAGCCCCCGTTGCTGCCGCAGCCGTACGCTGGCTGCAGGAGAGCGTCCGGATTCCCTGCTCTAGGTCGCCGCGGGACAGTGCCAGTGGGCGTGTGGGGCGGGGAGGGGCGGGGCAGGGCAGGGCAGGGAAGGGAAGGGCGGAGCTGGGGTGAGGGTCCAAGGGTTCCAGGACTTGGCCGGCGTGATCTCAGCTCTGCAGACCCTGCGGTGCTGGGAGCCACCATGGAGAGTAGGTGCTACGGCTGCGCTGTCAAGTTCACCCTCTTCAAGAAGGAGGCGAGTCTTCCCTCCCCGAGGGCTGCAGGGCCAGGGAGGAGAGAAGGGAAAAGCGCGGGACTTAACGTCCAAAGACTTGGTGTTACGGCTCCTTTCCAGTTATGTGGTTTTGATGAAGTCACTGATCCTCAGTTTCCATTTCTGTAAAATGGGGCTAACATTCCCTCGCTTTCAGGGTTTATGTGAGGGTCCACTGAAGTGCTTTAGGTGAGAGTTCCCTATAAACTGTAAAGCGCGCTGCCGTCATTTTTGCAAAGCTACTCTGTTCTGTCGGCCCAGTGTAGCATCTGGCGGTTTTCTTCTCTCCACCCTGCTCCTCCGAAGCGCGGTGTCCATCACACCAAGCCCGTTACTCCCTCTGCTCTGATACCTTCCCCATCCCGCAGCCTGCCCTTCTCCAGGTCGCTGGAGTTAGATTACCACACTTCCTCCGGCCTCTGGGGCACCATGGTGAAGGCTGGCTGTCCTGTCCCTATCACAGACCTGCCAGATTCCTCTGGTAAACTGCAGGCTCCCTCTGCCTCAGTTGTGGCCAGGGATTCTGACCAGGAGATGATGGGAACTAGATGGAGTAAATTAGTGTCGCGTAGGAAGGCAGGACCGTGCAGCGTTTACCAACCTGGATTTTGGAGTCAGGGTTCAACTCTGAGCTCTGCTGTCTTATTGAGGCGGTGACCTTGGTTTGGATAAGTTATGTAACCTCTCTGGCCCTCTCGAAATAAGGATAATCACGGTTGGCATCAAGATTAAGTAAAATAATGTGTGTAAATTGTGAGGAATAAATCACATGATAAATGTTAAGTACTGGGTTTAGTGCCTGGCACATAGTAAGTGCTTAATAAATGGAGGCTATTGTTAGCCCATCCTGAGCCAAGCCTCCCTCCATCTCTGCAAGAGCAGAGGAGGCATCGGCTCTGCCCTGTCTCTCTGATTCTCCTTTGTGGAAGAGTCAGTGGCCTAAAATACTGGGCTTTATTTATCTGTCTTCTACATCCCTGGGTCAGGGAATTGAAGACAGGGTAGAAAGCATGGGAATTTTGTATAAACCTTCATTTGGCTTGAATAAGGTACTGGAAACCAAGGAATTGCTTTACTCTCCACCCCTAGGCCTTAGGGGCCCCACTCCTCTTCTTCCTCCCAGCAGCTGGTCATAACTTCAGTGACTTCTCTCTGTGTGTGCTTGGAGAGTCCCTGGGAGCAGCCTGCAGGGGCGGGTGAGAGGGGGATCTCCCGCTTCATGTTTCTTGTAGTACGGCTGTAAGAATTGTGGCAGGGCCTTCTGTTCCGGCTGCCTAAGCTTCAGTGCAGCAGTGCCTCGGACTGGGAACACCCAACAGAAAGTCTGCAAGCAATGCCATGAGGTCCTGACCAGGTAAGAGGCAGGCATGGGTGAAAGTTCAGTCAAGTATGGCAGTGGGCGTCTGGCCAGCCCTCCCAGCTTTGTACTCTGTGGCGAGAGTCAGCTGAGGAAGTGTTTGGAGTAGGGGGCACTGCCTGGTGGGATGGCAGGATTTATAACACTAGATTTCTTCTCTGTAGAGGGTCTTCTGCCAATGCCTCCAAGTGGTCACCACCTCAGAACTATAAGAAGTAAGTGCTGAAGAGAAAAAGACAAAGAGGTTGGGGAAAGGATAAGGGAGCCATAGGGAAAGACCCTCCCCCCATCTTCTAGATGAAATGAGCACAGATTCAGGAGCATGCTCTCCTCTCCGGCTCCTGACTGCCCTCTTGGGTTGGTAAAGCAGCTCTTCAGCCCTCTCTCCAGGACAGGCACTTGGTAGAGCTTGTCCTTTCAGCTGGACCCTCTGGCTGGTCAGCCAGGTTGGGCTGCAGGGTGACATGAGTGAGGGGTACAGCAGATTGCCCATTGGAGGCCTCCCTAGGTGCCCAGAAATGATTTGATTTGAATGGGAAACAGTGAGTGGGTGCCTTCACTCTTCCCCTCTGCTTTCTTCAAGAGCCTCTATCTCATATCCTGCCAGGCGTGTGGCAGCCTTGGAAGCCAAGCAGAAGCCCAGCACTTCCCAGAGCCAGGGACTGACCCGACAAGACCAGATGATTGCTGAGCGCCTAGCACGACTCCGCCAGGAGAACAAGCCCAGTGAGCAGGCGCAGATGGGGTTGCCTAGAGAACACAGTCCAGGGCTTCTGGGACTGAGATGCCTCTGGCCCTTACAAGGCTCCCCTCATGCCAATTGCAGAGTTAGTCCCCTCACAGGCAGAGATAGAGGCACGGCTGGCTGCGCTAAAGGATGAACGTCAGGGTTCCATCCCTTCCACCCAGGAAATGGAGGAACGACTTGCAGCATTGCAGGGCAGAGTTCTACCTTCTCAAACCCCCCAGCCGGTGAGTGTTATGGCTTAGGAAAGAAGTGGGGGTACTAGGGGGGGGACCCAGCAGAAGCCCCGATACAGGTATTGGGGTGGTACAAAAGTAATTGCGGTTTTTGTCATTACTTTTAATTGCAAAAACCTCAGTTACTTTTGCACCAACCTTTGTACTTTATGTACTTTGCAGGAGTTGGCAAAGCCTCCCACCCCTACCTCCTGATCCTCAGGCCTGCTACCAGACCCGGGGACCAGGGACAAACAGCACGATTGGGTAGGGCAGGAAAAAGTGGCCCCTCAGTCCTGTTGGGGACTGCCAGACCTACTTGATTATGTGGGCCCTGGATCCTTCTCCTTTCCCTGGGCTTTGAGAACTACTTAGCATCCATCCCTGACCTAGACTGCTTCTGGGCTACCCCTGCTCTCCACTGAGGTTTCCTCGTCTGTGCAGGCACATCACACACCAGACACCAGGACCCAAGCCCAGCAGACACAGGATCTGCTAACACAGCTGGCATCTGAGGTGGCTATCGATGAAAGCTGGAAAAGAGGAGGCCCAGGTAACCCCTCCACTTGGCTCCCTAGGAATCTTCCCCACCTCTTTCCCCAGACTGGAGAGGCTCTGCTGTCCACCCTCTGGGAGATGAATATAAATCAGAGAGTGATCAACATTATAAGAGTTACCATTCATTGAGTGCTTACTCCAAAGGGAGCCAGTGTAAGCCTAGTGTTTAAGTGCACAGGCTTTAGAATCAGACAGTGATTCCCAGTTCTACCACGTATTAGCTGTGTGATGCTGGACAAGTTACTTGACCTAAGTCTCACTTTCCTCGTGTGTAAAATGAAGGTATGTATGGAAAAACCTGCCTCACAGGGAAATCATGGGGAGTAAATGAGATAATCCAATAAGTGCTTGGGAACATATCTGACTCATAGTGAGTACTCAGTGAATATTCTCTGCAGTCATGATGTTGATAAGGAAGAAGAAGCTATTTAGTAGCACCAGCCACATCTCAATGCTTAGTAGCCATATGGGCTTCATGGCTACCATCTTGGACAGCACAGATATAGAACATGATGTAGAATGTTTCCATCATCATAGAACATTCTGTTGGACCGTGCTATTTGAAGGCTTCAGAGCAGTGTTTTTCAACAAAGGATGATTTTGTCCCCCAGGCTACTTGTGGCAACATTTAGAGACTTTTTGGTTGTCACAACCCAGAGGATATTACTGGCACCTACAGGATAGAAGCCAGGGATGCTACTAAATCTACTATGTCACAGGACAGCACATCACGATGAAGAATTACCCGGTCCAAAGTGTCAAGAGAACTAAGATTGAGAAATCCTGCTTTAGAGGCACAATCTCATTGAATAGCCTCAATAATCTTATGAGGCCAGGTGTGGTGGCTCATGCCTGTAATCCTAAGCACTTAAGGAAGCAGAGGCAGGAGGGAGGATAGCTTGAGCCGGGGAATTTAAGACCTGCCTGGGCAACATAGCAAGACCCTGTTTAAAAAAAAAATCTTATAAGGTATATACTATTCTTTTTTATAAATGAGGAAACAGGCCTGGTGAGCTTGAGGAACTTGACCAAGGTCACACAGCTATTAAGCTGCAGAGATGAGACTTAAACCTAAAGCTGTGATTTTAAGCTTCTTGCTCTGAAACACTAAACTGAAGGTGACTGTGTCAGAGCCACACCTAATCTGGTAAAATTCTTCCTGCCCAATGATATACAAGCTCTTAGCTTCCTTCATTGCCCTCTCTGTGCTAATCCCAGGAAATGCTAATTCCTGCCCTGAAAGGCAATGAGATCGGCTGAACCTGGGCCTCATCATGTCTTGATCCTTTAGGGCAGTGATTCTCAAACCATAGGACCCCCACCCTTAGGGCAGAATGTTAAAATATCAGGTAGATGGGGATGGATGTGGTTGGAAAAGACATGGCTAAGATTACTAGTTTTTTACACTTGGAAAAATGGAGGAATACTGATTTTATTTGTAATAGAAACCATAGGCGCTAGTACTGAGCAAAAAGCTGATGACCTGTGATTAGAAAGGGTTGAGAAAAGCTGGGCGTGATGGCTCATGCCTGTAATTCCAGCACTTTGGGAGGCCGAGGCGGGTGGATCACGAGGTCAGGAGTTGGAGACCAGCCTGACCAACATGCTGAAACCCCGTCTCTACTAAAAATATAAAAATTAGCCAGGCATGGGGGCATGTGCCTGTAATCCCAGTTACTCAGGAGGCTGAGGCAGGAAAATCGCTTGAATCCAGGAGGCAGAGGTTGCAGTGAGCTGAGATGGCGCCACTGCACTCCAGCCTGGGTGACAGAGTGAGACTCCGTCTCAAAAAAAAAAAAAAAAAAAAAGAAAAGAAAAAATTATTAAAGAAAAAGAAAGGGTTGAGAAATGGGCTCATTGGCTTCTGAGGAGAGATATTGGGATGTCTCTGCCTCCCTGATGGCATTACCCCTTCCAGCTGCCTCTCTCCAGAATGACCTCAACCAGGGTGGCCCAGGGAGCGCTAATTCCAAGAGGCAGGCCAGCTGGTCCTTGGAGGAGGAGAAGAGCAGACTGCTGGCTGAGGCAGCACTTGAGTTGCGGGAGGAGAACACGAGGCAGGAACGGATTCTGGCCCTGGTCAAGCGACTAGCCGTGCTGCGGGGACAGGACCCCGAGAGAGGTGAAGGCTGGGGAGCAACTGCTCACTGGTATCCCTTGGTCAAGGCCTCCCTGGCAGGGCTGAGTCAGGTGCTGGGGGTATTTGCGCCCAGAGATCTGCTGAGCCCAGCCCAGAGTCACAAGGAAGGTGGTAGAGCAAAGCAGTGGGTGAGGAGTCAGGGGCAGCCATGAAGGCAGGGGACCTTCAGTCCATTCAGGGGCTGAGGCTTCCGCTCCGGCCCCCAACCTAGCCCTCAGGCCTGCTTCAGTGATGGCGCAGCCCTGCAGGGCTGGGGCAGGCAGGGACAGGTCATCAGGGTGGCTGAAGAGGCTTCTCAGCTCTAGAATAAGTGCCCCTGGGAACCAAACCAGTTCTGGGAGGCAGGAGGGCAGGCACTCATGTGAAATCTCTCACCCTCACTCCCCTTTCCCCTGTTCCCATGTCTCCCTCTTCAAGTGACCCTCCAGGACTATCGCCTCCCAGACAGTGATGACGACGAGGATGAGGAGACAGCCATCCAGAGAGTCCTGCAGCAGGTGGGCCTGGCTTACCCACCCCACCACCCCTTGTCCCATCTCCACCTCATTACCCCACCTCCACTCTGGGGCTGGGTGGACAGTAACTGTGAAGCTCCTGTTCTCTTTGGGCCCCCGCTGTCCCTGTGACCCAGACCTGCCCACTGGTCCCTGGAGATAGGGAATCAGCAGCCACAGGCCACAAGTAAAAAAAAGATGAGTTTGAGAAGCTAAGTCCACAGTGCACAGAAATACTGGCAGATGGAGGGCCTGGGCCTGAAGCAGGGGAGTGGTACCTCTTCGCCCTGTCCGCAGCTCACTGAAGAAGCTGCCCTGGATGAGGCAAGTGGCTTTAACATCCCTGCGGAGCAGGCTTCTCGACCTCGGACCCAACCCTGCAGGGCAGAGCCTGAGGTGAGAAAAGCCCCAGATGCAGACCCCCAGGCCGCCCCCAGCCTTGCTTCCTGCCTGGATGACTGCTCCCGCAGCAGCTCCCACACCCCACTGGGTACCTTACTTCCTCCATTCCTCTCTGATCCCTGAAGGCCCAGGATGCGGACCCCAGACCTGAGGCTGAGGAAGAGGAGCTCCCTTGGTGCTGCATCTGCAATGAGGATGCCACCCTACGCTGCGCTGGCTGCGATGGAGACCTCTTCTGTGCCCGCTGCTTCCGGTGGGTGCAGGTGGAATATTCTGTGCGAGAGCTTAAGGGCTGCCTGGATCCCTGACTTGTATCCCTTTGTTCCACAGAGAGGGCCATGATGCCTTTGAGCTTAAAGAGCACCAGACATCTGCCTACTCTCCTCAGCGTGCAGGCCGAGAGCACTGAAGATACTCTGGTCCTCCTGGAAGGGCAGTCCCACAGGTAGCGGCACCCATTTCTGGGCCCAGCCACAGGACGTCTGATGGGAGAGCTTGTCTGGCTCTACTGATGATGGATAGGCCCCTTCCTGAGCCTTGGTGTCCCTGGAATGAGGAAAGATTCTCCATTCGAGAGAATGACTGGGAGGGAAGAAGTCGGGGCCCTCCTATTAGAAGCCCAGACTGGAAGTGAGAGGCATGATGGGGAGAGACCAGACTGAATCTACGGGTGAGCCCTGTAACCTGGCTGTAGGGCACAGGGCCCTCCCCTGGCACTTAGTGGATCTAATAAAGTATGTTGATTCATTGGGCCCAGCATCTCATTTCTACAACCCTGTGAGCCTGGGCCCTGTGAGAGGTGGCAGGAACAGAGCAGGCTGTAAGCACAGTTGTGGGGAATGGGGGAAATGGTTGAGCCATCCTGTGAACTTCTCCAGGCAGGAGCAGCCCTACCCATCCTGGTGGCCTCATACGAAGTAAGCATGTGTATTCATTCAACTGAACTGTGCTCCAGCTCTGGGCAGCCCCACTTAGCCACCAGGCCCCACTATCTTGGATTTCTCAGCCTCTCTACGACTCACACAATGCACACAGGAACAATGCACACACACCCTGCTTCCTGCCTTACTGGCAAAGGACCCCACCTCCTAGGGCTCCTGTCCCAACCTGCCTGCCATTCAGTCTCAGTATCTCTCTTCCAGCAATGCGCCCTAACCGGACCCCTGACCTCTCGGCATGTACCCTTCACATGCCTCTGGCATTGCCTCTGCTGTTTCTCTTCCTGCCGCTGGCTGGAACCAACTATAAAGAGCCCTCGGGCTGAGGTCTACCTCCTGCATCATTTTTGGTTGGAGGAGCCTTTTCTGAGGCTCTCAGATCCAGCTAGATTTTTCCTGTTACTTCCTCTCTAGGATTTGAAACTAGTCTTTGCCATTGGCGTCCCTCTTGTTGGTTATGCCAGGAGGCTGTGTACCTTAGGCAGATAATGTCTGCTTGGCCCCGAGGCCTTGCTAGATTGTGATCTCTCTGAAGTGGAGCTGTGACCTTCGTCTTTGAATTCTCGAGTCCTTTGGATGGATGGATGGATGGATGAGGTGTGTAGGCACAGCCAAGGGACTTAGGTTGTGGCCTTCCTGTGTATCACTTCATTCTCTCCCTCCCCTGTCCCTCAGCACAGATATGTTCCACACTCCATTGAGCTGGGGCTTCTAAAGGTTTTATCCACTTGGCTGCCAAGGAAGGCACTGGACAACAGCCAGCTCTCTCCCAGAGAGCCCAGCTGACAGAAACTAGCTGTGACTGCACAGACAGTAGGAGTATGCAAATGTCCCTCCTTGTCCACATTTCTTGTTTGTGTCCCAAGGAGCTGTTTCCTTCTTAGCCAGGATCTGGAGTTTCAGGGCAGGCCTGGCAGTGCTGAGGCTGCTAAAGATGGTCTCTCAGGCTTATTTCTGAGGCCGGCTGAGTCTCCGGAGTTTCTTGAGTTGACTGAGCAGCTCAGAGATAAAAGTCTGAGAGAGAAACAGGAGTGAGACCAAGGCTTGGGGTCACAGTTCACCCCCCACCCTGCCCTCCCTAATCTTCCCCTGCCCCTGACTCCCCAGAGAAGGGAGAAGGACCCACAGCCAAGCCTTCCCTTCAAATACTCCTCATTAGCTGCCTCCCCCATTGGGCCTCCTCTTACCCCAGACCAGCAGAACATCCCTTACCTCTGTGGGGCGGGGGCAGTTCCTGAGAATGGCCTAGATAGGAGAGAACACAGAGAGGGCCCCAAGTCACAGCACTTTCCCGCAAGTCCCCACCAATCTCCCAAGAATTCTCCCCTCTGGATTGGTTCTCTGCACTCCACCAAAGGAGGCAAAACCTGGGTTTCTGGGTTCCCACTGACCCAAGGCCAGCTTCTAGCCCCCATCCTACCTCCAGTTGAGTCTTCTGCTCCTCTGTGGATAGATCCATGAGAGCTTCCAGGTCAATCTCAGGCTCAGAAGGGGTTGCTTGATCCTATTTGGAAATCACATGGGTCTCAGAGGGGCCTGACCAGCTGGTGCTGGAATGAAGGTTACTGTCAGGGACTCAACCCACCTCTCTCCAATTTCCCATGGTTAGACTTTCTCCTCACTCAGAACACCCATTCAGTTTTCCATTCAACAGTAATTTACTAAACATATACTATATTTTGGCTGGGTGCAGTGGCTCATGCCTGTAATCCCAGCACTTCGGGAGGCTGAGGCAGGCAGATCACCTGAGGTCAGGAGTTCAAGACCAGCCTGGCCAACATGGTGAAATCCTGTGTCTACTAAAAATACAAAAATTAGCCGGGCATGGTGGTGGATGCCTGTAATCCCAGCTACTTGGGAGGCTGAGGCAGGAGAATCACTTGAACCTGGAACCTGGGAGGCAGAGGTTGCAGTGAGCCGAAATTGTGCCACTGTACTCCATCCTGGGTGACAGAGGGAGACTTCGTCACAAAAAAAAAATAAATAAATAAATTAAAGGCAGCTGATAAGGGACTGTTACCCAAAAAATACAAAGAATTATTGACCAGGCACAGTGACTCACTTCTGTAATCCCAGCACTTTGGGAGGCTGAGGTGGGTGGATTATTTGAGGTCAGGAGTTCAAGACCAGCCTGGCCAAAGTGATGAAATCCTGTCTCTGCTAAAAATGCAAAAAGTAGCCGAGCCTGGTGGCACATGCCTGTAATCCCAGCTATTCGGGAGGCTGAGGCAGGAGAATGGCTTCAACCAGGAGGTGGAGGTTGCAGTGAGCGGAGATCGTGCTACTGCACTCCAGCCTGCCTGGGCAAGTCTCTGTCTTAAAACAAAAGCTGGCCACGGTGGCTCATGCCTGTAATCTCAGCACTTTCGGAGGCCGAGGCGGGTGTATCATTTGAGGTCAGGAGTTCGAGACCAGCCTGGCCAACGTGGTGAAACCCCGTCTCTACTGAATATACAAAAATTAGTTGGGTGTGGTTGCGCATACCCGTAATCCCAGCTACTCCGGGAGCTGAGGCAGGAGAATCGATTGAACCCGGGAGGCAGAAGTTGCAGAGAATGGATCGCACCACTGCACTCCAGCCTGGGTGACAGAGCAAGACTCTGTCAAAAAAAAAAAAAAAAATTAAATTACAAGAAGAAGATGAACAACACAATTGAAAAATGGACAAAAGATATGAACAGACACCCCACTAAATAAGATATATAGATGAAAAGTGAGTGTATAAAAAGATGTTCAACATCAGTCATTAGGGAATTGCAAATTAAAACATTCATTCATTCATGTCATTCATTGCTGGTGGGAATGCAAAATGGTATGGCTACTTTGGAAGACAGTTTGGTGGTTTCTTACAAAACTAAACTTTTTTTTTTTTTTGAGACACAGTATTGCTCTGTCACCCAGGCCGGAGTGCAGTGGCACGATCAAGGCTCACTGCAGCCTTGACCTCCCAGGCTCAAGGGATCCTCCCACCTCAGCCTCCCAAGTAGCTGGGACCACAGGTGCACACCACCACACCCAGCTAATTTTTAATTTTTTGTAGAGACAGAAGTCTCAATATGTTGTCCAGGCTGGTCTCAAACTCCTGGTCTCAAGTGATCCTCCCGCCTCTGCCTCCCAAAGCACTGGGATTACAGGCGTGAGCCACCATGCCCAGCCCTAAACACACTCTTACCATGCAGTCCATTAATTGCACTCCCTTGGTATTTACCCGAATGAGATGAAAACACATTCACACAAAAACCTGCACACAGATGGCCGGGCGCGGTGGCTTACGCCTGTAATCCCAGCACTTTGGGAGGCTGAGGCGGGCTGATCACGAGGTCAGGAGATTGAGACCATCCTGGCTAACACAGTGAAACCCCGTCTCTACTAAAAATACAAAAAATTAGCCGGGCGTTGTGGTGGGTGCCTGTAGTCCCAGCTACTAGGGAGGCTGAGGCAGGAGAATGGTGTGAACCCGGGAGGCGGAGCTTGCAGTGAGCCAAGATGGCGCCACTGCACTCCAGCCTGGGCGACAGAGAGAGACTCTGTCTCAAAAAAAAAAAAAAAAAAACACATGCACACAGATGATCTATAGCAGCTTTATTCATAATTGCCAAAACGTGGAAGCAACTAAGATAGTCTTCAGTAGGTGAATGGATAAACAAACTGGTATGTCCAGAGAATGGAATATTATTCAGTGCAAAAATGAATGAGCTATCAAGCCAGGAAGAGTCACGGAGGAACCTAAAATACATATGACAGTTAAATAAGCCAGTTTGAAGCCAGTCACAGTAGCATGCACCTGTATAGTCCCAAGGAGTCTAGCCTGGGCAAAAAAGTAGAGACCCTGTCTCAAAAAAAAAAAAAAAAAAAAAAATGAAGAAGCCAACCTAAATACTCTATGATCCCAACAGTAAGACCTGCTGGAAAAAGTATGGCGATAGTAAAAAGATCAGTGATTGCTACAGGGGTAAGAGGGAGGAGGGACAAGTAGACCACAGGGGATTCTCAGGACAGTGGAACTCTTCTGTATGACACTATAACGATGGATACATGTCATGCACATTTGTCCAAAACCATAGAATGTACACCACCAACAGTGAAGCCTAATTTAAACCATGGACTTTGGTTGATAATGATGTGTCAATGTAAATTCATTGATTGTAACAAATAATATATAACCTTGCTGCTGGGTGGGGGATAGTGGGGGAAGCTATGCATATGTGGGGGCAGGGAGATATGGGAAATATCTTTTACCTTATGCTCAATTTGTCTGTGAACCTAAAACTGCTCTAAAAAATAGGTCTATTAAAAAAGGACGTGAGCTCAAATATAATTAATAAAATTAATATTTTACTGCTTCAACAAGGACATTCTTTCTGTTATCTTTTCCTTTACCCATTTTACAGATGAAGAGGACTTTCTTAAGTGAAAACGATGTAGTAGTGAAGAACACGACTACTAGTACAGTTTAGTGCCACTTTCTTGATTCATGTGAAGGGCCACTGTTGCTTTTGCATTATCAGCACAAATGTCAACATACTGAAAAAGGCAAACAAAATCTTAGCATTGGCCAGGCGCGAGGCTGAGGCAGATGGATCACTTGAGGTCAGGAGTTCAAGACCAGCCTGGCCAACTTGGTGAAATCTCCATCTCTACTAAAAATACAAAAATTAGCCAGGTATGGTGCCGTGCGCCTGTAATCCCAGCTACTTGGGAGGCTGAGGCAGGAGAATGGCTTGAACTCAGGAAGTGAGCCAATATCGCGCCACTGCACTCCAGCCTGGGCAACAAAGCAAGACTCTCTTTCTCAAAAAAAAAAAAAAAAAAAAAAAAATTACCGTTATTATGAAAATAATCACAGAACCTCTGAAAGAGTTCTTGGGAACCTCCATCGGTCACTAGACTACACTTCAAGAACTGATATGTTAACCATTTTTCTGTTGAGATTTTCAGTTTTTTTCATACTGATTTAAGAACTCCTTCTTTTTAACTTATTGAATTCAGATTAAACCTAGATTTCACATATGATGGAAATAGCTATTGTGCTGGAGGGGTGCTGTTGGGGAAATACATGTATGTGTTTATATAGTTAAATCTAATGGTATTTTCCAGTGTGTATTGCTATTTTTTTTTTTTTTGAGATGGAGTTTTGCTCTTGTTGCCCAGGCTGGAGTGCAATGGCGTGATCTCGGCTCACCACAACCTCTGCCTCCCGGGTTCAAGCAATTCTCCTGCCTCAGCCTCCCGAGTAGCTGGGATTACAGGCATGCGCCACCACGCCTGGCTAATTTTATATTTTTAGTAGAGACGGGGTTTCTCCATGTTGGTCAGGCTGGTCTCGAACTCCCGACCTCAGGTGATCTGCCCGCCTCGGCCTCCCAAAGTGCTGGGATTACAGGCATGAGCCACTGTGCCTGGCGCTTTTTTTTTTTTTTTTCTCCAGACAGGGTCTCGCTCTGTCACCCAGGCTGGAGTGCAGTGGTGAGATCACGGCTCACTGCAGCTTCAACTTCCTGGGCTCCAGCAATCCTCCCGCCTCAGCTTCCTGAGTAGCTAGGACCACAGACGTGCACCACCACGCCCAGCTGATTTTTATATTTGTGGTAAAGACGCGGTTTCACCGTGTTGCCCAGGCTGGTCTCTAACTCCTGAGCTCAAGCAATCCACCCACGTCACGCTCTGTCACCCAAGCTTGAGTGCAGTGGCGCGATCTCGGTTCACTGCAAGCTCTGACTCCCGGGTTCATGCCATTCTCCTGCCTCAGCCTCCCGAGTAGCTGGGACTACAAGTGCCCGCCACCACGCCCAGCTAATTTTTTTGTATTTTTAGTAGAGATGGGGTTTCACCATATTAGCCAGGATGGTCTCGATTTCCTGACCTCGTGATCTGCCCGCCTTGGCCTCCCAAAGTGCTGGGATTACAGGTGTGAGCCACTGCGCCCGGCCTTTTTTCTTTTTTTTTTTAAATGCTTAACAAGTTCTTCCCATACTGACTTGGATACATATTTTATATTCACGTTTACAATTTTTCACTGGTTTGAGAATTTCACTTTTTTTTTTTTTTGAGGCAGAGTCTTACTCTGTTGCCCAGGCTGGAGGGCAGTGGCGCAATCTCAGCTCACCGCAACCGCCCCATCCCAGGTTCAAGTGGTTCTCAATGCCTCAGCCTCCTGAGTAGCTGGGACTACAGGAGCCCGCCACCAGGCCTGGCTAATTTTTGCATTTTTAATTAATTAATTAATTAATTAAATTTTTTTTTTTTGAGATGGAGTCTTGCTCTGTTGCCCAGGCTGAAGTGCAGTGGTGCGATCTCAACTCACTGCAACCTCCGCCTCCCGGGTTCAAGTGATTCTCCTGTCTCAGCCTCCTGAGTAGCTGGGATTACAGGTGCCCACCACCATGCCCAACTAATTTCTGTATTTTTAGTAGAGACAGGGTTTCACCGTGTTAGCCAGCCTGGTCTCGATCTCCTGACCTCGTGATCCACCTGCTTCAGCCTCCCAAAGTGCTGGGATTACAAGTGTGAGCCACTGCGCCCAGCCATAATTTTTTTTTCTTTGAGATGGAGTCTCTGTTGCCCAGGCTAGAGTGCAGTGGCTTGATCTCGGCTCACTGTAACCTCCGCCTCCCGGGTTCAAGCGATTCTCCTGCCTCAGCCTCCCGAATAGCTGGGATTACAGGCACCTGCCACCACGATGGCTAAGTTTTGTATTTTTAGTAGAGACGAGGTTTCACCATGTTGATCAGGCTGGTCTTGAACTCCTGATCTCAAGTGATCTGCCCGCCTCAGCCTCCCAAAGTGCTGGGATTACAGGTGTGAACCGCTGCGCCTGACCGAGAATTTCACCTTTCGCATTTGATTAAATCCTTTGGAATTTATTCAACATATGTGCCCAGTGCCTATTATTTACCTGGCATTGTGAACTTGGGAACTTCAGTGAGCAAAATAAAGATCCTGCCTCAAAGAGTCTATATCGTGGTGGCAGTCAAGGAGACATAATAAAAACAGACATAATAAGTAATTAAGTTATATAGGCCGGGTGCAGTGGCGCCTGTAATCCCAGCACTTCGGGAGGCCGAGGCGGGTAGATCACGAGGTCAGGAGATCGAGACCATCCTGGATAACACGGTGAAACCCCGTCTCTACTAAAAAAAATACAAAAAATTAGCGGGGCCTGGTGGTGGGTGCCTGTAGTCCCAGCTACTTGGGAGGCTGAGGCAGGGGAAGGAGAATGGCGTAAACCCGGGAAGCGGAGCTTGCAGTGAGTGGAGATCGCGCCACTGCACTCCAACCTGGGAGACAGAGTGAGACTCTGTCTCAAAAAAAAAAAAAAAAAAAGTAATTAAGTTATATAATTTGTTTAAAGGTAAGTGCTAGTTGGGGAACTTTTTGGATGATAGAAATGTTCTTTATCTTGATTAGGGTGGTAGTTACATATGGCAAAACACGTCCAAATGTACACTTAAAAAGGGCAAATTTAAGGTCAGGTGGGGTGGTTCACACCTGTAATCCCAGCACTTTGGGAGGCCGAGGCGGGTGGATCACCTGAGATCAGGAGTTTGAGACTAGCCTGGCCAACATGATGAAACCCCATCTCTACAAAAAAATACAAAAATTAGCTGGGCATGGTGGTTTGCGGCTGTAATCCCAGCTACTCGGGAGGCTGAGGCAGGAGAATTGCTTGAACTTGGGAGGCAGAGGTTGCAGTGAGCTGAGATCTCTCCATTGCACTCCAGCCTGGGTGACAGAGGGAGACTCCATCTCAAAAAAAAAAAAAAAAAAGTCCAAATTTAATGCTATGTCAATTATACTTCAAGAAAGTTGCTTTTGTTAAAAAAAAAAAAAAAAGAAGAAGAAAGAAGAGAGAAGAAAGAAAATAAGTAAAAGAAAAAGAAAAAGAAACCTCACCTACCTTCTCACTGCTCCCATTGCCAGTGGATAACCACTTTAACAATTTTGGTCCTTCCATACCTTTTTAAAAATAAATAGTGCCTAAGTTAGCCCTTTCACCTTAAGATCTAGATTTTCCCCTTTGCTTCCTTGATCTCTAGGTCATCTACTCAGCATTTATTTATTTATTTTTATTCATATTTTTTTGATTCAAGGTGTCACGGTGTCACTCTGTCACCCAGGCTGGAGTGTATTGGTGCGATCATAGCTCACTGCAGCCTCAAGCTCCTTGGACTCAAGAAAACCTCCTGCTTCAGCCTCCTGAGTAGCTGTGACTACAGGCATTCTCCACCACACCTGGCAAATTTTTATATTTCTTTGTAGAGACAGGGCCAGGCCTGGCCTCTGCCTTGTTATTGAGTGCATCCTATGTACTAAGCATCGTGATGACACATACAGCAAGACAGAGAGGAGGACCCTGGCCTTGAAAAGCCTATAGTTTATTGAGGGATACAGACAAGTGAAATGGCAGTTACCATACAGGGTGAGCCCAGGCACGGTGGCTCATGCCTGTAATCCTAGCACTTTGGGAGGCTTAGGTGGGCAGATCACTTGAGGTCAGGAATTCGAAACCAGCTTGCCAATATGTTGAAACCCTTTCTTTACTAAAAATACAAAAAAATTAGCTGGGTGTGGTGGCGGGCACCTTTAATCCCATCTACTCGGGAGGCTGAGGCTGGAGAATCGCTTGAACTCGGGAGGCTGAGATTGCAGTGAGTGCAGTGAGCCAAGATCGCACCATTGCACTCCAGCCTGGGCAACAGAGTGAGACACTATCTAAAAAAAAAAAAAAAAAAAAAAAACAAGACAAAAAACAATACAGGGTGATAGGCACCCTGATGAGATACTACGGCAGCACATGGGAGGGGAACTTAACCAAGCCTGGGGTTCAGGAAGGCTTCCTAGGTAGGCAGTGAGCTCTGAGACCTGAAGGCTGAGTTAATCAGATATTTATGCTTCTGGTCATGATGAAGTTTATTCTCACAATTTAAGTCACTAGAAAACTAGACAAAATATATGAACAATGTTTTCAGACATTGGATGACAGGTAACTCGGGACTGTGATCCCAGAGACGAGGGACACAAAAGAGGTAAACTCCCATTGCCTCAGATTTCTTCCTGGAGGCAACTTCCAAATCACAGAGCAGAGTGATCCCAAACACAGCACAGTGGTCTTGCTAAATTGATATGACAGATCAGAGTTTAAGAGGGGTGAGAGGGCTGGAAGTTGCTGGACAAAGTTCTGGGAAGGAAGGAGGTATGCAGAAAGAGACCTCCAGAAATCTGCATAAAGTTTCTCTTGAATCTTTGTTGAACTCTTAAGATGCACATTCATAGAGTAAAATTTTCACAAGACCAGATACTATGAGGCACTGAAGGCACAGGGGGAAACAGTTCCGAGACCCCACACAGCACTTGGAGACAAACTGAGTTTCAACCAGAGTGGACAGTTATCGTTGATCATGCAGGAGTTCAGTACAGACCTCAAAAGGGTCATGCTTACTGGGCATGGTGGCTCCTGCCTATAATCCTAGAATTCAGAAGGCTGACAGGGGAGGATCACTTGAGCTCAGGAGTTTGAGACCAGCCTGGGTAGCATAGTGAGACTCTGTCTCTACAAAAAAAGTGTAAAAATTATCCAGGTGTGGTGGCATGCTCTTGTAGTCCCAGCTACGAGGGACGCTAAGGCAAGAGGATCACTTGAGCCTGGGAAGCTGACGTTGCAGTGAGCCCTGATTACATAACTGCCCTCCAGCATGGGCAATAGAGCAAGACTCTGTCTCAAAAAATAATGATAATAATAATAATAATAACAAAGGTCAGGCTTTACTAGAGGGATAAATTATTCTCTAGATTAAAGGCTACTCTAGGCCGGGCTTGGTGGCTCACACCTGTAATCCCAGCACTTTGGGAGGCCGAGGTGGGTGTATCACAAGGTCAGGAGATCGAGACCATCCTGGCTAACACGGTGAAACCCCATCTCTACTAAAAATACAAAAAAATTAACCAGGTGTGGTGGCAGGCGCCTGTAGTCCCAGCTACTCGGGAGGCTGAGGCAGGAGAATGGCGTGAACCTGGGAGGCGGAGTTTGCAGTGAGCCGAGATTGCGCCACTGCACTCCAACCTGGGCGACAGAGCGAGACAGTCTCAGAAAAAATAAACAAAAACAAAAGGCTACTCTAGACTAACCCTAGCAAAGCTTAAAAGCAAGCTCAGACAGATCAAGCTGAACTGTAAGTAACTTAACCACCTACTAGAACAAAGCCAAACTAAAAATTCAGTCACTCAACACAAAATGTACAATGTCCAGTTTCTAATAAAAAATTACTAGTCACGCTAAGAAGCAGGAAAATATGACCTATAACCAAGAGGGAAATTAGTCAATAAAAGCAGACCAAGCTCCTTCTGCCCCTTAACAATCTTGCTGTTCTCCCTCTCACTCTGGATTAAAAATTTTTTTTTTTTTTTGAGATGTAGTCTCACTCTGTTGCCCAGGCGGGAGTGCAGTGGCACGATCTCGACTTACTGCAACCTCTGCCTCCCAGGTTCAAGCAATTCTCCTGCCTCAGCCTCCCAAGTAGCTGAGACTATAGGTGTGTGCCACCATGCCTGGCTAGTTTTTGTATTTTTAGTAGAGATGGGGTTTTACCATGTTGACCAAGCTGGTCTCTAACTCCTGACCTCAGGTGATCCGCCCACCTCAGCCTCCCAAAGTGTTGGGATTACAGGCGTGAGCCACCCAGCCTGGCCTAGATTAAAAAACTTAAAAAGTAGACCCAGAAAAGACATAAATGATAGAATTAGCGGACAAGGAAAACATAAACACAGTAATGAGAGATACGGAAGATAAAAGAAAGAATCAGGCCAGGTACAGTGGCTCACGCCTATAATCCCAGCACTTTGGGAGGCTGAGATGGGCGGCTCACTCTCAGCCTTGAGAGTTTGAGACCAGCCTGGCCAACATGGTGAAACCCCGTCTCTACTAAAAATACAAAAATTTAGCCAGGTGTTCTGGCGTGTACCTGTAATCCCAGTTACTCGGGAGGCTGAGGCAGCAGAATGGCTTGAACCCGAGAGGCGGAGGTTGCAGTGAGCCGAGATCATGCCACTGCCCTCCAGCCAGGGTGACAGTGCAAGACTTTGTCTCAAAATAAAATAAAAATAAAAATAAATAAATAAATAAATAAAAGAACCAGCCAGGCACAGTGGCTCATGCCTTAATCTCAGCACTTTGGTGGGAGCTAAGACAGGAGAGTGCTTGAGGCCAGGAGTTTGAGACCAGCCTTGGCAACATAGCAAGAACTCTTCTCCATTAAAAAAAATAAGAAGAAGAAAAAAAGAACCAGGCCAGGTACTATGGCTCACGCCTGTAATCCTAGCACTTCGGAGGCTGAGGTGGGGATCACCTGAGGTCAGGGGTTAGAGACCAGCCTGGCTAACATGGTGAAACCCCATCTCTACTAAAAATACAAAAATTAGCCAGACATGGTGCACATGCCTGTAATCCCAGCTACTCAGGAGGCTAAGGCAGGAGAATTGCTTGAACCAGGGAGGCAGAGGTTGCAGTGAGCTGAGATCACACCATTTGCACTCCAGCCTGGGTGACAGAGTGAGAGTCTGTCTCAAAACAAACAAACAAACAAAACCAAATGGAGCACCTAGAGAAGAAAAATTGCATATTTTAAATGTAAACTTTACTGGATAGAATTAACAGCATGTTTAACACTGTGGGAAAAAAAAGGTCAGTTGAAGATATAGCAAATGAAATGAGCTAAAATGAAGCACAGATTAAAAAAAAACCTGGGTGGGCAGGGTAGAGGGAGACGACAGAATAGAAAAGAACTTTGATGACCTGTGGATATCAAGTGGTCTAACATCTGTAACTGGAATCTCAGAGGGTGCGGGTGGGCATTATAATAAAGATAAACTCTAGGCCGGGAGTGGTGGCTCATGCCTGTAATCCCAGCACTTTGGGAGGCTGAGGCAGGCGGATCACCTGAGGTCAGGGGTTTGAGACCAGACTGGCCACCGTGGCGAAACCCCATCTCTACTAAAAATACAAAAATTAGCCGGGCGTGGTGGTGCATGCCTGTAACCCCGGCTACTGGGGAGGCTGAGGCAGGAGAATCAGTCAAACCTGGGAGGTGGAGGTTGTGGTGAGCCGAGATCGTGCCACTGCACTCCAGCGTGGGCGATAAAGCGAGACTCTGTCTCAAAAACAAACAAACAAGCAAAAAACACTCTAATCATTAGAACTTTGCCTTTAAAAAAGTATCAGTCTTGGTCAGGTGCAGTGGCTTATGCCTGTAATCCCAGCACTTTGGGAGGCTGAGGTGGGAGGACTGCTTAAGTTCAGGAGTTCAAGACCAGTCTGGGCAACACAGGGAGACCTCGTCTCTATACACACACACACACACACACACACACACACACACATATATATATATAAATTAAATAATAAAAAAATAAAAAAGTATCAGTCCTGCCCCCCAAACCATCATTATATCACTTGTGATATTCAATATATGTATAGTCATGTGCCACATAATGATATGTCAGTCAATAACTAACCACATATACAATGGTAATCCCATAACGTTATAATGCGGTCAGGCTCGGTGGCTCATGCCTGTAATCCCAACACTTTCAGAGGCCAAGGCGGGTGGATCACTTGAGCACAGGAGTTTGAGACCAGCCAGGCAAACATGATGAAACCCCGTCTCTACAAAAAATGAAAAAATTACCCAGGTATGGTGGCCTGTGCTCCTAGCTACTTGGAAGGCTGAGGTGGGAGGCTGGCTTGAGCCCAGGAGGTGGAGGTTGCAATGAGCCAAGATCAAGCCACTGCACCCCAGCCTGGGTCAAACGGCCAGAATCTATCTCAAAAAAAAAAAATAAGAATAATAATGGAGGCCAGGAGCAGTGACTCACACCTGTAATCCCAGCACTTTGGGAGGCCAAGGCGGGCAGATCACCTGAGGTCAGGAGTTTGAGACCAGCCTGGCCAACATGAGGAAACTCTGTCTCTACTAAAAATACAAAAATAAGCCTAGTGTGGTGACGCATGCCTGTAATCCCAGCTACTCAGGAGGCTGAGGTAGGAGAATTGCTTGAACCTGGGAAGCGGAGGTTGCAGTGAACTGAGATTGCACCACTGCACTCCAGCCTGGGTGACGGAGCAAGACTCTGTCTCAAAAAAAAAAAAAAAAAAAGGAGATTATAATGGAGCTGAAAATTTCCTATTGCCTTGTGACATTGTAGCCATCATAATGTCATAGTGCAAGGCATTAATTACATATTTGTGATACTGGTGTAAACAAATCTACTGTACTGCAGTTGTATAAATGTATAGCACATACAATTATGCACAGTACAGAATACATATAATGATAATAAATAACTATATTAGTTTATGTATTTACTATACTTTTTATCATTATTTTAGGGTGTTCTCCTTCTACTCATTAAACAGACAAAAAAGTTACTGTAAAACAGTCTTAGGGAGATTCCTCAGGAGGTATTCCAGAAGAAGGCACTGCTGGAGATGACAGCTGCATGCCTGTTATTGCCCCTAAAGACCTTCCAGTGGCACAAGAAGTGGAGGTGGAAGATAGTGATATTGATGATCCTGACCCTATTGAGGCTAATGTGTGTGCTTATGTATTCGGTTAAAAAAAAAAAGTTAAAAAAGTTAAAAAAAAAAAACTAAAATTTTAAAAAATAGAACAAAGCTCCAGCCTGGTCAACATGGTGAAACCCCATCTCTACAAAACATACAAAAATTAGCCAGGCGTGGTGGTGTGCGGATGTAGTCCCAGCTATTTGGGAGGCTGAGGTAGGAGAATCACTTGAACCCAGGAGGTCGAGGCTGCACTGAGCTATATTCGTGCCACTGCACTCCAGCCTGGGTAACAAAGTAAGACCCTGTCTAAAAAAAAAAAAGCTTGTAGAATAAGCATATAAAGAAAGAAAATATTTCTGTACAACTGTAAAATGTGTTTGTGTTTTAGACTAAGTGTTATTACAAAAGAGTCAAAAAGTTAAAAAATTAAAAAGTTTAGGTCCGGGTGTAGTGGCTCACACCTGTAATCCCAGCACTTTGCAATGCTGAGGTGGGAGGATTACTTGAGTCCAGGAGTTCGAGACCATCCTGGGCAACATAGCAGATCCCATCTCTATTAAAAAAAAAAATTTTAAGTTTATAAAGTAAAAAAGTTACAGTAATCTGAAGTTAGCTTATTACTGAAGAAAGAAAAAAAAAATGTATAGTCTGGGCACAGTGGCTCATGCCTGTAATCCCAATACTTTGGGAGGTCAAGGCAGGCAGATTGCTTGAGCCCAGAAGTTCGAGATCAGCTTGGGAAACATAGTGAGACCTTGCCTCAAAAAAAAAAAAAAAAAAAGAAAGAAAAAAATATTTTTATAAATTTAGTGTAGCAGCTGGTTATGGTGGTTCACTTTGATTTTTTTTTGTTTTTTTGAGATGGAGTCTTGCTCTGTTGCCCAGGCTGGAGTGCAGTGGCGTAGTCTCGGCTCACTGCAAGCTCTGCCTCCCGGGTTCACGCCATTCTCCTGCCTCAGCCTCCTGAGTAGCTGGGACTACAGGCGCCTGCCACCACGCCCAGCTAATTTTTTGTATTTTTAGTAGAGACGGGATTTCACCGTGTTAGCCAGGATGGTCACGATCTCCTGACCTCGTGATCCGCCCGCCTGGGCCTCCCAAAGTGCTGGCATTACAGGCATGAGCCACCGCGCCCGGCCGATTCCAACACTTTGAAAGGCCAAGGCAGGAGGATTGCTTGAGGTCAGGAGTTCAAGACCAGATTTTTTTTTGGAGGGGGATGGAGTTTCGCTCTTGTTGCCCAGGCTGGAGTGCAATGGCGTGATCTCAGCTCACTGCAAACTCTGCCTCCCGGGTTCAAGTGATTCTCCTGCCTCAGCCTCCCGAGAAGCTGGGATTGCAGGTGCCTACCACCACGTCCTGCTAATTTTTTATTTTTTTAGTAGAGACGGGGTTTTGCCATGTTGGTCAGGCTGGTCTCAAATTCCCAGCCTCAAGCGATCCACCCGCCTTGGCCTCCAAAAGTGCTGGGATTACAGGCGTGAGCCACCATGCCTGGCCTCAAGACCAGTTTTTTAAAACTTAAAAAGACATTTTGTTGTTGTTGTTGTTTTGTGGAGTGTTGTTTTTGTTTTTGTTTGTTGTTGTTTTGTGGAGTGTTTTTTTTGTTTTTGTTTTTGTTTTTGAGATAGGGTCTCATTCTGTCACCCAGGCTACAGTGCAGTGGCACAATCATGGCTCACTGCAGCCTCAACCTCCCAGGCTCAAGCAATCCTCCTACCTCAGCCTCTCAAGTAGCTGGGACTACAGGTGCACACCACCACATCTGGCTAATTTTTTTTTTTTTTTTTTTTTACAGGGTTTCGCTCTTGTCGCCCAGGCTGGAGTGCAATGGTGCAATCTTGGCTTACTGCAACCTCTATCTCCTGGGTTCAAGCGATTCTCCTGCCTCAGCCTCCCAAGTAGCTGGGATTACAGGTGGCCACCACCATGCCTGGATAATTTTGTATTTTTAGTAGAGATAGGGTTTCACCATGTTGGCCAGGCTGGTCTCTAACTCCTGACCTCAGGTGATCCGTCCACTTCGGCCTCCCAAAGTGCGGGATTATAGGCATGAGCCACTGCGCCTGGCCCCTGGCTAATTAAAAAAATTTTTTTTGTAGAGTGGCGTCCCACTATGTTGCCCAAGCTGGTCCTGAACTCCTGGGCTCAAGCAATCCTCCTGCCTCGGCCTCTCAAGTGCTGGGATTACAGTTATGAGCCACTGTACCCAGCAGGAAAAAAAGAATTTAGTGCAGCCTAAGTGTACCGTGTTTATAAAATCTACAGTAATGTCCTAGGCCCTCACATTCACTCACCATTCACTCACTGACTCACCCAGAACAACTTCCAGTCCTGCAGGCTCCATTCATAGTAAGTGACATATATAGTTGTGCCATTTAAAATCTTTTCTACCGTATTGTTATTGTACCTTTTCTATGTTTAGATATATAAATACTTAGCATTATATTACAGCTGCCTACAGTATTCAGTACAGTAACCTGCTGTACAGGTTTGTAGCCCAGGAATAATAGCTACACCATATAGCCTACATGTGTGGTAGGCTATACCATCTAGGTTTGTGTACATACACTCTATGATGTTTGCACAATGATGAAATTGCTTAACAATGTAGCATTTTACAGAATGTATCCCTGTGGTTAAGCAGGGTATGACTATATATTGAATATAAGGTATGTGTATTACTGAGTATGAGACTGCCACTGCAGGCTGGGTGCAGTGGCTCACCCCTGTATCCCAGCACTTTGGGAAGCCAAGGTGGAAAGATTGCTCAAGCCCAGGAGTTAAAGACGAGCCTGGACAACATAGCAAGACTCCATCTCTATTAAAAAAAAAAAAGGACTACTACTGCAATCTGGTGTTGAGAATATGGGCTCACATCACAGTCCAAATACTCTTGCCCTCAAATAATTTTTGAACTCTCAGAACATAAGCAGGTATATAAAACCCCTACTGAGATGAACAAGTGTGAAACGTGTGACTCTATGTCACATAGGGTGGTTTCCTGGAAGCTGCTGCCTGATTTGACTCCCTTTCTTACTTCCTTTCCATACCCAGGGTCCTTACTCCTGACCTCTCCACTAGGGAGACCAGCAATTAAATAAGGCTCAGATGAACCAACAATTTTTTTTCTTTTTTTATAGAGGCAATCAAGTTAAACACAAATGTTTGTTTCACATATTCATTGATAATACTTTTTTTTTTTTTTTTGAGATAGGGTCTTGCTTTGTCACCCAGGCTGGAGTGTGGTGGCACGATCATGGCTCACTGCAGCCTTGACTTCCCAGGCTCAAGCAATCCTCCCTCCTCAGCCTCCCAAGTGGTTGGAACCACAGGCACGCACCACCACCCCCTGCTAATTTTTTGTATTTTTTTGGACGGGGTTTCACCATATTACCTATGCTAATCTTGAACTCTTGGACTCAGGCAATTTGCCCACCTCAGCCTCCCAAAGTGCTGGGATCATAGACATGAGCCACTGTGCCCAGCTGACAATACTTTTTTAAGTCAAAAGTTTAATAGAATTATTAAATTCTAATTAATAGGATTAAAATGTTACTATATCAAAAAGGAAGCTACAGGAAAGGAATGTTTCAAAACTCTGGGATGGTCAACAGTGTCCCTTGCTAATGTGAAGATTAGATTTACCCCCAAGGCAGTGACTGGTGACCTTGGCCAGAGCTCTCAACAGAGTGGTGGAAACAGAAGCCGGATTCCAGTGGATTGAGTGATGACAGGCAGGGAAAAAGTAAATAAGGCTGTGAGTGTGGACAAGTCCTTTAAGGAGTTTGGCTCTAAAGTGACAAGAAATGGGGGATGCCAGGCCAGGCATGGTGGCTCATGCCTGTAATCCCAGCACTTTGGGAGGCTGAGGTGGGTGGATCACCTGAAGTCAGTAGTTTGAGACCAGACTGGCCAACATGGTGAAACCCCATCTCTACTAAAAATACAAAAAATTAGCCAGGTGTGGTGGTGGGCGCCTGTAATCCCAGCTACTTGAAAAGCTGAGGCAGGAGTATCACTTGAACCTGGGAGGCAGAGGTTGCAGTGAGCCAAGATCATGCCATTGTACTCCAGCCTGGGCAACAAGAGTGAAACTCTGTCTCAAAAAAAAAAAGAAAAGAAATAGAGGGGATGGTAACAAAAGGGGTGCATGTTGGGCAAGGGTCTCCATAAAATAGAAGAAACTCATGCATGTTTAAGTCCCTGCTTAGAAGGCAAATCATGCTCTACCTCCGGACAACAGGAGCTCTAGGACCCCAAGTCTGTGTCCCCAGACTTGGTTCCTCCGAAGACCCCACACTGGGCTGCACATCCAGGGAGAAGAGGTAGGGCCCTCCAACAAAGGAAGGTTGGTCCCAAGATACTAAACAAGTAAAGTGTTACATCCTTAGATGCTTTCCCACTGCTGCTGTCTAAGGTGGGTGTCTGGGGTAGAGCCCTGGTGGGTGGGCAGGGGCTCTCCATAAACTGGAATGGAGCAGAGTAAGGCTGGAGACTGTGCTGTCTTGACCTCTGCCCAAGATGACCAACCACCTGGGGCTTCCCCAGCCACTTAACTGCTTCCTGCTGAAAAGAGCAGGGATTGGGAGAGAAACTGCCACCTGGCACCTTTGGACAATTACCATGGCAATCACAGGCCAGGCATTTTATTCCAGTCATTGCCTGGGAGCGCTCCTCCCACATGTCTTGCTTTCTGTGTTACAGGCTTATTACTGTACAGCCTCCAGCCCTCCACTTTCATCTTGCAAAACAAGGTTCTTTAGCTACTGTCTTTCTTTGATGCCTGGAAGGATTTGCCCTGGAGTGTCAGAAATTTGAGACTGTATGCAAGTGCACAGTAAACAATCTGAAATTGAAACTGATCCAGTGGAGAGCGCTGGAATTAGGGAAGAGCAGTGGATATGTCCTGCGAGGTCAGAGCAGACACAGGCCAAGACAGTTTGCCTCCCAGCTCCAAGGGGTCTCCCCACCCTCAGTGAGTGGGCTTGGGAGGTAGATGCTTGGGATACTGCATCTTTGGTCAACACCTTGACCAAACTGACACATGACCCAGTTAGTTTCGAGATAGACTGGGTCACATCAATCATTCTTCACCACCTGCAACCCTAGGACTGCTGATAACCCTTACCCACAGGAATTATAGGGCCCTGCTGCCCCAAAAAGATAGGATCTGAGTCAACAAGAAAGAGAAACAAGGACAACATATTTTGAACTCCTGGCTAGCTTGGCCTATGGTTCTCAGCCCAGCCACACATTAGAACCAACTGTGGAGCTTATAAAAAATGCCCAGTATCTGGACTCCACTGTAGTAGATTTAAATTCAGTTGAGGAGGAGCCAGGGCATCTGTTTTTTTTTCTTAAGTATTTCAGGTGTGGAGAACCATTGGCTGCTCAAATAAGTGGCCAGGCTCCACACCTGGTCCCATGGCTTCCTAGTTGTATGACCTTGGGCAAGTTACTCAACATCTGTAAACCTCCATTCCCTCAGCTGTAAAGCAGTACCTGCTGGCCAGGCATGGTGGCTCACACCTATAATCCCAGCACTTTGAGAAGCCAAGATTGGAGGATCGTTCGAGCCCAGGAGTTCAAGACCAACCTGGGCAATATAGCAAGATCTCATCTCTATAAAAAAAGAAAAACATTACCTGTTTAATGGAGTTGTGGGGAGGATTAAATGAAAGAATGCATGTCAGTGCCTGGCACTGTGCCTAGCATGTAGTTAAGTGTTCAGAATGTTATTCTTATTGCTGGAACAGCAGTTGTTACCTCTCTAGAATCCAGGTTTGAAGGTATATAAGTAAGAAAGTGCCATTTCCAGTGACCAGGGACCAAGACCTGTCCTTTTCCCAGAGTGGGGTTGAAGAGTGTTAGTCAGAGCCAGGGTTAAAGATTGCTTAGGTCCTGGTATTGGCACTCAACTTTGGTTACTCTTAACATTCTAGTCTTGCACTGTCCAGTCTGAAATAACGAAAATGTTCTATATTTGTGCTGACAACATAGTAGTCACTAGCCACATGGGGCTATTTAACACTTGAAATGTGGCCTATGTTGGCTGGGCACGGTGGCTCACGCCTGTAATCCCAGCACTTTGGGAGGCCGAGGTGGGCGGATCACCTGAGGTCGAGAGTTCGAGACCAGCCTGACCAACATGGAGAAACCCCGTCTCTACTAAAAATACAAAATTAGTCGGGCATGGTGGCGCATGCCTGTAATCCCAGCTACTCGGGAGGCTGAGGAAGGAGAATTGCTTGAACTAGAGAGGCGGAGGTGCAGTGAGCCAAGATCACGCCATTGCACTCCAGGCTGGGTGACAGAGTAAGACTCTGTCTCAAAAAAAAAAAAAAAAAGAAAAAAAGAAAAACAAAAAAGAAATGTGGCCCACGTGACTGGGGAACTGAATAATTTTATTTAATTATAACACATTTAAAGTCAAACAGCTACACATGGCTGATGGCTACAGAATTGGAAAATGTAGCTCTAGGCTGGGCATGGCGGTGCACACCTGTAATCCCAGCACGTTGAGAGGCCGAGGCAGGCAGATTGTTTGAGCCCAGGAGTTCAAGACCAGCCTGGGCCACATGGTGAAAAGCCATCTCTACAAAAAAAAGTACAAAAAAGTTTGCCAGGCGTGGTGGTGCGCACCTGTAGTCCCAGCTACTCAGGAGGTTGAAGTGGGAGGATGGTTTGAACCCAGCAGGCAGAGCAGTGAGCTGAGATTGCACTACTGCATTCCAGCCTGTGCAACAGGGCAAGACTTTGTCTCAAAAACAAACAAACAAACAAACAAACAAAAAGAAAGAAAGAAAGAAAAAGAAAAGAAACGAAAATGTAGCTCCAGACATGTATGTGCATTGAGGATGGGAGTAAATAAAGATATAAAATCTTGAAAAACAGTGTGACCAAGCATTTTCCCTTCTATTGTCTCATTTGAGCCCCAGACAGTCCTACAAAGGAGATACAACAGGCACTAACAGTCCTATTATAGATTAGGGATGTTAAAAGACCTTCCCCAGATCACAAAGAGCATTAGAGGCACAGCCAAGCCTAGAGGGAGGCAGACTTCTGGACTTCAAACCTATGCTTCTTTCTTTCATCAGTTACAAAAGCTTTCTCTTCACGGAAGCACCTCACATCAGCCCTCCAGCTCCTGTGAAGGTCTCAGTGCCCTGGGTGGGCCCCAGGCCCCCATCTCCTCCCACTCTCCACTGTGCTACCCACCTGGAAGAGCTCCTGAACTTGAGCATCCACCCACTGCTCCATCTCCAGCCAGCGCTGGAGCTGGCCCCGGTCATACTTCACTGTCAGGCGGCTGGGTCTCCGGGACCTGGGTATCTTGGAGGAGTCCGGGTGGGACTTGGACTCTGAGTCTGTGGATGATGTCCTCCTCCTCCCAGAAGCCCAGTGGACCTTCTTACATGGGTTCTCCCCGTCTGGGCTGGGAGATGTGCAGGAAGCAGGGCTTGAAGACAGCATGGAAGGATTGGTCTGGGCAAGGAGCTGGGAAAAACTGCCAGTTCAGAGCACAGCCACAGAGGGAAGTGAGGAGACAGAGAACAGGAGAGGCCAGCAGAGAAGAAATGAAGGCAGGAGGAGGGCCAAGGCTCCCAGGGAGGGGCAAGGGCAAAGATCAATAGGACTTTGGTGCTGGGAATGCCAGTCTCCTGGCTCCTCACTGCCAGCCAGTGAGTGGCACTCCAGAGCCATGCCCCAGCCTCTCTTTCTGAAGCTTCTAGGGCCCAAAGTGGCATAAACTGCAGATGAGCAAAGGTCAAGAGGCTGCCATGCCCAGGGAAGAGGAAGGGGCCCTGGGGTCCTGAAGGGTACAGGGCTCCAATCGCTGCTCTATGGCCAGCTCTGGAATGGGACCTGAGTCGTTCTCACCTGAGATCCCTCTGTATCCCACCTTCCTGGGGCTTGATCCACTCTGGGCTCTGAGAAGCTGTGGTCAGATTCCGCAGAAGCAGGGTCCCTGGCTGGCAGGGATTCTTACTTAGAGCGTAGCACTACTGGGGGCAGAGCCCCAGCTGGTAGATAGAGTTGGAGGTCAGTTATCGATGGCTCCCATGGGACCAGTGCCCCCAGTGTCTGGGTGTGTCCGAATGTAAACTGCTATCAGCCTGGCCTATAAAGGCAGTTTACCTGCTTGTAAAGGCAAATTTATCAAGACTTGTCTACCATGCCTGCTCCCCTGAGGCAACTGCTTAGGAAGCCATGTTTCTTACCACCTGACCCTCCCCTGATTCAGGTATTTGCTGATTTGCTGACACAGAGGAAACCTGCAGACCTAACTTATACACAGGTGTCAGGGACTAATACTTCCAGGCATACATACTTGCATTCTAAGGCAGGGTATTTTTGTTTAGTCTTTCATAATGAAAATGTCTAAACTTTTTTTAAAAAGTGACAGAAGAACACTGTAATTTTTTTTTTTTTTTTTTTTTTTTTTGAGATGGAGTCTCGCACTGTCACCCAGGTTGGAGGGCAATTGTGATCTTGACTCACTGCAACATCCGCCTCCCAGGTTCAAGCAATTCTCCAGCCTCAGCCTCCCAAGAAGCTGGGATTACAGGCACCTGCCACCATGCCCGGATAATTTTTTGTACTTTTAGTAGAGACGAGGTTTCACTATGTTGCCCAGGCTGGTCTCAAATGCCTGACCTCATGATCCACCCGCCTCGGCCTCCCAAAGTGCTGGGATTACAGGCGTGAGCCACTGTGCCCAGCCTGTAATTTTTTTAAAATGGGGCCAGGCATGGTGGCTCACGCCTGTAATCCCAGCACTCTGGGAGGCCGAGGAGGGTGGATTGCTTGAGCTCAGGAGTTCAAGACCAGCCTGGGCAACATGGTGAAATTCTGTCTCTACCAAAAAATAATAATAATATAAAAAATTAGCTGCTTTGGGAGACCCAGGCGGGAAGATCGCTTGAGGCCAGTAGTTCAAGACCAGCCCGGGCAACATAGTGAGAGCTTGTCTCCATTAAAAAATGTAAACAATGGGCCAGGCACGGTGGCTCATGCCTGTAATCCCAGCACTTTGGGAGGCTGAGGCAGACAGATGACTAGAGGTCAGGAGTTTGAGATCAGCTGGCCAACATGGCGAAACCCTGTTTCTACTAAAAATACAAAAATTAGCCAGGCATGGTGGCGCACGTCTGTAGCCCCAGCTATTCAGGAGGCTGAGGCAGGAGAATCGCCTGGGCCCAGGAGGCGGAGGTTGCAGTAGGCCGAGATCGTGCCACTGCACTCCAGCCTGGGTGACAGAGCAAGACCCCATCTCAAAAAAAAAAAAAAAAAGTAAAAAATGAAAAGCAAGATTACTCAGATAATGGTGGTGCACACCTGTCATCCTAGCTGCTTGGAAGGTGGGAAAATCACTTCAGCCCAGGAGTTCAAGGCTACAGTGAGCTACGATGGCAACACTGAACTTAAGCATGGGCGACAGAGCAAGACCCTGTCTCAAAAAAGGAAAAAGGCGAATGGATGACAGTTTAATGATGAAATTTTAGGCCCTCACTTAAGAAGGTGAGGGAGGTGTTTGAGCGGCTGGAAGCTAAGATGGCAGCCAGGAAAAGCCCAGGCTTTGGAGGAAGGCTGACAATCTGAGTTCAACTCAGCTTTGCCCTGCATTGGTTTTATAATCCTTGGCCAAGTTTCACAGTCTGTTTTCACATCTGCAGATTGGGCTTGTTGGGAAGATAAAATGAGATGATGCATGTAAACATTTAGCATGGCATCCGAAACAGAGTCCCTGTCAATAGACATTCATTCCTGTCCTTTATTTACCTCCCCACTCTCCCTGCCCTGCTGGCGAGGCTCTGGTGGCCAATGCCTGGGCTTTCATCAATGTGGCTCTCTTCCTGAGCAGGAGGAGGGGGGCCTCTAGGATGCATCTTGTCGACTCAGCTGTCACTTTAATACTCTGTGGCCAGGAGGCATTATTATGATAGTTCCCTGCCTCTTCTGTTTCCTATCTTCTGAAGGGTTTGAGAGCCCTTTCAGGAAAAGAAACTAGATGAGAAGAGTCACTGTGTTTTGTTCATTTATTTACTCACTCATTTAACAAAGATTTTATGAGCTCCCCTGGTAGGCCAAACATTATGCTCAGTGGCTATTCAAGAGACACAGGATGGGCACGGTGGGTCACACCCGTGATCCCAGCACTTTGGGAGGCTGAGGCGAGAAGATTGCTTGAAGCCAGGAGTTCAAGACCAGCCTGATCAACATAGTGAGACCTTGTCTCTATAAAAACTAAACAAAGGCCAGGCGTGGTGGCTCACACCTGTAATCCCAACACTTTGGGAGGCTGAGGCGGGTGGATCGCCTGAGGTCAGGAGTTTCAGACCAGCCTGGTCAACATGGTGAAACCTCATCTCTGCTAAAAATACAAAAAGTTAGCCGGGTGTGGTGGTGGGCGCCTGTAATCCCAGCTACTTGGGAGGCTGAGGCAAGAGAATCGCTTGAACCCAGGAGGTGGAGGTTGCAGTGAGTTGAGATCATGCCATTGCACTCCAGCCTGGGCAACAAGAGCGAAACTCTGTCTCAAAAAAATCCCCAAAAAATAACAACAACAACAACAACAAACAAACAAAACAAAAAACAAACAAAGAAGAAAAAAAGAGACACAGTCCCTGCCTTCATGGAAGGAACTTATAGTCTAGTGTGAAAATAAAAAAACAATAATCGACTCATCAAATAAATGTAAAATTGCAATTTCATTTAGTGATTTGAAGAAAAGTAGGAGGTGCTATATGAATGTCTAATGAAGGTATAACCTGGAAAGTGATAACATCTGGACTGAGTTCTGACAGATGAGTAGAAGTTAACCTGGCCTAGGAGCCAGCAGGAATGGGCCTGGCAGAATGCAGAGGACATGCAAAGGCCCTGTGGCAGAAGGGAGATGGTGAGTACAAGGGACTAAGAGGGTCAATGAGGCTGGAACAGAGGGAGAAGAGAGGGAAAAGTGAGGCAGGAGAAAGGGTTGAGGTACCCAGGCAGGGCCCTGTAAGCCATGTTGAGGAATTTTGTCTCCATCTTAAGGGCATTGGGCAGTCACTGAAGAGTCTTAAGCAATGGTGCTTGGGCAAGTTGACATGTTCAGATTTAAACTTCCAAACAATCACCGTGGCTGTTGCACAGAAAGACAATCAGAGGGCACAGAAGGGCTGGTGGAGGCCAGCTAGAAGGCCATTGCAGTAGAGCTAGTAGGGGAGGTAGTGCTGTCAATGGCAAGAAGCAGGCAAATTAGACAGCTATTTAGGAGGTAACGTTTAACAGATACTGACTGGTAATGGGCTGGGGACATACAAACATGCAAACTTTATGAAAGCCTACACAGGGACAGACAGATGCATGCATGCAGCCTCTGTGAACATGTTTCAGGCCGGGCGCGGTGGCTCATGCCTGTAATCCCAGCACTTTGGGAGGCTGAGTCGGGCGGATCACCTGAGGTCGGGAGTTCGCGACCAGCCTGACCAACATGGAGAAACCCCGTCTCTACTAAAAATAAAAAATTAGCTGGGCTTGGTGGCAGGCACCTATAATCCCAGCTACTCAGGAGGCTGAGGCAGGAGAATCGCTTGAACCTGGGAGGTGGAGGTTGCGGTGAGCCAAGATCACGCCATTGCACTCCAGCCTAGGCAACAAGAGTGAAACACCATCTCAAAAAAAAAACAAAAAACAAAAAACAAAAAACAAAGCAAACAAACAAAAAAACATGTTTCATTCGTAAACTGGGGGTTGATAAGATTCTATATGAGCACGCAGCATGGATACCATGAAGCCTGATGACACACTAATGAGTGATGTCCATTATTTATAGCAAGAGGCTCCTTATTATATACTTCCAACTTAGCACTGACCCACATCTCCTCCCTGGCCTATTGGTACCACCATTCATTAGCAAGTTTGCCCAAAGATAAGGGAGCTCAAGATCCAAGATGAGATGAGAGATAAAAGCCACCAGGAGCACACAGCCACATCAGGGCAGAAAAAGAGGGCGGGGGCCTGGGCAGGGAGAAAGGTGCCTGCCTGCTCTCCTGGCTTGGGCCAGGTCCAGTGCTGAGATAAAATGGGCAGCAGGCAGACCCCAGCAGAACCAGGCTGCTCTTTTTAAATGTCTTTTCTTTTATTAAAAACTTTATTATAGCAGGCGCAGTGGCTCACTCCTGTAATCCCAGCACTTTGGGAGGCCCAGATGGGCGGATCATGAGGTCAGGAGATCGAGACCATCCTGGCTAACACGGTGAAACCCCGTCTCTACTAAAAATACAAAAAATTAGCCGGGCGTGTTGGCGGTCGCCTGTAGTCCCAGCTACTCAGGAGGCTGAGGCAGGAGAATGGCGTGAACCTGGGAGGCGGAGCTTGCAGTGAGCCGATTGTGCCACTGTACTCTAGCCTGGGGGACAGAGCGAGACTCCCTCTCAAACAAAACAAAACAAACAAAAAAAAACCTTATACTTTATTATAGAAGAAAAACGTGTTTACTTAGAAACTTTTCTAAATTTTCTAAAACATGGACAAGCACAGTGGCTCACGCTTGTAATCCCAGCACATTGAGAGGCCAAGGTTGGGAGCTCGAGACCAGCCTGGGCAACATGGTGAAACCTCATCTCTACTAAAAATACAAAAAATTAGCTGGGCATGGTGGCACGTGCCTGTAATCCCAGCTACTCGGGAGGCTGAGGCAGAAGAATGTCTTGAGCCCGGGAGGCGGAGGTTGCAGTGAGCCTAGATTGTGCCACTGCACTTCAGCCTCGGCGACAGAGCAACACTCTGTCTCAAAAAAAAATTTTTTTTAAACATTCAAAATTTCCCATAATCCCACCAGACAAAAACCACCACCACTAACATTCTGACAAGTTTCTTTCTTGCCTATTTTTTTCTAGTCTTTATATATATATAAATAATATTTTATATATAATATATATAAATAATATTATATATAATATATATATTTTATATTTATATATAATATATATTTTATATTTATATATTATATATTTATATATTTTATATATATAATTATATATAATATATATTTATATATTTTATATATATAATTATATATAATATATATTTATATATTTTATATATATATATATTTTTTTTTTTTTTTGAGATGGAGTCTTGCTCTGTCACCCAGGCTGGAGTGCAGTGGTGTGATCTCAGCTCACTTCAACCTCTGCCTCCCCAGTTCAAGCTATTCTCCTGCCTCAGCCTCCCAAGTAGCTGGGATTACAGACAACTGCCACCATGCCCAGCTAATTTTTGTATTTTTAGCAGAAACGGGGTTTTACCATGTTGGCAGGGTGGTCTCAAACTCCTGACCTTAGGCGATCTGCCCTCCTCGGCCTCCCAAAGTGCTGGGATTATAGGCATGAGCCACTGCACCCGGCCCTCTATGCATATATATTTAACATAGTTAAATACCACATACAGTTATTTGGAAAACTTTTAAATTAGTATGATTACTCAAGAAATGAATTTTTAAAAAGATGTGCTCATTGTGGAAAACTCTAAAATACAAATGAATAAAGTATAAATTATCTGTTTGGTGTATTTATTTTCCATTTTTTTCACATATTGTTTGGGTTTTCACAAAATTAGATCATTTTCTAACATTATGAATACATTTTATAACTTCATATATTTTGGTTACATTTTATGTCATTAAGTAGTTGTATTTATTTATTTTTTGAGACAGGGTCTTACTCTGTCGCCCAGGCTGGAGTGCAGTGGTATGATCTCAGCTCACTGCAACCTCTGCCTCCCAGATTCAAGTGATTCCCCCGCCTCCTGATTTCTGGGATTACAGGCACATGCCACCATGTCCAGCAAATTTTTGTATTTTTGTATTTTTTTTTTTTTTTTTTTTGAGACAAAGTCTCGCTCTTGTCCCTCAGGCTGGAGTGCAATGGCGTGATCTCGGCTCCCTGCAACCTCCACTTCCCATGTTCAAGCGATTGTCCTGCCTCAGCCTCCCGAGTAGCTGGGATTACAGGCGCCTGCCACCACGCCCAGCTAATTTTTGTATTTTTAGTAGAGATGGGGTTTCACCATGTTGGCCAGGCTGGTCTACAAACTCCTGACCTCAGGTGATCTGCCCACCTCGGCCTCCCAAAGTGCTGGGATTACAGGCATGAGCCACCACGCCCGGCCTATTTTTGTATTTTTGTAGAGATGGGGTTTCACCATGTTGGCCAGGCTGGTCTTGAATTCCTGACCTCAGGTGATCCGCCCGCCTTGGCCTCCCAAAGTGTTGGGATTACAGGCGTGAGTCACTGTGCCTGGCCTAAGTAGTTTTATATACATCTTTTATTAACACTGCAGTTATTCAAAATTTGGACCATGACTCAGAGTAAGGAATTTAATATCACAATGTACACATGTACATATATAAAGCTAAATTTCTTATGAGGCAAAACTTGTCCTTACTCTGATATTTTTCATTCTATTTCATTTTATTTTGTCTTTTCAAATGCCACTGGCAAATCCCTTTACCGTTTTTAAAACTCACTAATGAATCCCAACCTGTTCTATTAGAGGTGATTCCATGATTTAGTCACTCAGTCCCATCTTTGGATATATGGATTGCCACCAATTTGCCATTATAAATAGTGTTCCTCTGCTGAACACTTTTGTAACTATTTCTTTGTTAGCATCCATGATTTCCCTTAAGAGAAGTTTATAGACGTAGAACTACAAAGTCAAAGAATGTGCAAAATTGTAAGAGGCTTGATATTTATGGCCATATTAGTTCCCTAAAAGGTTGACTAAGTAAATGGTTTATAGTTTGATATCCTAATTTTTTCAGTGAATGCATTCTAAAATTTAACAGCTTGAAACAATAAGCATTTATTATATCACTGTTTTAGTAGGGGGGATTCTGGGAGTAGATCAGCTGGGCCCCCCAGCTCAGGGACTGCAGTCAAGGTGTCAGCCAGCACTATAGTCACCTCAAGGTTCAAGAGCAGGAGGTCCACTTCCAGGCTCACTCACAAGGGTGTTGGCAGGTCTCAGGTCCCCAGATGCTGTTGGCTAGAGACATTGGATCCTGCCATGCAGGCCTCTCTGGAGGCTTACTTATCACATGGCACCTTGCTTCCACCACACCAAGGGCACTAAGAGAGAGAGAGAGACAAAGAGAGAGAAAGTTACAGTCTTTGTAACCAAATCCAGGAAGTGACATCCTATGACTTTTGCTTGATTCTATCCATTAGAAGCAAGTCACTAGGTCCAACTACACTCAAGGAGAGGAAATTATACAAGGCATGAGTACCAGGAGGTATGGATCACTGGGAACCATTTAGAAGCAACCTACCGCAATGGAATATTGTGAGCATTTTTTTCAAATGTTTAATATTTTTAATAATGAAAACATTTGAAATTTATTCTCTCAGCAATTTTGAAATGTACAGTACTCAATTATTAGTTATATTTGCCATGTACAATAGATCTCAAACAAAAATATCAAACTTCCTCCTGAGGCATTGTATCCTTTCATTATCACCTCCCTGTACCCTCCACCCTCATGTGAGCATTTCTGACATTAGAATACTCCTCAAATTCTGACATTAGAATATTCCTCAAAAATAACCCTTTAGGACACAGGGAGGGGAACAACACACACTGGGGCCTGTGGGGTAGGTTGGGGGGAGGGAGAGCATCAGGATAAATAGTTAATGCATGCAGGGCTTAATACCTCGGTGATGGGCTGATAGGTGCAGCAAACCACCATGGCACATATTTACCTATGCAACAAACCTGCACATCCTGCACATGTACCCCAGAACTTAATAAAATAAAATAAAATAAAATAAAAACAGGATGGGCACGGTGGCTCATGCCTGTAATCCCAGCACTTTGGGAGGCCGAGGTGGGTGGATCACCTGAGGTTGGGAGTTCCAGACTAGCCTGACCAACATGGAGAAACCCCATCTCTACTAAAAATACAAAATTAGCTGGGCATGGTGGCGTATGCCTGTAACCAGCTACTCAGGAGGCTGAGGGAGGAGAATTACTTGAAGCCAGGAGGCGGAGGTTGCAGTGAGCTGAGATCGAGCCATTGCATTCCAGCCTGGGCAACAAGAGCAAAACTCCATCTCAAAAAAAAAAAAAAATACCCCTTTAAGGGCTGTTAAAAGAAAATCCATAGCCAAATTAGGCCAGGCACGGTGGCTCACGCCTGTAATCCCAGCACTTTGGGAGGCCAAGGTGGGCAGATCACCTGAGGTCAGGAGTTTGAGACCAGCCTGACCAACATGGAGAAACCCCGTTTCTACTAAAAATACAAAATTAGCCAGGTGTGGTGGTGCATGCCTGTAATCCCAGTTACTCAGGAGGCTGAGGCAGGAGAATCACTTGAACCCAGGAGACGGAGGTTGTAGTGAGCCGAGATCGCGCCATTGCACTCCAGCCTGGGTGACATGAGCAAATTTCTGTCAAAAAAAAAAAAAAAAATACATAGCCAAATTAAATTTAAGAGTTTAATTTAGCAAAGTACGATTGGTAAATTGGGCAGCATTCTGAGCCAGAGTGGGCTCAGAGATTTATGGGCAGAATAAGGAAAGTGATGTACAGAAAATGGAAGTGAGGGACAGAAACAGCCAGATTGGTTACAGCTCAGTGTTTGCCTTATTTGAAGAGGGTTTGAACAGCTGGCCCCTTTTGATTGGCCAAAACTTGGTGTTTGGCACAAGGGTAGATTACAGGCTGTTTACATCTCCATTTAGGTGATAGTTCACTATGTACAGAGAAACTTTTAGGTCAAACTTAAAATATGTAAGAAGGCTAAATTTGATTTAACAGAGCTGTAGCAGTATCTGAGAGGGGATGTCTTTTTAAAATAAAAGTTAAATTGGCTGGGCACAGTGGCTCACACCTGTAATCCTAATACTTTGGGAGGCTGAGGCAGGAGGATGGCTTGAGCCCAGAAGTTAGAGACCAGCCTCAGCAATATGGTGGGACCCCATCTCTACAAAAAATTTACAAAATTAATCGGGTGTGGTGGCACATACCTGTGGTCTCAACTACTCGGGAGGCTGAGGTGGGAGGATCGCTTGAACTAGGGAGGTCGAGGCTGCAGTGAGCTATGGTTGTGCCACAGCACTCCAGCTGGCAACAGAGCGAGACCCTGTCTCAAAAAAATCATTTTTTTCTGCATAATGAATTAGTGGGCTTTTACTTAGATTATTAAAACTAAAGTTTATTCTGTATATATTATCTGTTTCAGTTATTATTGACACATAAACCACCCCCAAAATTTAAAAGCTTAAAACAGAAACAGCCATTTATTTGCTCATGATTCTGTAACTTGGGCAGGGCTTGGCAGGGTCAGCTAGTCTCTGTTAAGGTAACTTGACTGGGGCTAAAGATGCAAGATGGCCTCACCCAGCTTCTCAGTTGGGGGTGGGCGTGGCTGGAAGACAGCAGGCCCTTCCCTTTTCCTTTAGAGTCTCTCATCCTCCAGGGCCTCATTGTCTTCAGGTGCTATCTCTCTCATGCAGCACAAACTTCTTTACATCACAGCTGGCTCTAAAAGGGAAAAACAATGCTACAAGATTTCATAAGGCCTGGAAGTCACAGGGCCCCACTTCTGCTAGGTCCAACTGGTCAAAGCAAGTTCCAGATTCAAAGAGAAGGAAAGTAAAAGACACCTTCTAGTGGGAGAAGCAGCATGCACACCCAGGAATGGGAGGCACTGTCGGTGGCCACATTTGTAGACAATCCACCAGTCCTACCTACAGAAACTGCCAGACCACATCCACAACAAGGCAGTCAGTGTTCCTCCTCTAGTAGTGGTGTAAGAACTGAATATTCTCATCAAATCATCCACTCCTTAGAGCAATGATTGGTATTTGTGATGTGGCAAATAGGAATGGAGCCTGTGGCACAGAGCTTTTCCCAAGCTTGCAGTGGGAAAGTGAACTACACGGCCTAAGAAAAGAGTGAGTATGGCCTAAGAAAAAAGCCACATAGCCTTGGCCGGGCACGGTGGCTTATGGCTGTAATCCCAATACTCTGGGAGGCCGAGGTGGGCAGATCATTTGAGGTCAGGAGTTTAAGACCAGCCTGGGCAACATGGTGAAGCCCCATCTCCACCAAAAAATAAAAAAAATAGCCAGACATGGTGGCAGGCACCTGCAGTCCTAACTACTTGGGAGGCTAAGGCAAGAGAATCACTTGAACCTGGGAGGCGGAGGTTGCAGTGAGCCAAGATCATGCCACTGCACTCCAGCCTGGGTGACAGAGCGAGACTCCATCTTGAAAAGAAAAGAAAAAAGAAAAGAAAAAAAGAAAAGAGAAGAGTGAACTCCCCTTGGGCCCACAGTATAGAATTAAAAAACAATATCATTTGCAAATACTTTGCAGGAAGGCAGCTCAAATCAAGGAAAGGGCCTAAGATTGGCAGTCAAGAGACCTGAGGTCTGGAGCTGGCCCTGTGTCTATGAACAAACCAAGGCCAAATCTCTGGACCTCAGTTTGCTGTATGTAAGGGGAAGGGTTTTTTAATTTTTAATTTTATTTAATTTTATTTTTTGAGCTGGAGTCTCGCTCTGTCGCCAGGCTGGAGTGCAGTGGCACGATCTCGGCTCAGTGCAATCTCCGCCTCCCGGATTCAAGCGATTCTCCTGCCTCAGCCTCCCGAGTAGCTGGGACTACAGGCACGCGCCACCATACCCAGCTAATTTTTGTATTTTTAGTAGAGACGCGGTTTCACCATGTTGGCCAGGATGGTCTCAATCTCTTGACCTCGTGATCCACCCACCTTGGCCTCTCAAAGTGCTGGGATTACAGGCGTGAGCCACCGTGCCCTGCTGGGTTGTTTTTCAAAATTTATTTTTTCAGACACTATGTTGCCCAGGCTGGTCTCGAACTCCTGACCTCAAGCAATCCTCCTGCCTTGGCCTCCCAAAGTGTTGGGACTACAAGCGTAAGCCACGGTGCCCAGCCAGGGGAAGGGTTTTAGCTGAGTCTCCTCTGACAGCTCTGACACTCTCTGCCTAAGCAAATACTGAACTTCATGAGTCGGTCCAGGGAACAGTTGGCTCTGTACACTCTGCCAGAGAAGTTCTTGGGGATGACTGAGGGTCTGAACAGGTGAGGGACAGATGAAGGCAGGGCTGGAGGAGGGAACCACATGGCAGTGTGCAGGGTGGCCTGGAGTTCCATCAGGAAGCTGGCACAGAGCCTAGATTAAGGGCAGCAGTGGGAACAGACAAGAGATGGATGTGAGTGATTACCAAGGAAGACTGTCATTAAATATGGTATGTTGAGGTCATCACGGTGTGTCTCTCTCTTCATTATGGAAGCATCCCATGTTCACTGAAGGGATCTTGGAAAATATTTTTAAAACTAGAAAGAAGAAATGTTATCCTACAGTCTCACCATTCAAATACCATCACTTTCACTACTTTGATGGCATACCTTATAGTCTTTCTTCTCTTCACATGTAGTTTTTCTTATTAGTATGTAAGAAGCAGCATAAGGTAGTATGGAAAGTATGCCTTTTAATGTCATAAAGACTTCAGATACAATCCTGGCTCTGTCACTTTTTTAAAAGAATCATTTCGACTTTTATTTTGTTTACTTATTTTTGAGACAGGGTCTAGTTCTTTCACCCATGCTGGAGTGCAGTGGCATGATCATAGCTCACTGCAACCTTGACCTCCCTGGCTCAAGCAATCCCCCCACCTCAACCTCCTGAGTAGCTGGTACTACAGGCATGCTCCACTATGCCTGGCTAATTTTTTGTATTTTTTTTTTTATAGAGACGGGGTCTTGCCATGTTGCCCAGGCTGGTCTTGAACTCCTGGGCTCAAGCAATCCTCCCGCATTGGCCTCCCAAAGTGCTTGGATTACAGACATGAGCCATTGCTCCTGGCCTCAACTTTTATTTTAGATTCAGTGGGTACATGTGCAGGTTTGTTACATGGGTATAGGGTTTGGGGTACAGATGAGCCTGTCACGCAGGTAGTGAGCATATGACCTAAAAGGTTGTTTTTCAGCCCACGCTCCCCACGCTCCCCTCCCTCCTTCTCTCTTCTGGTAGTCCTCAGTGTCTATTGTTCCATCATTATGTCCATGTGTACTCAGTGCTTAGCTCCCATTTATAAGTGAGAATATGTGGTATTTGGTTTTCTGTTCCTGCCTTAATTTGCTTAGGATAATGGCCTCCGGCTGCATTAGTATTGCTGGAAAGGACATGATTTTGTTAATTTTATGGCTGCATAGTATTCCATGGTATGTATGAAGTACATTATCTTTATCCAATCCATCACTGATGGGCATCTAGGTTGATTCCATGTCTTTGCTATTGTGAATAGTGCTGTGATGAACATACAAGTGCATGTGTCTTTTTGGAAAAACAATATATTTTCCTTTGGGTATATACACAGTAATAGGATTGCTGAGTTGAATGGTAGTTCTAAGTTTTTGAGAAATCTCCAAGCTGCTTTCCACAGTGGCTGAACTGATTTACACTCCCACCAACAATGTATAAGCGTTCCCTTTTCTCTGCATCCTCACCAGCATGTGTTTTTGTTGTTGTTGTTGTTGTCATTTCAAGTAACATTTATTGAGAACTCTTGGTGTCAAATGCTTTGTCTGCATTAACTCATTTAATCCTCATAAAAAACCCTATGAAGCCCCACTGCCCATTCAAGGAAACTAAGGCAGAGAGTTCAAATAACTTGCATAAGGCCACACGAATAGTAAGTGGCAGATACAAGAGCTAAACCCAGTAGTCTGAGTCTGAAGCTCACAAGTTCAACTTCTCTACAACCTGTCACCACTCTTCATTCACTACCTGACCTTGATGGAGTCAGTGAACCTTTCTGCAAAGTGGAAACAATTTTCAGAGTTGTCCTGAGCATTAGCAATCCTATGTCAAGTGCCTGGAGGGAAGACAGTGGGCATCTCAACAAATGGTGGATGCTCACCACTTGAAAGTGAGTTATGGGTTTAGGCAAGTTGAATCTGAGGTGAGGGCAGAACTTCCAGATGAAGTCAGAATTGCAAGGGCCATAAAGCCCAGGGTTTAAGCACTGAAGCCATGGAGTTGGCCTGCCCGGGCTCCAATCCCTACTCTGCCGCTTCACTGCTGAATGACCTGACAAGTCAGTTTACCTGTCTGAGCCTGTTTGCTCATTTGTAAAATGGGGCTAAAAATACTACCTCCCTAGGTTTGTTTTGAGTATAGGGTAATATGTGGGCAGTGCTTAGGAACAGAGTTTGGGCATTGTCAGTGCTGA